>NC_139512.1:232390768-232939555 GCF_947247035.1 Vipera ursinii
GTCCAGATAGCAAACTCAAAATCAAGAAATCTTCAAGTCTTTGAAGCACCATAAATGATAAACTTTATTGAATACACCTCTCAGAAATGAAGAAGCAAAAACAGCTCTGATTTTCCTGCACAAAAATCTGCCTAGTTAACAATAGCTTCCCTTAACCCTGCCCCCGGGTGTTAACATTGCCCAATCATATGTCTTTGGTTTGTTATGATTATGGTACGCTTCTCTGCCAGACACCTCTGTTAGTGACCTTAGCATCCTTGTAGGCTCTCACAGTCTGTGGACAGCTTCCTAGACTTCTGCTTCCTCCCCATGCTTTCTACCCCTCCCCCCTGTTTCTATGGCAGGTTGAGTAGAGATAGAAGTTAGGAGGCATCTTAGAAGTTCACCCTTGACAGCTACACTTCTATAGGAACATTTAAAAGTGATTCTTTGGTTCATTCAACTACTCCTAAGGAAATAAGATTTAGCACAAAACAGATCCAATCATGCAAAGTTATATCATGTATAGCAGTAAATTAACTTGTCAGCCATAGTATGGGAACATTAAAATAGACAACTGACCCATATTTGCATATGTTTTTTTAAGGAGATTGGGAAAAATAAATAAACCAGCATTTCACTATCAAACGTAGTAGAGAACAGGGTTTGTTCTAAATATTCTTTGTGGGCCCAAGCCATGGCTGCAGCTGCCCACCTGGCAATAGGGATTAGTGATATAATGAAGTTCTAACAGGATTCTCTTAAGTCTCTCCACCAGCAAGTACTCTGTGAGTCCGGGGACTTCCTGGAGGAACTGGTGAATGAATCCCATGGAATGAAAAAAAATATATTCGCAAATTCAGTTCTCACCACATTCAACATGATATTCAGAAAAGTTGGATTTCATTCCCAATGTTTATAAAATAATGATTTTAAATGATTCTAAGCCAAAAATTCTGAAGACAATAAAATTTACTGGCTACCTGCCCAGACCTTTGTCTCTCACACTCATCAGTATAAAAATTGGTTACTCTATAGAGATATCTATAGAGATTTCAGATAATTTTCTATTGACTGTATTTTCAAATAATCTCATATACTTTGCACAATTCCCCAAACTCTCCTTTAGGTTCTTTGCTCACTGAATTTTGTAATCCAATTACCTGTACAAAAATTCTAAATAATGTATGTATTGGGGAAAGTATATGCACTTGTGTATATTAAGGAATGCTATGAATAAAACATAGAAATTGTAAGAAGGAGTAGGAAATCTCATTACGCGAGAATATGAAAAGCTAAAGCTCATTGGATGACAATTAATCTGTACAAACTAACAAGAAGAACTTTCCACAGATAAAAGATGCAATAACTATGAACCGCATTTTTTTAATCAATAAATTTTGTTTCTTCAATATCCTAGAGACTCTTAATTCATCCATAATTTATATACTCTTATTGATGGGAGAAAAGATAAATGAACCTGTATGTTCATACGCATACAAGGAGGTGTTGATTTTTTTAACTAGAAAAGATGTTGTAAAGAAATTATGTCCAAATACCTACACTTAATGAACTTATAAACATTGTTTTATCTTCTTTATAGTCCACTATTTTCCAGAAATTCAAGGCAGCTTAAATGGAATCTTAATCTTATCATTATTTTAGATTTTTCATGTTGGCCGTTTAAGAAAGTTGGCTGATTATTAAGTAATTGTTGGTGACTCTTAGAGATTACATCGATGGATTTTCTCCCTGTGATCTATCCCTAACCTGATCCTTCAGGTTTTCCAATGGTACACCCATTGCCACTGTAATGGAATCAATCCACCTTGCTGCTGGTCATCTTTTTCCCCCTCTTTTCTTCCATCTGCATTGAGTTCTTTCCAAGAGTTTAGGATGTCGTTGCATGTCAACATAATATATGTATGGATCTAAGTGTTGTTGTTGTTGTTGTTGTTGTTGTTGTTGTTATTATTATTATTATTATTATTATTATTATTATTATTATTATTATTATTATTCTCTCTGATTGTCAACAATTTGGGGCATTTCATCTTCTTCTTTTATTCTCCCATGATAGCCCAGCCCCTCACATTCCAGCCAGTTCTATCTATAGTTGAAGCTTCTTACCCAGGCAGATTTATTTACAGGAAATGACTTGCACTTTGATTATGCTGTCTTAGCTACAGTATGTGTATCTCACAAGACTTAACAAAATTCATCTCTGGCCAGTACAAAACCACTTACTGAAACCTTTTCTCAGAGGAACCTTTATAGTTGCTAATTCTTTTATACTATGCCTCGCAACACAATGAAAACCTGTTTCATATGTATTACCCTTCCTCAGTTCTATCTCTCAGTTGAGATCGGTTTGTGCAAAGGCTCCCTTTGTCTTAAGAGCCACTGACTGCCCATTGTGAATTGCTGTTTCCTACTCAGAAAGCAAAGTATATTGGAGAGAAAATAGGAATTGAAGATTCCCTGTTTTTAAACAGACGGCCTTCAAGTTTTATTTTTTTACAGCATGACTCTGAAGCAGAGTTTGTAGAGGAATATAAGGTAGCAAATTTCCAGGGAGTCAGCAAACACAGTATGCATGTCAGAAAAACAGCATACCTTTGGCAAGGGAGATAATGTTTTTCTAACACATTATTTTTCTTCTAAGCCAGCAAGATATGGAGGTACTAGATTGAGGCTGGAGAAGTCTGAATGACTTTTAGATGGCACAAAAGGTAATCCTTCTGAAACCCAGTTGACTTGAAACCTTACAAAAATATGAAAAGGAATAAAAACTTTTCCACAGATGAAAGATGAATGGACAAGACTCTGCAGCATGGCCTGCAATGCCTGTGGCATGTTTCTGTGATTGCCAGAAGACAACTTGGCAGATATTTATACAAGAACAAGCTTTTGACAGTGCTTGAAGTACAAGTGTGAGTGAGGACTGAAGCAGCAGCTACCCACCCAGTAAAGTACTTTCATGCAGCAGAGTATGCATGCAGAAAGAAATAAAAATCAGATAGCAAATCATAGAATTGTTCTCTGGAGATTCGTGCTTATCTTTAAAAAGGAAGAGAACATTTAATCTGTTTTTAGTAAAAGGGTGAAAGGCCATGTTGTGTATTAGATTGTGTGAATCTACTTCATTACTGGGGTTGGGCTTGGGGCTGAAGAGAGAGAGAGAGAAAGAGAAAGACAGAGAGAAAGAAAGAGAGAGAGAGAGAGAGAGAGAGAGAAGGAAAGGAAAAAAGAGAAAGAAAGAAAGAAAGAAAGAAAGAAAGAAAGAAAGAAAGAAAGAAAGAAAGAAAGAAAGAAAGAAAGAAAGAAAGAAAGGGCAGATAGAAAAAGAGAGAAAAGAGAGAAAGAGAAAGGGAGGAAGAGAAAGAGAGGGAGAAAGGTAAAAACACAGAAATAATATCTATGCACAAGGAACAGGAATTGAAAAATATAAGAGCTCTGAGAACATCACTCTAACCAATTATATGTCTTATGGGTGGAGGGAAAGAGGGAATGGTAAAGAACTGAAAGAGAGGAGTCTTTTTTTTTATTGAAAAGTTTTAAAATACAGTTTTCCTTTAAAAAGCCCCCCTTCCCCCTCCCTCCTCCCCCCCTACCTCCCCCCTACCTCCCCCCCTCCCCCCTCCCTCCTCCCCCCTCCCTCCCCCCCTCCCCCCTACCTCCCCTCCCCCCCTCCCCCCCGACTTCCCAGAGCTAAATACAAGGTATATATATATAAAAAAGCAATCATAAACAACCATATACTAACAACTATAAATTCTAAAATCCATCACTCTCTAGCTTATATAGGATAAAACAAACCTTAGCAATATCAAATATATATAAAAAACTAAAATAGAAAAAGAAAAAAAATGAAAGAAGATTTATTCGAATGCTACATAAAACTTCTTAACCCTATACTTGTTCTGGATAAACTCAAACCATTTTCTCCATTCCATAATATAACGTTCTTGCGAATGATCTTTCAAATAGGCCGAAATCTTCGCCATCTCTGCCAGGTCGGAAACCTTTAAAGTCCACTCTTCTATAGTCGGCAGTTCCTCTTTCTTCCAATATTGACCTATCAAAAGTCTTGCTGCCGTAACTAAATTCAACATCAACTTGGAGTCCACAACTGTAGCGTCGACCATTATTCCCAACAAAAAAAATTGCGGACAAAACTTTATCCTCCGCTTAAAAATCTTCTGCATATTCCACCAGACTTTTATCCAAAAAACCTTAACCTTCTTACATGTCCACCATATGTGAAAATATGTTGCATCTTCATCACCACACCTCCAACATTTAGGCTGGTAATTCGGATACATACTTGCAAGCTTTTTAGGATCTAAATGCCATCTATAAAACATTTTGTAAAAGTTCTCTCTTAAATTTTGAGCTTGAGTAAATTTTACATTCCTCACCCAAATCTTTTCCCACATGTCCATTGTAATAACTTCCTGAATGTTTTGGGCCCATTTTATCATACAATCCTTAACAAGCTCTGTTTCTGAATCAATCTCTATCAATGCAAGATATATCCGTTTGATATGTGCTGGTCCCTGATTTCTAATTTGCTTTATCAAATTTTCATCAGTCATTGCAAATCCATTTTTCTGGTCTTCTTTCCACCTGGCCCGTAACTGAATATATTGAAACCAAGTTTGAACAACCTTCTCTTCTCGCAAGAGGCTGTATGATTTCAAACACCAAACATTCCATTCCAAGCTTAAAATTTCCTTGTACGTAGTCACATCATGTTTGAAACCAGCATGTATATTTTCTATTGCGTGTTTTGGAATTGCCCACAATGGTATCTTGCTGCTTAACTTATGTCTATACTTCTTCCAAACTCTCAGCAATGCCTGCCTTAAAATATGCATCCTAAACACAGTATCTACCTTCTTATCATACAACAAATATGCGTGCCAGCCAAACAACAAATCATGGCCCTCAAGATTTAATAACCTCGGTTGCGTCAAATTAATCCAATCGCTTATTCCAACTAATGCAGCAGCTTCATAATATAGTTTAAAATTAGGCAATTTAAGGCCACCTCTCTCACGAGTATCCTGCATAATCTTAAGTTTAACTCGTGGCTTTTTCCCTGCCCAGACAAATTTATTGATACCACGCTGCCATTCCTCCAAGTTAGAATCTTTCTTAAGAATCGGTATCATTTGAAATAAAAATAAAAATTTGGGCAGGACATTCATTTTCACTGCTGCAATCCGTCCCAACAAAGACAATTGCAATTTTACCCAACTCTCCAAATCTTTTTGAATTTTCCCCCATAGTTTTTCATAATTATTTTTATATAGCTTTGTATTAGAGGGCGACAAAATCACCCCCAAATATTTAACCCTTTTAACAATCTCAAATCCAGTTAATCCTTCTAAGAGAGCCTTCTGTGAAACTGTCATATTTCTAGCCAAAATTTTAGTTTTCTGTGTATTTACTTTAAATCCAGAAACCTTCCCATATTGTGTTATTATCTCCATCAGGTCCACAACAGAGTTCTCTGGCTGGGTCACTGTAACAACCAGATCATCTGCAAATGCTCTCAATCTATAGTCCTGATCTCCAACTTGTATCCCCTTAATTTTTTCCGAATTCCGAATCTTAACCAATAATATCTCTAATGTTAACACAAATAACAAGGGCGATAACGGACACCCTTGCCTTGTGCCCTTCTCAATATTACATGCTGCTGTCAGGCTATTGTTAACTATAATTCGGGCAGTTTGTTTTTGATATAATGCCCTAATCGGTTGTAAAAATTTTTCCCCAAAATCCATTTTGTCTAAAACTTTCAACAAAAATTGCCAATTCAATTGATCAAAGGCCTTTTCAGCATCTAAAAAGATTAGCGCTGCAGAGATCTGGTTGTGCCTTTCCAAAAACTCTAACACATTAACTATATGTCTCACATTATTTTTCATTTGCCTACCACTAATAAACCCCGTTTGATCCCCATGAATCACCTGTTGCAGAACCCTCAGCAATCTATTAGCCAAAACCTTAGCAAATATCTTATAATCTGTATTTAAAAGCGATATCGGTCTGTAATTTTTAACTTGAGTAGCATCCTGGTCTTCCTTCGGAATCAAAGAGATAAAAGCTGTTCTCCAAGACGGTGGCACCTTTCCCCCCCTCTGGATTGTCTGGAACAGTTCCTTTAATGGTTTTATCATCTCTAATTGTAAATTTTTATAATAGGCCGCAGTCAAGCCATCCGTGCCTGGTGCTTTATCCACCTTCAGTTCCTTAATTGCTGTAAAAATTTATTCTTCTGTAATCAGTTGATTAATCCCCTCTTTTTGTACTTGCGTAAGAACCGGGATGCTAGCATTCTCCAAGTATATATCAATATCTTTTGCATTAATTTCCTCTTTAGTATATAATTTCGAATAAAAATCCACAAAAGCATCCTTAATAAGATTCTGTTAAAACACAACCCTTCCTTTATACTCAATCTTATCTATATTAGAGGCCCTTTGTTTTTTCCTCAGTCTATAAGCTAACCATCTGCCTGGTTTATTAGCGTTGCAAAAAGTATTATGCCTAGCAAACCGCAGATTGGTCGCCACTTGATCAGCCATTAATTTATCAAATTGTCCTCTTAGCAGTCTAATAGCCTCCTTAATCTTCACATCCTCTAGGTTCAAAATCAAAGCCTTTTCTTTTTCCTTTATTTCATTCTCCAGTTCTTTCCTTCTAGTTTCCACTGCACGTCTATGTCTATTATTCATATATATCAACACCCCTCTCATATAGGCCTTGCTAGCATCCCAAACCATATCCATAGAGGTACCCTTATTCATATTAATCTCAAAAAAATCCTTCATCCGCTGTTTGCATTCTTCCACATTTCTCTGATTTCTAAACAAATTCTCATTTACGCGCCACGAGCGCCTATCTCTTTTCTCCTTATCAATCTCCAACCAAACTGGACTGTGGTCAGAAATAGTTCTTGCACAAATCTTCACCTTTTTAGTTCTCAAAAAAAAAATCATTAGTCAACAAAATAAAATCAATCCTCGAAAAAGATTGGTGTCTGTCAGAATAAAAAGTATAATCCTTCTCCTGCAAGTGTCTCTCACGCCAAATATCTCGCAATTCCAGGTCGTCCTTCATTTCAAAAAAAGATTTAGGCAATCTAGCATGACTTGGAATGCGCTTAAAAGCTCCAGCCTTATCCAACTGTACATCCAAAACACCATTCCAATCCCCCATAAAAATAAAAGATTTATAATCCAACTGGGTAAGCTTTGTGTGAAGTAAGCTAAAAAAGTCAGCTTGTTGTTGGTTAGGTGCATATAATCCAACTAAAAGCGTCTTTTTACCTTCTACCAACAGCTCAATCATAACATATCTTCCATGCTTATCTGCTTCAATTAAGTCTGCTGTTAAGGCACTTTTAACATAAACAACCACTCCATTTTTCTTATTCTCTGCAGAAGCAACAAATTGCGTACCCAGTCTCGAGTTCAGTAAGTGCTTTTGATCCAAAACTCTAATATTTGTTTCTTGCAGACATATAACATCTATCTTAAATTGTTTTAAATATTGAAAAACTTTCTTCCTCTTCTGCGGTGAATTAAGTCCATTAACATTCCAGGTTAGAAATTTAGTTGCCATGCATATCCTCCAAAAGCTCTTGGACCACAGCTTTGATAGGACTAACTTCTTTAGGCCGTGCTCCTCCCACAGCTTGGCTATAAGTACGTTGTGAAGAATCTGAAGACTTTTGCTGATCTTGTTCTTTTATTTTCTTTGCTCGTTTTAAAGCAGCACGCGTTACTCTTTGCTCTCTAGGATCATCCAAAGAAATTGTAGCTTGATCTCCTCCAGCACCATTTTCCTCTGTTTCATCCTCTTGATGTTCTCCTTCTCCAGATCCCTTTACAGCTTCCAGAAGTGTTAATGGGGTTGCTTTTAAGACATTATTGTAGAAATCACGCGCTTGCTTCACAGTAATCAGCCGATACCTTTTACCTTCATGCATCACCATCAGCCCATCTGGAATCTCCCATCTGAACCTTATATCTCTTTGCTTAAGCTCATGCACGAGAAATGTATAGTCCTTCCTTCCCCTTAAAATCCTTGGAGGGATTTCTTTTAAAACCAAGACTTCTTGTTCAGCAATCACAACTTTAGCATCATAGGCAGCTTGTATAACTTGATCTCTAATTTCTCTTTTTGCAAAATAAACCACCACATCTCTAGGCAACTTTCTCTGTCTGGCAATCCATGAATTCACCCGAAACACTTTATCCATAGCTGCTCTTATTTCAGATGCTGGCTGGTTCAATACCACTTCGAGAGCCTCAGAGATCAGCTGCTTTAAATCTTCTTTAATATTCTCTTTTAAACCTCTGATTCTGACAGCAAACTGCATCTGGTAATATTGGGCAAGGCTTAACTCCCTTTCCATTTTGTCTCTTGCATTTTCATTCTCCCGTGCTTTTACTTCTAATATAGCATTCCTTTGAGCCAGATCTTCCATTTTTTCATCTAAATCTTCCACACATTCCGCCACTTTATGCACTGAAGACAAAATGTCTACCTTCATCACGCTGAACTTCTGTTCCATCCTCTCTTCCATTCTCTCCTCCAATTTCTCCAATTTCTCCTCCATCTGTGCAAATTTATCAGCAATTGATTGATTAATTGATTCCAAAAGTACCTGGGCATGTTTATCCAAAGCATCTCGCAAATCCTTCGATGTCAGCGCTTCAGGAGGGTGCAACGCCTGTAATGATGTTTGTTGCACCGGCGAGGATTCACCACTCCGAAGAGTTTTAGGGGGAGGTTTCGCCGCCATCTTTTAGTCCTCAATTATGACGCACTTTCACTTAAAGTTTAAAAAGTCCAACAAGCTCGAGAGTATAGTAAAATAATCCTCTTCACCTTTTCCTCTTGTACCGCTCTGCCTGCTCCTTTAAACCATAGTCCTTTCTTCAGGCAAGGATGGTTCGCAGACGCCTGGCTCTGCTCCAAGAAGTTCGGAGCAGAGACGCCGGCCAGCTGGGAACAACCCAGGCTTCGGGAGAGTTCAATCCTTCAGCCGCCCAAGCTCCAAGCTCAGGCGGCCCCGGAGAACTCTACCCCTACCTGGGGGCTCACCCCCTCCTCTTCTCCCGAGGAGGGGGCTTCAATTTCGCCCGAACAGCTGATCGGCGCTGTTTCGGGCGAAAAAACAAACAGCTGAGCCGCGGGCAGCCCGGGAAGGCTGTCTTCGGCGCCGCGCCGCCACCGGAAGTCCCAAAGAGAGGAGTCTTTTAGTGGCTAAAATGTCAAGAAGGAAATGCATACAGAAGTGGATTTTCCAACATACACTTCAGCTAATAAGAGAAAAGAAACATTTTTCAGGACAAAGGGAGCATGACAGCAAGGTGCCACAGAGAAAGTGCTTCTGTATAAACAAGAAGACCAAGTAAAGGAGAAATCCAGTGGACAAAACTGCTAACTTGAATCAAGACACGTAGAAGATAGTCTCCACCGTTGGAACACAGAATTTCAAGCTTTAACAAAAGAAACAGCTCTGAGTCTTTGGGGGAATTAAAACAGTGCTTCAGGAGAATGACTTCCCTTTAAAATGAAAGTGGGGGCTGCTGAAAGATACCTCCCTCTTCTTCCTCCCCCCCCACAAATAGATAAGTACCCAGTAGAAAGAAATGGGAGTGTTGCTACAAAGGGACTTATTAAAGTAATCAATGAAAAATTGAGAAACAGCATTAACTCATAAACTTTGGTGAACACCCAGTTATTTGGAAAAGGCTTTAATGCTGGGAAAGGTAGAAGGAAAGAGATAAAGAGGATGACCAACAGTAAAGTGCGTGAATTCAGTTACAGTGGCAATGGAAGAAAAGAAGGATCAGATCAGGGACAGATGGTGAAAAACTATCTGTGTGGTTGCTAGGAGTCAACATCAACTTAATGGTATATAATCAATTAACTCAAAATCAACTTGCAATTGACTAGTAGATCACAAGCTACTTTATGTCCTTATATATATATATATGGACATAGTATATATATATATATATATATATGGACATTTTATATATATAAAATGAACTAAAGAACTAAAGGTAGAACTAAAGGTGTAGGCGCAACGTTTCGACGGAATCCCATCCGTCATCATCAGGCTGGTGGCTTTAGCTTCCTTCTTCTGGGAGAAGCATGTGGCTGTTTGTTCCTCTTTTATATATATTCACACACAAAACTCAAGAACATAATTTTTAATTTCTGCTGAATTTTTGCTATTCAATCTGATGGTACACAATCATTACAAAAATTTTGAATGTATGGAGTTTATTTTGGATTGATCAAGCTACTTTCCCTCCCTCAGCTGCTGTTTGTACTATATTTTATGCATCTGAGACATAAGTGTGAGGGAGCTGTGTGGTTTCTAAATTTGCTAAAATAACTAAAATATAAAGATTAATCTTACACTACATTATTCCCAGGCCTTCGGAAAAGACTGCAAAGAATGCTAAAGTTTCTCATTTCCTGTGAGGTTTTTTATTATTATAAAATGAGAAACTGAGTAGGAATTTTAAACCAATTCTCAGTTTAACATTCTAAATACAGAGGTATATTTCTAATGTCCAGTTTGTTCTATTTTATGAATAGACTGTTTAACAGATTACACTAAATAATTATTTTCCTTAATTGTGTTAATTGAATAGAAGGGTAGAATTGGAAGTGTTCTCCAAAACCTTCTAGCCCAACCACTTGCTCAGGGCAGGTTCCACTAGGATAGGGGTCCCCAAACCCTGGTCTGCAGACCAGCACTGATCCATGATGCACCAGAAACCAGGCCGCACAAATGAGCCAAGCCCCATCTGTGCATGTGTGGGATGCAGGCAGCACATGAATCCATGCACCCTCCCGTCCACGGATAAGCCTCTCTCCACGGAACCAGACTCTGATTGTGGGCTGCTGCACTACAGCATTTCTGATCTAGTCTCTTTTCAATATCTTCAGCCTTCGCTTGCCTTGCCTTTCCTTTCTTGCACCATCATTTAGAGGTCAGTTCCCATTCCCACCCTCACATATTCCAGCAGAATGTTCCAATACTTTCAGGATTGATTTACACTGTAATCGATGACAATTCAGTAGGAAGAGTAAAATTTCATTTTAGAGGTCTACCCTTTTCTCTTCCCTCCCAAGGAAATGAAAGTTCAGGAACTCTGTCAAAAGGGAGGTTGATTGCTATGAACAACTTCAACATTAGAGATGCTTTGCCTACACCTTTAATGGCTTTCTTGGTGAAGTCTGGTCCCTTTCATTATGTCCAGAAAGCTGGCTAAGCAACCCCTTGAGCATGTTTGGTTTCCCAGTTTCATCAGACGGTGACCTGCTGCTTTTAGCATTTTTGCAGAGGCATTTTCAGAAAGAAGATGAGGCAAAGATTGGCTGTAGTTATGTTGACTAACCAATTTAAAGAATCCCAACAGGACAATGAGAAGATTCTGCAGATTATCACTCGACAGAGGACAAAGATCAACTTTTATTTGCTTGCTCCATTCGATAAACATTTCAGTTAACAGACACTGAAATAAACATGAACACATAAAACATTTACTTTCAACCAGGGGATCACTGGTAAAAGGAACTCAGTGTCTACTCCTTTTAGGAGGTCAAACATTTTGGCTGTATTAGCAGAATAAACCAACATTAATATCTCTGGAGTGAAGTAGAATGAAGGTCTCCTCAATGCATCCTGGATGCAGAACTTCAAATGAACTAAACAAATGTTTGCTGAAAACACACATAATTAATTACTCATTGTGAGATAGAAATAAAGGGAATTCATAGCTGTGATGAGACAGTTTTTAATATTGTGTCCAGTGCTTGGTGCTACAGTTTTAGAAAACATCAGACAATGTTCAGAGGAGATTAGTAAGGGTGATTGATGACTGAAAACTAAGCCCTAGAAAAACAGACTGAGGGTTTTGTGTAAGTTTAGTACTGAGGAGAAAATATTTATTACCTGTATGGCTTTAATCACAGAGAACCCAAATTTTTCCTCATGTGTTCCTCAGAGTGAAAGACAAAGATCTTCAATTACTGCAAGGCAGGGTCTAGAAGAATTATAGGAAAGTTTTTCTAATAGTAAGAGTGGTGTGATTTTGGAACCCATTTCCTTGTGATATGGTGGTTTGTCTTTGTTTAAGATGTTGAAGAAGAAGCTGACTAGTGATCTGTTGGAACGAGGAAGCTAACCACCACACTGAAAGAACACAAGTGAGTGGTCAGATGGGAAAACCCAAACTCATTGGTAGCCTCACATTGCAATGAACAAGGGCACACATTCAATTTTGCAGCTACTAAGATTGTTAGCCGAGCAGGTACAAAGAGCCAGGAAAATGATTGATACCTGGGAAACAGGGCTTCTTGTCAGTCAACAGGAGTGCTGATTTACCACCAGCTTATCAGATACTCATGAGCCAAGGACTTGGCAGTACAAGGAAACAACAGTCCATTACTTAATAGTCAGCCATCAACACCCAATCAACAATTTTTTTAAAAAAAGCCACATATAACCAGGTACCATATAAATACTATGCATAGCCCAAAGCTCACATTCTGGTAGAGAGAAGTTCCTCCAGCACAAGTCTGAAAGCTTGAAAGACTAAACCTCTGGTCTTGGTGACCGACCCAGACTGAATCTGTTGGAATGCTTTAAATTGCATCCTTGCCTTAGACGAGAGCTTGGAGACCTTTTATAATTTTAAACCCAGACTCAGGTGTGTTTTCCTGCCATTCTGACTCAACTGCATGTAATTGCAATGCATCCATTTCATGAAATCCTGTTTCATGAATCACATCATTTTTTTATTATTATTATTATTTTGTCACTCATTCCCCCAACCTGGATCCCTCAAGATGAACTGGATTACAATGTTTTCCAGGGCCCATTTGGCATGGCTATTTCCAAAACAGGCTGGAGAAAACTGGACGTAGCTATCTAACATCTCAGGAAACAGCTTTTTTTTTAAAAAAAAAATGTAACATTTACATTTCATAATCAGAAACTTTTTTTCCGTCTGTATCTCATTTTTCTTAAAAGGCAAATTATTGTTATTATTATTATTATTATTATTATTATTATTATTATTATTATTATTATTATTATTATTATTATTATTTCCATTCCCCTTCCCCTCAAAGTAGAAATGAATGTTTATTTATTTATTTAATTTAATTTGTATACCGCCTTTGTCCTGAAGGACTCAGGGTGGTGAACAGGGTAATAAATACCAAAATACAAAAATTAAAAACAGATTAAACCATAGTGCCCAAATACAATAAATAAATTACTTAAAAACAATAATTAAAACCCCAAACCCATCAGACCAGGCCGGCTTGTTCAAACAAATAGGTTTTTAGATCACGTCGGAAGGAGCGAAGGTCGGGAGCCATCCGGAGCTCAACCGGTAAACGGTTCCAAAGGTCAGGCGCACCCACAGAGAACGCCCTCCCCCTGGGGGCCACCAGTCGGCATTCTCTGACTGGTGGCACCCTGAGGAGGCCCTCTCTGTGGGAGTGCACTGGGCGGAGGGAAGTTGATGCTGGCAGCAGGTGTTCCCTAAGGTACTCCGGACCCATGCCATGTAGGGCCTTAAACACCATTACCAGTACCTTGAATCTCACCCGGAAGACAACTGGTAACCAATGCAGCTCACGGAGCAGAGGTGTAACATGGGAGTATCAGGAGACCCCCAACACAACTCGCGCGGCTGCATTCTGCACCAGTTGGAGCCTCCGAGTGGTCCTCAAGGGCAGCCCCATGTAGAGAGTGTTGCAGTAGTCTAACTGAGAGGCCACGAGTGCATGAGTGACTGTATGCAAGGCATCCTGGTCTAGATAGGGCTGCAACTGGTGCACCAGGCGAACCTGGGCGAAGGCCCTCCTAGTCACAGTTACTATATGATCTTCTAAAGAAAGCTGTGAATCTAGGAGGACTCCCATGTTGCTTTAATGTTGCAAATAAGTACCTAATTTGGAAAGGGGATATGTTGATAAAAGAATGACTGCAGATCAACATGTAATTGGAAGCAGAAAATTCTTAGTAGATACCCCTAGACATAATTAAATTCTTAAACGCAGTAGCTTGATTAACCATTGGTATCCTCCTAGTAATCATGAAAATATTAATAATGTGAAAACAACAAATGCTTGAGGTATCACTGAGTATAATTGCATTTGGATTTTTTTTTAAAAAGCACACGAATACACGTTATAACTGCTTAAATAAACTATTTCTCCTGGGAAAATGACCAAGATTTTAGAGTACTTTTAGTGCTAGTATTGTTCATGGTCTGAAGAAACATGATACAGCAATTTTGCTGATATTATTGACCATTGATCAAACAGGAAACTATTTGGGAGTCTTACAAACATCCTTTCATAGAATATAGAATAACAGGGTTGGAAGGGACTTTGGAGGTCATCTTGTACAACCTCCTGCTTGAGCAGGAGAGACTATAGCATTTTTGGACAAATGGTTGTCCAGACTCTTCTTGGAAGTTTCCAATGATGGGGCACCCCTAACTTCTGAAGCTAAGCCAGTCCACTGGTTGATTGTTTTCACCATTAAGAAATTTCTCCTTAGTTCTAGATTGCTTCTCTCCTTGATCTTATCATTTTCTTATATCCCATCTTATAACTTCATCTTATATCCCATGGGTATAATCATTAGGTCTGCATGAAATTATTTGGATTCACCTAAACAAGATGCTTTCCCTTGAAGCAAAGAGGCCATATTGTTTGTTCCAGCTAAGGCACTTTTGTGTCCTTGCAGTCCTGATATCACATTTCTAATAGAAGAAGAAGATTTGGGCATTAAAAGTGCTGGAGGAGAGAGATGGAACAGGAAAGTGAAGCAAGCGAAGGAGCCACGATGTTTCCTGAACCACCTTCAAGGGAATATTTTGTGCAAGCAAATCAAACAGGATTGATTTACGTGTGTCTACTGAAGTGTTTAAACAATAACTCACTCTGTTCTGGATATGTAAGCAAACTATGTGCTTCAAGCTGTATGGATGCATTGGCTGTTTTTTATTTCTACTTATTTATTTATCAAACTTAAAGACCACCCATCTCATATGCAGAGCGACTTTATACCCTTCCTTCCTACTTCTTTCTCAAGAATTAAATAAGGGATTATTATACTGATCGTGCATGGGTGTGTGGGTGTGGGCATTTCAGGCTGGCATTTTCTCCTTCTGGATGTCTCCTTTCTGTCTTCTTAGCTTCCCATGAAAACCAGTGCTTTTTTGTAAAAGAAAAAGGTGCCGGAACTCACACATGTCATACAATCCGCCTTGCCTACCCTACAAGGTTCCATCCAAAAAAGGTGCCGGAACTCTGTTCTGAGCGTTCTATGACAAAAAAAGCCCTGATGAAAACTATCTACAATGAGCAGAGCTGCCTTCATTACTCGTCTTCTTCCTTCAGCAATGACGTCTCCAATCCATTTTGGTTTACCAGCTCTTCTTTGTTCTTTTTCCCAGAAGACCTTCTTATAGGGCAATTTGTTGCCTTTTCTGTTCTCAGAGTCTGCTGCTAGATAAAGTGAACAACATGTCCATCGGTGAAAGGATAAACTATGGAGGACTCTGCATGCTCTCAGATGTCTTTTTGAATTTCTGCATAGCATAGCAGGATTTTTCCCCCTGGAATTTTGAAACCTCCCACTTTGAACATGATCTTGCATTGGCTCTATTCTCTGATTTATTTCCTTTTCTAAGAATTATGATATCACCAATTACCAATCATATAGGGGTATAAGAAGAAATGTGCCTATTAAATGGCCTGATTACTAAGGGATGCAGATGAGTCGGTTATTTGTAATGTTTAATCAGCTTATTGGCAGAAAAAATACTTTTGAACTATTGAATGTTGTACAATCGTAGGAATTCCCCTCCACCCTCCCCAAAAACATGCATATTAATCTCTGGTGCTCTATTAATTTCTTTTGGAAAAATAGTTCATCAATTAGAAGGTATTAAGTTTCCTGTTCCTGCTCAACTCTTTTCATCAGTCAGATGTGTCCAGCATTGAATAAAAAAAGCAAAACGTTGATATGATTCATAGGAGAATATACTGTATATGGTAAAATGTAGCAGTGCAATGGGCATGCTTTTCTTTCTAGTTTTTGGATTACTTGCTTATTTGTTTATTTGCTTGCTATTGGAGAAGTTTCTCCTCCTTTCATCCATTGCTGGATAATCTCTATACCTTATACTTATTTCAGAGAATTAAGAATTTATATGCTCTTGTATTTTTTTTACAATGCTGCTTCAAAAAGGTTGCTTCCCCCCCCCCCGCCTCTTTGGAATTTTTCTCTTTATTTTTTTCAAGGAAAGAGAAATTACTTAAAAAAAACCCTTCCTTCCAGGGCATGATGCAATATATTGTTTGCAATATCAGGCCTTAAAATAAAGTTTAATCAGACTCGTACTTTACTCATATACTTCAGAAATGAACAGATGTGCAAAATTTAGATAGATAACTAATAATCCTGATTGTATATCAGGCAGTGTTTTAACCTCGAATCTCAGATAAAGGGTATGACTAACTGATGAGAACATAAATGAGTTCGAAATGATCATCTTAGCCTCCCAAATTCTTTATTAGCAATTTGAATAATTTGCACAAATAATGAGCTGTCATAAGTTGACTAGTTCCTGTGGATAAGCCCTGAGCCGGGCCAAAACAGGAATGAAAGAGTTAATTAGCAAGGTCCATTCAAAAAGCCTTGACAAATACTTAAACATACATTTGCCTTGCCTTCCAGCTAATATAAGAGAGAAAGAACCCCGTGGCTCAGGAGGTTAAAACACTGCCTGATATACAATCAGCCCGGGTTCGAATCTCAGATAAAGGGTATGACTAACTGATGAGAACATAAATGAGTTCGAAATGATCATCTTAGCCTCCCAAATTCTTTATTAGCAATTTGAATAATTTGCATATATATATATATATATATATATATATATATATATATATATATATATATATACAGTATATATATTGCAGAATACTTGGCAAAGGTTCAAAAACAGACATTTTAACTAATCATTACAATTTGAATTGACAGAAGGTAAGAGAAAAGGAACAGTAATAAATCTAAGGAGATAATGAAAAGGTAATTATGCTAGACAAAATAAATAAATAAATGTGCTTTTGTACTATTGGAATATAATTTGTCCCATGTACTTAACATATTGGTTGACTTATGTACCAACATTTAGATATAGTCAGAATGATCCATTACCTACGCCCAGTGAAAGAAATATCCCTTAAAATAGGTTGATGTTGCCTACAATCTTACTGGTGTTCTACTATAAAGATAAAAAAAACCAAAAACCAAAGCTAAGACAGCTGAACTTTCAGTTAATTATCCAGTTGGGTTAGCAAACAGATCAAGACACCCAATTTGTGATATTTATTCTGAAAGGATATATTATAAAATGACTAAGTCCTATGTTGCATGCCAGCTATAATAAATCTTGGATTTAGGGATTCTTTTTTTGGAATTGAGCTATTTTAAGTATATGCAACTCAGGCAGAGGTAGGAATGCCTTCACATGGATTGGGCCACTGGCTGGCTCAGGATCTTTGTAGGTGGAATAATAAATATGCAAGTCACTGGGCTACAGTTATGAAATCCAGCCCACTTGTTCTCAGTTTTGGGAGAATGTTGTTGACAGCAGTTTTATTCTAACAATGCAAGCTATTGCATACATAGCAACTTATTGCAATTCCATATATTTAAATATATTGCAAATTGCAAATATATAATGTGTATATTGCAGTAGCAACAGACCCCATATCCTCCCCATGCACACTTTGCCCCCTTGTTTTCCATAATGATTAATTTAATTTAACTGAATTTTAAATATATGGTTCTTAATTATAGTTTAATGTTTTATTTGGTATATTAATTGCAGGACTGTAAGCCACCTAGAGTTGCCTTGGCAAGACAGGCAGCATAGTTTAATAATAAATAAATAAAAATATCACAAGCTATTGAATAACACATTGCACACTATTCTACACATGCCTAAATATGCTTTAGGCATGCTTGAATGTGCTTACTGTATATCCAGAAGAAGCTGTATCTTTGAATACTAAACATTGATAGAGGTAAAACAATGACTGTAACACTTAGAAATACAGTTAAACTTTTGTATGATAATTGGATGATTAAGCCTAATATCTAGTATAATAATTATGCCTAATTAATTCCAGTGTTGTTGTACAGTATTGTTATTTTAAGAGCTAAAGAAGGAAATACTTAGATGCTTATCAAATCAGTACAAGCTTTATTAGTTGCTTCAAGATCAAATAAAAAAATAGGTTTCAACTATCTGATTGGCACCATAGACTTTTTCTTTCTTTCTTTTTCATACATTCTATATTTAAATCAAACCATGCATAAGAAGGTCCCAGTTCAATACAACATTCAAAATATAGGTGGAAAAAAACCAAGTCTGAAACAATTAAGAATGAGAAGATATCACTGTTTAGGCAAACCATGCCTATTTTAAAAAACTAGTCAACCTCTAGAATGGCTGCAATCCACATTAGTTGTTTTCAAAGGACTTAATTAATTGATGAAAGAAATTGCTTATTTGGTTAATATCACATTGTTGACATGGTGATAGTAATCCATATGGAGTTGGAGAGACTTTTTATAGAGGACTATAGGACCCAAAGAATTAATAACACACGATGGGCCACTTGGTTGATCCACTTAAGGGTGGTTACTCTGGGAAAGAGCTGTATTAGAACATAGAACTTAGAATAATAGAGTTGGAAGGGACCTCAGAGGTTTTCTAGTCCATTCCCCTGCTTTAGCAGGAGACCATTTCAGACAAATGGTTGTCCAGTCTCTTCTTGCAAACTTCCAGTGATGGAGCACCCACAGCTTCTGAAGGCGAGTAATTCCATTGGTTGATTGTTCTCACCATTAAGAAATTTCTCCTTAGTTCTAAATTGCTTCTCTCCTTGGTTAGTTTCCAACTATTGTTTCTTGTCTTGCCCTTTAGGGGCTTTGGAAAATAGTTTGATCTCCTCGTCTTTGTAGGAGCCCCTCAAATATTGAAACAGTGCTATCATGTCACCCCTAGTCCTTCTTTTCATTAGACTAGGCTTACCCAATTCCTGTAACCATTCTTCATAAGTTTTAGCCTCCAGCCCCCAATCATTTTTGTTGATTAGATAGAAGGCCTATCTCAGATGCTAGAAACATTACACTTTTAAGAAGGACGTTCATAAATCCAATCTTTCAAAGTTTTAATGATGGTAAATCAAGTTTCCAACCTCAACAAACCTTGCAGATCCATTTAACTATTTTTTTCTTCACTTTAAACTGTTACTTATGTCTTACTTCATTATTCCTTCTTGCTTGCACTATACCAGTCAGAGAATATAACATACATTTCAATATAGCTCTGAATTTTTAAAGAAAAATCTTAATATGCCTGTTTCAACCATCACAGGACACAAGATTTAAATGATGCAACTACAAGTTACTACACTTCATACTTCATGTTCAGAAGATAAATAGAAATACTGTAGATAAATATTCAGAAACCAGATTGTGGATGACAGTTTGTGGGAAAAGAAAAACAGTTGTTCAATTTCACAGACTATATGCATGTTCAAAGTTGGTCAGCTCAGATCCACCATATGGTTGAATTCACTGGAGTATGCATTATTAAAGGTTGATGATATAATTAATAATTTCTGTATGATCCAGATCATGCAGAAGAGAAAACGTTACTCAATGCCTTCTGTTCAATATAGTCCAGGGGTATTAAAAAGATCAAGATCATTGGGATGATAATGTATCAAAGCCCTTCATTTTTCAAAATATGTGGTCCCTTTGCAGATGCTTTGATGTACCTTCTTGATGAAATCCTACAATGATACTAAAAATATCAGAATCAAACATGGAGTAATTTTACTGTTTGGCAAGTGGAAGCAACTTTTTAGTTTCTGCATCAAAAGCAAGATGCATCCTTCTTCTCTCAAAGATGCACAATGCCCTGTCTTAAAGAAGGTGGTGATATGCCCTTTTCAGGAAGACATTGGTGGACCTAACTGTTCTGGTCAATTTTTCTCCCATCATCTACCTTCCTTTCTTGAGAAGGTTGTTGGGTTGCAGCTTTAGATGCCATGGAAGATATGGATTATTAAGACCCTTTTCAGTCTGGTTTCAGATTAGGACACTGCATTGATCACTTTTGTTAATAACCTCTGGTGGAGAAAATATGGAGATACCTCTGTTGATCACTCATGGGTTTCAATATCATCAACTGCTGAAACTTCCTGGACCAACTGCTAGCATTAGAGGTAGGGGCAAAATGTTCTGGCAGTTCTTCTTTCTTTGTGTGTGGATCCACTTGATCTTGATGTGGGGGACAGAGATCAAACCACAGGCCCATATTATGTAAAGTGTCTGAGGGTTTGATTCTCTCATTCCTCTTAAAATATCTACCTGAAGTTGTTGGGTGAGGTTCTTCATTGATCTAGGATCAAGTATCCTTAATATTTTTAATTTCTTGAATAGATTTATGTGCCACCCATCTCGCCAAGGTAGTAATGCTGTCACAATATTCTTAGTCACATCTAGGCGAGATGTGTGGCACACAAATCTAATCAAGAAATTAAAAATAAATAAATAAAAAGAATTCTTGAAGTGTCTGAACACTCCATAGGTCTGGATGGAGAGGAACAAGCTTAGGCTCAAACGTAACAAGACAGAATAACTTGTTGGACCTCCTGAGTCTGTAGCAGTCTCATCTTTGGTTTTGAATGAGATCACACTCTTGTCCTCAGGACTGCTGGGCAATTAATGAATCAATTTATTCCTATGATGTCCATCTCACTAATACAACAACTCTAGGTGTCTTACAATATAATAAAAAGTTTAAAAGTGCTATAAAAATAGGGCTCTTGTTGGATTCATGGATCTTGCTTAATCAGCAGATATCAGCTATAGTTGGTCCAGAATGTGGTTGCACATGTGATTATTCAACAGGTCTCCATAAGATCAGGATTCCCATCAGAGTTGCCTGGATTCTACTTGGATAAAAATTCAACCCACAACTATCCCGGTACATCGTCAAAAGCAGAAATGAATGAAAAATGAGAAAACAGATGCTCTTATTGCCACATTTTTATTCCCACATTTGTTATTCCTTTAATGAGAGACAAGCTTATCTTTCGGTAGTACAATTTCCAACTGCTGCTTTTCATTAGGGACATTTTGAAGAAAAAATGTATCAGTTTTATTGTTCCAATACTCAACCGTAATTACAGTGATATTTTGTACCACTATGCTTTGATGGTCTCACTTCCTACTGCAGATTTTATTTTTCATTAAAAAATCTTTCTCTTTTTAAGGTTGAAAAACCAGATGAGAACAACTGCTTAGAAGAAAACTGATATTTGGCATGCTACTAATTCCTGACCAGGAAATAGATATTATCCTTATTGGCTTAATTGCAATTGCTACTCTGTAAACATCCACATGATTCAGTGTTTCATATCTTCGTATTTGCTTTGTAAAGTTCTCATAAACCCCAAATGGTATCATGATTAGGTTTCACTAAGATGCTGTACACAACTCATTTTCATTTACAGGTGTATGAGGGGACAAAATACAGCATCAGATTTGCTATCTGCAAATCTGAGAGTGGACATGTACAATGGCCAAACAATTAGGTGCAGCTACAACCATGCATTTCTCTTTATGGGAATGGCTACCTCATTGGGAGTTCAGCCTCTTTAAGGATTCCCCCAGCATCACAGAAGAAGACCCAGTGGTGAGATTCAAATATGTGAACAACCAGTTGTCTGTGTGGATGCTGCTTCCAGAAGTCCATTCTGGGCCTGGGCAACAAATAATTAGCTACTGGTTTTGCCAAACTGGTGCGAACTGGCTGAATCCCACCATTTAGAAGACCTTTGTTTACATCACATAATTCCTCTACATTTGCTTTAACTGGGACAGACTGCATTGACTATGACATGGCATTTCTGTGGTGCTGAACACATATTTCAGCAAATTTTATTGTAGCCTCTTAATACAGGAAACCTTCCCATTTGGGAGGAGGAGGGGGAGGAAGAATATTTTATCTGAAAATGGCTATTTTTATTATTTTTGTAAGTTCTACTGTATGTATGCCTGCTGTAGATTCTGTTAATAAGAAGGATGTCTATTTAACAAGTGAGAGTTCTGACTATTATATTGAGGTTAGAACACTATCAGGAGGGATAACAGACAAAGAACCTACTGCCTGACTGTAATGTGTTGGCCTTAATTGCTGCAATCAGTTGAGTAATGTGTTGACCTTAATTGCTGTACTCAGTTGAATGATTGCTTAACGGCTGTATTGTTTGAAACCCCAGACTGCTTGTCTCCAGGACTGCTAACTGTGTCTTGGGTGGGAATTGTTACTTTAAATCTATTGGTTGCCACCTAGATGCGATCCGTATAAATAGCTGTTCAGCAGCCATTAGGGCTACTTCTGTTGTTACTGAATAAACATGCTTGCTATTTCACCACTCTGCCTTGTCAATGCCTAACCAAACCAAGAACATAATAGTGGTGATAAAGGTGGGATGTGCTGCTTAATGAAGAGAGCCAGAAGTCACTAGGGGGTGAGGCCAGCACCAGAGCCTGGCAGGAACTATGTTCCCCCCCTCGGTCTGCCAGCAAGCCACACTGGAGACCACCTCACCCTAAGGATCCATCCTAGGG
Organism: Vipera ursinii; assembly: GCF_947247035.1. Taxonomy (NCBI): domain Eukaryota; kingdom Metazoa; phylum Chordata; class Lepidosauria; order Squamata; family Viperidae; genus Vipera; species Vipera ursinii. The sequence goes on from NC_139512.1 coordinate 232,413,543, forward strand.
CCAGCACAGAAGCCTAGCAGCACAAGACATTGCAAGCACGAAAGCAACTCACCATGGCCAAGGTCGGCAAAGTGGAAAAATTCTACATGACGCATCCTGAGAAGTTGAGTTCTTATATCTCTCGCATTGAGAACTATCTGCGTGCTAACCAGGTTAGCGAAGATGGTTTGAAGGCCGTGACACTACTGTGCATGTGCAGCCTGGCTACTTTCAACATAGCCGAGAACCTGGTTGCCCCAGCTCCGCTTGAGTTGGTTGCCTATGCAGATCTCAAAAAGAAGCTCAAGGACCACTTCAAGCCAAAGTTCACTGTCATAGCTTGGAGACACACATTTGAGCAGCAGGAGCAACAGCCTGGTGAGTCTGCAACTGAGTTCATTGCCACCCTCCGACAGGCGTCTCAGCTTTGCAACTTTGCAGACTTGGAGGAAAGACTGAGGGACCATTTAGTCTGCAGACTGAGAAACCGAGAGCTCCAGCAGAAGCTGTTTGCAAAGGAGACCCTCTCATTACAAGATGCTTTGAAGGAGGTGATGGCCGCCAAAGCTGCCAGAGGGGCTGTTAAAGCGTTGCAGCCCTCCAAGAACACGCCCAGCCCAGAAACCATCCACCACGAGGACACCTAATGAACAGAAGATTCCGACTTGGACTTCGAGGTCGATCAGCTGTGGAAGCAACCAGAGAGGGGACAGAGGTCAGCTGACAAGCAGTTTCCTTCCCTTGATGCATGGGCTGTGGAGACTGCCATAGATGCTCAGAGTGCCAGTTCCGAGCAGCAACGTGCCCGGCATGTGGCAAACCAGGCCACATTGCTGCCATCTGCAGAGGTCGCCAGAGGAACAGACCACAAGAAGACACATTCAGGAGAGGTACCGGGGCCCCGGAGCAACACAGAATAGGCTTTTGCTCCAGCCAGAGGAGCGTGTTTAGAACTGGTGCCCATGGCCCCCTTAAAGAGAAGCTTAGATTCAAGGTCAAGCTTCAGGGAGTTCCATGCAATATGGAACTGGACACAGGGTCAGCCCTATGTATAATTTCCCAAGGGACATTCAAGCACATTTGCAATCACAGTGGCAGATGAACTAAACTCAGACCATCTAACCTTTTGCTGACGGACTTCCAAAACTCCTGCATAGCAGTCTAAGGAGAAGCCACACTCCATGTTCAGTTCAAGGGGTTTGAGGACCCACTAGACATCATAGTAGTGGAGGGCCAATACACAAGTCTCAGTGGCCTCGACTGGTTTGATGCCTTGGGCATCCAAGTAACCGGCATTCATAAGACACAAGAAGCAGACTTGTCTGTAGTCTGCCAAGAGTTTGCTGATGTCTTGAGCTCAAGTTTAGGGAAGTACAAGGGTCCTCCTATTGCCCTTCACCTTGTTCCTACAGTAACCCCAATATGGATCAAGCCGGATAGAGTGACTTTCGCCCTCAAACCCAAAATTGATGCAGAGCTGGACAAGCTCGTGCAACAAGGGGTATTGCATCCCATGGACAGTGGGGTGTGGGAGACCCCCATAGTCACGGCACTTAAGACCAATGGTGAGGTGCTCATATGCATGGATTATAAATGCATTATCAACAGGGCACTTCAACAACACGCATATCCAGTACCTGTAGTCAGCCATATCTTGGTGTCACTACAGGGAGGTTGCGTATTCGCCAAATTAGATTTGGCACAAGCCTACCAGCAACTGCCCATGGATGAGGCCACGACAGAAGCTCAGACCATTGTCACCCACAGGGGGGCTTTCAGGGTTAAACGCCTACAATTTGGGGTTAGTGTAGCCCCAGGGCTTTTTCAGGGAGTGATGGAGCGCACGCTCAAGGGCATTCCAGGGATGTGCCCCTATTTTGATGATGTCCTCATAGCAGGGGAGTCAGCAGAGATATTGACAGAACGGCTCATAGCTGTCCTTCAGTGTTTCTGCAAAGTGGGGCTGAAACTAAAAATGGAGAAATTCAAGATTGGAGTAGATTCTACCAAGTTCCTTGATTTCCACATCGATGCCACAGGCATTCATCCAGCATACTCCAAGCTCAAAGCAATTCAGCAGGCCCCCAGTCTGAAGTCTAAGGGGGAGCTTCAGGCCTTTTTGGGGCTTTTAAACTTTTACCATGCCTTTCTTCCACACAAGGCTGCAGTAGCAGAGCTGTTACACCGGCTCTTGGACAACAAGGCACAGTGGCAGTGGACTAGCATCCATGAGAAAAGCTTCATGGCAGTCAAATCATTGCTGTCTTCAAACTCAGTCCTCAGCCATTTTAATGAAAAGTTGCCTGTCTGCATCATGTGTGATGCATCTCCATATGGGGTTGGGGCTGTGTTGAGCCACTTGATGGCTGATGAGAGACAAACTCCCATCGCTTACTACTCTAGGACTCTGTCTTTGGCAGAATGCAATTACACACAAATAGACAAGGAGGCACTGGCCATTGTGGCTGGCATAGAAAAGTTTCATGACTTTTCATGGTCTTCACGGACCACAAGCCACTTCTAGAGTTGTTCACTACGAACAAGCAGACACCTCAGATTCTACCTCCACAAATGCTGAGGTGGTCTATCTTCCTTTCAGCCTACAGCTACAGGCTGATTCACAAACCAGGTAGGGAAATGGGCCATGAAGATGGCCTTAGCAGGTTGCCCCTGCCACATGTAGAATCAGATCCCGCTCCGGCTGCATGCATCCTGGCTATCCAGGATTTTCCGGAGTCTTCCCTTCACTCTGAGATGTGGCTGCTGAGACAGCCATTGACAAGACACTTAGCCATGTGTTGAATTAGGTGCTCACAGGATGGCCGGACAAATGTCCACGGCCAGAATTCCAGAGTTTCCACATGAGGAAAGATGAGCTCTCAGCTCATAAGGGGTGCATTCTTTGGGAGAGTCGGGTCATAGTCCTGAGCTCATTGAACCCCAGGGTCTTAGAGTCTCTGCACGAGGGAAATCTGGGAATAGTCCAGATGAAGGCACTCACGAGGAGCTACCTATGGTGGCTTGGGCTAGATAAAAATATTGAGGCCCAAGTACATGGCTGTTACACTTGCTAGCAATCCAGGCCCAAGATGCCTCAATGCCTCCTGTCCACCGATGGGAAGCCACACACACCCCATAGTCAAGAATCCACATTGATTTTGCAGGGACATTTCAGGGACAGCTGTTCCTCATTGTGGTGGACAGTCACTCCAAATTTATTTATTTATTTATTTGTTTTTATAAACCGCCCTTCTCCCGAGGGACTCGGGGCGGTGTACAGAGTAAGGTAGGTATACAGATTGAAACAATACTGAAAAACAATAGTCAAAACAAACTGGGACCCCAATTAGAGCTATCAGGCCAGGCCGGACTGCTGGAACAGGTAAGTTTTTAAGTCGCGCTGGAAGGTGTGGAGGTCGGGGGCCATCCGGATTTCAGTTGGCAAGCAGTTCCAGAGGGCTGGCGCACCCACTGAGAATGCCCTCCCCCTGGGGGCCACCAGCCGACATTCCTTGAGCGGTGGCACCCTGAGAAGGCCCTCTCTGTGGGAGCGCACAGGACGGTGGGGTGTTGACATTGGCAGAAGGTGCTCCCATAGGTAGTCCGGACCCATGCCATGTAGGGCTTTGTATGTCATTGTTAGCACCTTGAATTTCACTCGGAAGGCAACCGGAAGCCAGTGCAGTGCATGGAGGAGAGGTGTGATATGGGAGTATCGGGAGGCCCCCAAAAGTGTCCGTGCCGCTGCACTTTGCACCAGTTGAAGCTTCCGAGTGGATCTCAAGGGCAGCCCCATGTAGAGAGCATTACAGTAGTCTAGGCGAGAGGTCACAAGGGCATGGGTGACTGTACGTAAGGCATCCAGGTCCAGATAAGGTCGTAGTTGGCGCACCAGTCGAACCCGGGAGAAGGCCCCCTTGGTCACAGCTCCTATGTGATCTTCCAGGGATAGCTGCGAGTCTAGGAGGACACCCAGGTTGCGGGCCCTATCAACAGGGGGTAGTAACTCATCCCCGATGTTAAGGGGTGGGATGCTCTGAGTATCCTGGCTTGCCGGTACGTACAGCCATTCAGTCTTGCCCGGGTTCAGTTGAAGCCTGTTCCTCCCCATCCATTCCCGGACCGCTTTCAGGCAGCGGGACATCACGTCGAGGGCATCACTGATGCTGTTTGGAGTTGAGATGAAAAGCTGGGTGTCATCAGCATACTGATGGTACCCTACTCCAAAGCTACGAATGATCTCACCCAGCGGTTTCATGTAGATGTTGAACAGGAGAGGCGAGAGGACCGACCCCTGAGGGACTCCGCAAACGAGAGGCCTCGGGGTCGACCTCTGTCCCCCTGCCAGCACCGACTGCGAGCGACCCTGGAGAAAGGAGGAGAAACAACGCAGAACCGTGCCTCCCACTCCCAGTCCCCTGAGGCGCCGCAGCAAGATACCATGGTTGATGGTATCGAAAGCCGCCGAAAGGTCTAATAAGACTAGGACAGAGGAATGGCCCCTGTCCCGGGCTCTCCAGAGATCATTCATCAGAGTGACCAATGCCGTCTCTGTGCTGTAGCCCGGCCTGAAGCCCGATTGGCACGGGTATAGATAAACCACTTCATCCAGGACCTGAGGAAGTTGATGCGCCACCACGCTCTCAACAACCTTCGCAAGGAAGCGAAGATTGGAGACTGGACGAAAGTTATTCAGTGAGGATGGGTCCAAGGTGGGCTTCTTGAGGAGAGGTCTCACCACCGCCTCCTTCAAGGCGGTGGGGAAGTGACCCTCACTCAGAGAAGCAGAGATGACCACCAGGAACCAGTCTCGTGTCCCCTCTCGAGCCGCATAAGCTAGCCAGGAAGGGCACGGGTCCAGTAAGCATGTGGAGGAGCTCAACCACCTCATAATCCTGTCCACTTCCTTAGGAGTCACAGGATCAAATTCCTCCCTGATGACGTCGACAAGACTGTCCATGTCCTGTTCTTCCAACTCTGCCCAGTTGGAGTCCAGGCCGGTTCGAATCCGAGCGATTTTATCCAACAGATATTGACCGAATTCCTCGGCTCGACCCTGCAAGGGTTCCACCCTCACCTCTTGGTTCAGTAGGGAGTGAGTCACCCTGAACAAGGTCATACCAGTCCCAACTATGACTACTGCCAGGACCATCCAGGAACTGCACAGGATCTTTGCAATGCACAGGTTGCCAGATGTGCTAGTCTCAGACAATAGGGCTCAGTTTACCACTGCAGAATTTCTGTCCTTTCTCAGGGCTAACTTAATAAGGCACACAACTTCGCCCCGTTTTCACCCGGCCACAAATGGCCAAGCAGAACGCATGGTCTGAATGACCAAAGAATCCTTAAAGAGGATCGTCACAAGGGACTGGCACCACAGGCTGGAAGACTTCTTACTCTGCCAATGCACAACTTCCTGCACTTCAATGGGCAGAAGCCCAGTGGAACTTAGATGGGGCTGGTGCTTGATTACTAAGCTGGATTGGCTACACCCTGACTGAGTTGCCTCGGACACAGCACAGCCAAAGTCACCGTGAAGTTGCAAGTTGGTGACCAGGTTTGGGCCCGGAATTATGGTCAAGGGGCATTGTGGGTGGTAGCTGTGGTTGCTAAGGTGTCAGGACCACTTTCATACGAAGTGGTCCTGGAAGATAGTCAAGTCATTTGACAGCACATCGACCAACTGTGTCGGAGGCTAGCAAACCAGTCACTGGCTCAAGACCCTCATGAGGGACAATCACAGGGTCATTGTGACAGCGGTCCGACAGTGGAGTCTGCATGCTCTGACAGAACTCTCAGCTGAGGAAATGGGGGGTTGGCCGTAGGTAGATTTTCTCCGGACACCCAGACTACAGCCTCCAAGCAGGTCCGGCAAACGGCCCCAAGTTCCAGTCCAGCGGATGCTATTCCTCAAATAGACTTTGGCATGGGCCTACTGGAACTGGCCAAAGGGACTCGAGTTGATCCAAAGCCATTGGGTCTCAAAATCTGGGTCTACCCAGCCTGGCAGGCGAGCTGGTAGACTGGGAGCCTCCAGCAACCCCAAGATGTTCAGAACAGTCGCAAAGGGTGCCTAAATATTTGCAGGACTATGTCAAACAATTGTGATTATGAACTATCTAGGGGGAAGAGGTTAATGTATTGGCCTTAATTGCTGTACTCAGTTGAATGATTGCTTAACAGCTGTATTGTTTGAAACCCCAGACTGCTTGTCTCCAGGACTGCTAACTGTGTCTTGGGTGGGAATTGTTACTTTAAATCTATTGGTTGCCACCTAGAGGCGATCCATATATATAGCTGTTCAGCAGCCATTAGGGCTGCTTCTGTTTTTACTAAATAAACATGCTTGCTGTTTCACCCCTCTGCCTCATCAATGCCTAATCGAACCAAGAACATAATACTGACAATCTCTCCTCGCAAGAGAAATGAATGATTTTTGGAATACAGGGCCAAGCAAAGTTGCCTGGGCATTGCATTCAAAAAGTTTACTATAGAATTTCCATCCTGATTTCAAGAGCTAGTAATAACAGCACTTATGTAAGGTCAATCCTGGTTAGTATTTGGATAGAAAAGTACTGGGACATCTTGCAGTTCTTTATTAGACTGGGGCGTAGAACAAAAGCAAAACAAATGATACCACATAACCTGGGTGGCAATTCCCAGCTACTTTCCTGTTGCTGTCAAGAAAACAACATAGATAACTTCACATGTTCAACAGAACTTGAGGTTCCTTTTACCTTTTATCTTATTTGTGTTAACACCAGTCCCATAAACTTAGGGTCTGCTTAACTCCAATCTCTCGTGTCTGACTATTTTTTTTTTCTTCTGCAATGACCAATACTTCATATTTATTTTTGGTAGCAAAGAGCATCATCAGAACTTTCTTTGAACTGAGTTTTGACCTGTCAGAATGTTGATGCTTTTTACTCAAACTCTAAAATTTTAGGTCATGAGAATTGTCTAATCCAGCAGCACGTCGAATTTGATAAGTCACAGAACTCATGAGTAGCTGACTCACAACAAGTTTACAAGTGCAAAATCCCCAGGGTGAAATGAGGCAACTTCTGCCTTTTGATGATCTTTTGATTCCAGGAAAACACAAAACTGCATTTTATAAGAGCTACTGGATTATGCAGTCCATCTTTGTTTGTAAATTACTTGATCCAAGTCATATTTTGGCTTTTACCAAAACTGCCTTTTTATAGGTTTGTTAGTCATCATTTTGATGTGCTTTCTAATGCATGACCAGATGTTCATTCAATACAGAAGAAACAATATTCTTTCTCTTTTAGCTGTTCTGTAAATTCTTGTAATAATCTCATATTTGCATATTAATGTGATTTTCATCATAGCACAGAACAGCAGCTTACATTGCAATATAACTGACGGGAATGTCCTCAGATTGCTTTATAGAATAAAATCTGTGCATATTTACTAGGGAATATAATGCTTTTGTTTTCAGACAACTGTGCCTAAGATTGCAGGCTTAGAGCTATAGTTAATATTTCCCAGGATTTAAAAATTATTATCATATTATAGTATTGTAATATAGGATACAACAGAAAATTCCAGAAAGGATATTGCTTAGAAAATGCTACGATGATTCAGAATTATTGATCTCCCAAACCATCATACATCCTTTTATAGGACAATTAAATAGTTCTATCAGTAAGCACTTCTGAGAAGAATTAGGATCCTACATTATCCCTTCCACAGCAGAAAATTTCAAGATAGTCCTATAACTGTCTGTGACAAAACCTGCTTTCAGTAAATAATCTCATGCTCTGAGATGAGAAACAGACAAAAAAATCTAAACCATTAGATTAGGGGTAGGCAACCTTGGCTCTTTTATGATTGATGGACTTCAACTCCTAGAATTCCTCAGCCAGCTGTGCTGAGGGGAAAGGGAGAGGTTACCAAGCTGAGCCATGCTGGCTGATGAATTCTGGGAGTTGAAGTCCACAAGTCATAAAAGAGCCAAGGTTGCCTATCCCTGCATTAGATTATTTAGAACAACTTTCTCATTTACAATGTGCAGAACAGAATATATGCAGATCTCAGAATGAATGTCAATGACAAAAGCGGTATTACAGAATTTTAATAGAAATAACAACAACACTTAGGCTTATATACTGCTTCATAGTGCTTTACAGCCCTTTCTAAGCAGTTTATAGTCAGCATATTACCCTCAACAATCTGGCCCCTCATTTTTTTTTTAATCCCATTTATATCCCACCCTTCTCCAAAGACACAGGGCGGCTTACAATCTAAGAAGCACAAATCAATGTGCTTAGCAATAGCCTTCATTCTATGTATATGCCTGCTTATTAGGGCTTTCAGGGCCCCCCAAGCGGCATTTTTACAAAGTCAGCTTATTGCCCCCAACAATCTGGGTCTGAGATTTTACTGATCTCGGAAGAATGGAAGGCTGAGTCAACCTTCAGCTCGTCAGGATCGAACGCCTGGCAGTTGGCAGAGTTAGTCTGTAATACTGCATTCTAACCACTGTGCCACCATGACTCTTCTTAATATTCTTAATACACATTTATATATTCATTTATTGTACTGTATCAGTTTATGTAGCCATAATCCTGCACAAGCAATGCTGAACAACAAATATTTTTTTTTATTTTTTTATTTTTTTATTTTATTTAAACTTATATACCGCCCTTCTCTCGTAAGACCCAGGGCAGTTCACAAGGCAATTAAGACAATATAACAATACAAAAGTTAATAACAAATTAAAATAAATTAAATTATCCTTGATTAAATCTAAAACCCTTAACTCTAATTAAAACCCCAATTACAATAGGTTAAAAATTAAAAGTTCTCAGTCCTGGCCGGAAAGCTCAAAGAGCCAGGTCTTCAGGTCCCAGCGGAACGAACGAAAATCAGGGGCAGTCCTGAGCTCTATGGGTAACTGATTCCAGAGGGCAGGCGTGACCACAGAGAAAGCCCTCCCCCTGGGTGTCGCCCTCCGGCAATCCTTTGCCGACGGCACCCTGAGAAGGCCCTCCCTGTGGGAGCGCACAGGACGAAGGGAACTTGATGCCGGCAGCAGGTGTTCCCTCAAATATCCCAGACCCAAGCCATTTAGGGCTTTATAGGTCATCACCAGCACCTTGAATCTCACCCGGAGGGCAACCGGAAGCCAATGCAGCTTGCAGAGCAGAGGTGTTACGTGGGAGTATCGGGGAGCCCCCATCACAACTTGCGCGGCCGCATTCTGCACCAGTTGAAGCCTCTGAGTGGTCCTCTAGGGCAGCCCCATGTAGAGAGCGTTACAGTAGTCTAACCGGGAGGTAACGAGCACATGAGTGACTGTGCGCAAGGCATCTCGGTCCAGATAGGGCCACAACTGGCGCACCAGGTGAACCTGGGCAAAAGCTCCCCCTGGTCACGGGTCCTATATGATCTTAAAAACTGAGCCGTGAATCCAGGAGCACACCCAAGTTGCGAGCCCTATCGACGAGGGGTAACACCTCACCCCCCATCATTAAAGGTGGAATAGAAAGATCCACTCGAGATGCCTGTACGCACAGCCACTCAGTCTTGGCAGGATTGAGTCGGAGCCTGTTCCTCCCCATCCAAACCCGAACCGCCTCCAGGCAATGGGACATCACGTCGAGGGCATCACTGAGTTGGTTTGGGGTGGAAAGAAAAAGTTGGGTATCATCAGCGTACTGATGATACTCCACCCCAAAACCACGAATGATCTCACCCAGTGTCTTCATATAGATATTGAACAGGAGGGGAGAGAGGACCGACCCTTGAGAAACTCCACAAACGAGAGACCTCGGGGCGGACCTCTGCCCTCCCGTCAACACCGACTGCGAATGGCCCAAGAGGTAGGAGGAGAACCACCGTAAAACAGTGCCCCCCACTCCCAACCCCCTGAGACGTCGCAGTAGGATACCATGGTCGATGGTATCAAAAGCCACTGAGAGATCTAATAGGACTAGGACAGAGGAAAAACCCCTGTCCCGAGCCCGCCAGAGATCATTCATCAGCGTGACCAATGCCGTCTCCGTGCTGTACCCGAGCCTGAAACCCGATTGGTATGGGTCAAGATAATCGGTTTCCTCCAGGAACAGAGGAAGCTGATGCGCCACCACGCTCTCAACAACCTTCACTAGAAAGCGAAGGTTGGAGAGCGGACAATAGTTATTCAAAATAGCTGGATCCAGGGCAGGCTTCCTGAGAAGGAGTCTCACCACCACTTCCTTCAAGGTGGCAGGAAAGACACCCTCACTCAAAGAAGCAGATATCACTGCCTGGAACCAGCCTCGTGTCTCCTCCCGAGCTGAATAAACCAGCCAGGAAGAGCACGGGTCCAATAAACAGGTGGTAGAGCTCAGCCTCCCCATAATCCTGTCTACCTCCTCGGGAGTCACAGGATCAAACTCAGTCCAGATAATACTCTCAAGACCGCTCAATTCCTCCCCGTCAGACTCTGCCCAGTCAGAGTCCAAACCAGTCTGAATCTGAGCGATTTTGTCCGCCAGATGCTGGCTAAACTCCTCGGCCTGCAAGGGCTCCTCCCTCACCTCCTGGGAGAGGAGGGAACAAGTTACCCTAAACAGGGCGGCCGGGCGATTATCTGTGGACGCAATGAGGGCGGCGAAGTAATTAGACTTCGCTGTCCTCATCGCCGCGAGATAAGACCTAGAGAAGGATCTTATTCTCAATCGGTCAGATTCAGACCGGCTGGATCTCCAACAGCTCTCCAGACTCCGTCTCTGATGCTTCATCTCCCGTAGCTCCACAGAAAACCATGGAGCCCATCGGGATCTGCGCCGGATCAGGGGTCGCAAGGGTATGTATATCATATATACAAAATTATATTTCCCTGACAAATATTGTAGTTGTTTTGATGACTACAGAAAGCAGATAGGAAAAAAATAAGTTGATCTGCATATGAAGTGTACAAATATTTTTGCAAACTTTGAGTCTTGAATTCACTTACAGCAGGGCTCTAGAAAAGCAGAGAGCCATATGAGAAACTGGGTGAAAATAACACTTAAAAAATAATCATTCCATTCTGGAATGACAATAGAGGTTGACATTACTCTTTGGAGAATTATATTTGATCCTTCAATTGTCATCTGTAGATCTCTACTCAGTATCAGAAGAACAAATGTTAATAAAAGAAACATTCAAGTGTAATAGTCCATTCTATAGTCACAAAGTACAACAATACCTTCCAGCAACAACATACAAAAATAATCTGAAAAGGAAAAAACAGACTTGTCATATCTTTCAGAATGGTACACAAGATACACATAAAAAATAGTGAATGCTAGCACAGATTTAAGAGCTTCTTTATTGGTGAATAGAGATTTTACCATTTGTCAATAAATCCTTTTTATCTGCATGTTGGATTGTACAGGGCTGGAGAGGAAAAGGAATTTTGTAAATTGTTTTGAAAAATAGTCTGATGTTGATTTCATGGTTGACTTCCCAATTTAAAAAAAAGGAAGTCATTCAATTTTTCTGTATATCACAAATTTGAGAATAAAGCTGCCTTCTGATGGAGACATGGCAAGCTAAATATATCTTGGAGAGCAGAGTAAACTACAGCAAAGACTGTAGAGCAGTTCTTTAGAACCTCTCAGGACAAGGAGAGGATGGGAGATTGCCCATATGTGCTCCAGACAGCTGCTCCTTGTGGCAAAGAGACCACAAGATAGTGGTTTCCCATAGGGTTGAATGCCAGGAGACCAAGAGATCAATTATCAAGCTCACAACCATGGTGTTTTAAAGAATACCAAATTTACAAACTTTGCTTTTAATCACTTTTGAAAATTGCTTATCTAATCCTCTTAAAGTTATTAGAGACCTAATTAATTCAAGTGTGGATATAAATGTTGTCACAAATGAGAAGGATATGGAAGAAGACATAATGAATATAACAAAGAAAAGCAGTCAATATTTTATTGCCTAAAGGAGATATACAACTACTAAATTAGAAGAGAGATTTGGATATTTTGTTTCTTTCTTTCTGGATGTACAAATAAGATCTACTAAAGTTGTGAGAAGAGATAAAAAAGTTGCATTTGTCTTATGGATGTACAAAAGAAGTCTGTTAAAGTTTTGAAAGATTCATTTAGAAAGGACAAACAAAAATGACAAGAAATCAAGCTATGGGACTTTATCAGAAGGGGTTAAAATAAAGACTGATAAAAATAATGGGAAGGAATACAGTGCTGGCTTATTGGGTCAAAGTTAATCTAGACAGTTATATCTCATAACCCTTATTGGACTTTTACTGATAAGGAACAAATGATGAAGTTTTCAGGGTTTTTTTTTAGTTATGAGATGAAACATGAGGTGAAGAGAGTATATATTGTAGCTTAAGATATTGTGTGCATTACTAACATTGTATGATGATTAATGGGGAAATTTCATGGCTCTTGGTGCTTTTGATTGCAATATTTGCATACATTTGCTACTGGTATGCTGGCTGATGGAAGAAGTTGAAGTATAAAATATTTGAAGAGAATCAGATGGTTGTATTCATAATTGGTCCATAACCTGCCTTACAACTGGCAGATACATCAGATCAGTGGTGGGATTCAAACATGTCAACAACCGGTTCTCTGTGTGGATGCTGCTTCTGGAAGTCCATTCTGGGCCTGGGCAACAAAAAATTAGCTACCGATTCTGCCAAACTGGTGCGAACTGGCTGAATCCCACTACTGCATCAGATACATTTGAATCTTATTTCATGTTCATTTTCTCCAATGGTAGAATTTCTCAGCCTGTACCTATTATATTGCTATTTTAAACTTCCACAAAGCTCTTATACCATTCTATTTAACTGGAGAGATGAAATCTGGTAATTTAGCACACTTCCTCCATTCATAAAGACCTGACTTTCTGGAAAATTCCATTCTGCTCTTTTGAAAATATTCAAAGGCATTGTGTTTTTCTTTTTTTAAAAAAAATATACCATGGGTGATTTATGTTATTTTTCTAAGTCTTGCTTCAGATCTGGACATTCAGCCATAATCGGTATTAAATTCCTGGGTATGCAGTTAACAGCTAGGCTGGCTTGGTTGCTCAACAGCAAGACACTGGTGAAGCGGGCACAGCAGCGCCTGCATTTTCTGTGTCGCATGAGAAAAGCTCATCTTCCTTCCCGTATCCTTACCACTTTCTAAAGAGGGACTATTGAGAGCATCCTGTCATATTGCATTACAGTCTGGATTGGAAGCATCAGTGCATCAGACAGGAAGGTGGTGCAAAGAGTGATGAGGATGGCTGAAAAGATTATTGGCAGTTCCCTCCCTTCCATCTGGGACATAGCATATAAGTGTTGCTTGAGTAGGGTCTGCAAGATTGTCTGGGACACCACACATCCTCTTCATGACCTGTTTTACTTGTTACCTTCTAGGAGGAGGCTCCATGGTATAACAACAACAACAACAACAACAACAGCAATAATAACAATAATAATAATAATAATAATAATAATAATAATAATAATAATAATAATAATAATAATAATTCATTTTGATGTATGTCGATTGGTATAAATTCAAAGTGACAATAAAGTTATTATTATGATGTTGTATATAGTATGTTTAAATGTGTGTTATGTATGCGTACACTTTGAGAGAAAGCAACTAAATTTCATTTTTAATGTGTACCATTGTGCCCATAGTAAAAAATGACAATAAAGGTTATCTTATCTTGCCTTGCCTTGCCTTGCCTTGCCTTATCTCATCTCATCTCATCTCATCTCATCTCATCTCATCTCATCTCATCTCATCTCATCTCATCTCATCTCATCTCATCTTAAACTTTTTCCATATTGGTTACTGATCTTCTGAACCAAATCAAGTAGTTTGTGCCCATTCCTAATTATAATGTCTATATAATATCTTCAGATGGTATTACACTCTGTTGTTCTTTTAATATCTTTTAGTCTGAAGGTTCAAAATGATGGAATCCTACCAACAAAAATATGACATTGTAATACTTTATCACATCTTGCTTTATCTCTTAATGAAATGGTATTATGCTTCAATAATATGCTTATTGAGGTTATGTAGTATGCCTAATCAGCCCAGCAGGCATACCAGTAAGAGCATTTAATTGGAGAAAACTGCAGCATAGTGGAACTACTGAATATGGCATCCCTTATTATAAGGAGTGTCCTATTGTGTGTGACATATGGAAATGAAATGATGATGATGGTGATGTTCTCTATTCAGTGCTATCCAACTCTTGGCCAAGTCTCTCCACATCTTCCACTCTTGAACTACTTCTTTGAGTTATTCTCTGCTTTGGCTGGTGTCAGCTTTGACAGTGTCCAGCCCCTGTGTTCTTTGGCACCTGGTTTCCTTCTACTGCTAATTCTTCCAAGCATAATTGCTTTCTCCAATGAATTCCTCCTCATGACATGGCCAAAATAAGTGAGACACTGAAATGAAATAGTATCTACAGAAGACTAAAATATTGAGTGCCTCTCAAGTTTTGCTCTTAGGCTGGTAACAGCAATGGATAGATTATTATTATCCAGTAGCATTTATTGGTACTGATTAAAACAGATTGGGAAATGTAATCTAGATTTCCTGATATCATGCATACTTTATGCACTTCTGGGGAATCAGCCTAATTGAAATCAATGTGATTTACCTCTGACTAAAAGGGTCAGATTGTGCAGTAAAATCCCAACTTAATTTATTACTGCTTTATGGCTGTTGCTATTATATCCCTTCCCCATCAAACTATTAAACTTAGTACATATATGGTTGACTATGACACAATTCCAATCAACTTGTCTTCTAGTTGTGTGGATTTTTTGTCCAAGGAAAGCCAAGGATGGATGGATGGATGGATGGATAGACAGACAGACAGACAGACAGATAGATAGATAGATAGATAGATAGATAGATAGATAGATAGATAGATAGATAGATAGATCATAGACTGTTCATAGAGATATGATGTAGATAAATATAGATATAGCTACAGATAATATAAAGATATAGATAGATATAGATTACATTTAATTAAGTTTGTACTTCTGAAGACAGATACAGTGCACTTTATTGAAATAAAATAATTTGTACTAAATATTGATGGTACAAAGCCTCATTAGTATCACTGCATCTCCTCAATTCTTATTTAATTTATATTCAAACTATAGCAATGTGGATCATTCAAATACATGGTTGTGATTCATGTACTCACTACAAATCTTCAATGAAGAAAAATCTCTGGCTTTGCTAAGTGGCATGTATCCCCAAAGGTGGACAAATTGGAAAGCACAAGTGACTCATGCAAAGGGAGGAACTGACCATTTATTCCAGATGTTGTCTGGGGAGATAGTTCTGTTTTTGGCAACATTGGTTTCTTACCCATGGTGACCCATTGTGCAGAAATGGTCATTTTTATGCAGAGCAAGTAGCCACCTAATGACTAGATACTTCTCAACAAACAAAAATAAAAATATGAGTAGCCAGGTCCTGAAGCATAACATCTGAATCATCCCATAAAACAGAAGTCCTATTAGTTGAAAATCTGCTTATTCTGCATTTGGCTAATGTGACAGTTGAGGGAACCTAGATGTAAGACAATAAGTCAATGACCAATTTATTATGATGAGCTGCCTTCTTATCTTATTTGTATGAAACCCACTTATCTGTGCATGTATGTAATTAAAATATGCAATCGAAAAGAAACATAGTTCTCTGGAAAGGAAAACAAGGGTTAACAGAAGAGAATTTTGCATCAAAAAGCCAGTGAAATCTACTGCTTTAGTATGCTACTTCTCTATATTCAAGCCTGCAACATTCATTTTATTACAAGAAGCATATCACATACTTTGCCATCTGTTGGGTCTTCTACTAAATTCTAGTAAATGAATGGACCAACATTTAAAGTACTGTATTCATAAAACACACTACCCATATAACGAGTGCTGTTACATATGCTGTAATTTCTTGCTTTACATCTCTGAAGTATTAATTTTGTGTTTGTGCATATTTGTGTGTTTGTCTGTGTTTGTTTGTGTTAGCATTAGAGATACATCAACACCCCAAAGGAGATGGAACATACGATAGATTTGTTAATGGATCATTCTAAATAATGTATACAGACTATACAGAGGCTATCAAGTGTGATGTCTAAAGCATGGTTTATATTTTATATTTTAACATATTATATGAAACTGGACCATTATAGTTTATTTGTTAAAACATGGATAAGTAAAATGTAGCTTGGTGTAATATGTTAACACAGGAAATCAGTAAGAATGGATTTTATAGTTTATGAGTGATGAAATGTTTGCCTAACTAGAATATCTTTATCTCTCTGCCATTTGCTCCCTAGTTCCTGCCCACCTAACCATTTGAAAGCATGCAATATTGCAAATAGATAAATGGGTACCATAAATACAAAATGTAGAGTCTTCTTCAGTGAACTTCATTACAACTCAGTGGACACCATCTGCAAAAATGTGTTCATTTGGAATAGTATGCTCAAAATGCTCGTGAATTTTCAAATCAGTTTTCAAATGGCTTTTCATTTTTTTAATGCATATTTCAGAAGCAATTAGTTGTTGGTGACATTTTCCTAGTACATTTTCCTAGTTTAAATTGCCAATTCCCCCAATTAATAGATCTGTAAGGCCATTGATACAGGGTTTAAGGCCAAGAAACGTCTCTTGACACAAAAAGGAGTTGCATAACAAATCCATTCACTGTCTCCAGACTCTATCATCTGAGCACATGTAATGCCTGAAGAGTTTTCATAAGCAATGGAAGACATTAATCTGTTTTTACTCCCTTTTGTTTTTTGATAGAGAATTAACAATCTGTTAAACACCTCTGAGGTGTTTTTTTAGGAATGAGTGAATTGCAATAATGGTTTCCAGTTTGATGGGAAATTTTATTTTTATTTATTTTATTTTATTACATTTATATTGTTTTGTTTAAGTTGATTCCAAATTGTAACAAGTGATAAGAGGGCCACTCTTCATGACCTTGTCTTTTGTCTCCAGTCTCTTTAAATATTTGTATATTATATCTGAAATCCAGAATTCATATTGATCGAACAGTAGCTGTTCACCATTACAACTGTCTTCAATGTGTTTGTCTGCCCTTTTCCTGAAATGAGTTAAGACAGTGGCTATTCATCATTAGCATTTGTTTTAATTATCGATTGCAAGGAAAACTACTTTTATATCTTAAATTTACTGCTAATCAATTTAACTCTGAATTGTACCATCAAGGCAAAGGCATAATGTTCTCTACTTCATTCATAATCTCTACATCTCCTCAATCTTTTCCCCCCAGCTGAATACGTTTCTCAGAATGAATATATTCTTTCTTCCTAACCTATTATATTCTTGCTTTAACTTCCCATTATGAAATTTTATGTTTCTTGCTTTCATTATGAACATAAATAGATGTAGACAATATGGCTGACCGTGGGGCTCATAAAATGGTATGATAGTATTGAAGTTTATGAAATATTTTTGATCCAGTTCCTGATTCTGAATTTAATTTTTTTTCTACCTTATGCCATAGGTACCAGTGTCATACCAGCAAAACATCATTTGAAAGTGCCCCAAACATATATTTTGCAATTCCAAAATATTTATATTACATAATTACATGATATAATCCAGTTCATGCACCACCTTTTAAATAGGTACATAATCATGAAAACCAACCCACTCTCTCAGCCCAACCCACTTCATAGGATTGTTGTTGTGGGGAAAATATGGTACAGAAGTATTTGGTATGTTCACCACCTTGAGCTACATATAAAAGCAGTGGAATAAAATATAATTAATAATAATAATTTTTAAATCAATTGTCTCAAAATTGTGGCATATAAAATTCCTACTGTATTTGGCAGAAAGGAAGAGTATTTCTTGTCCTATAGTCATGTTAGATTCATTCAGAATATGGTCATGGAGGTGGGCTTTTTTCTTGTTCTTTTTTCACGACAGGTGAAGTGCCTTTAAAATTCAGAGTGATTTTCCTTTAAGATAAATAAGTAGTTCTAAGATAGGGGTCTTCAAATTTGGCCCTTTTATGACTTGTGGACTTCAACTCCCAGAATTCCTCAGCCAGGCACGCTGGCTGAGGAATTCTGGGAGTTGAAGTCCACAAGTCATAAAAGGGCCAAGTCTGAAGACCTGTGTTCTAAGATATCAATAATCTCTACTTAACCATACAAGGTCAAATGTTCTGGATGAACATTCCAATAGTATGTCCTCATGATTGCTCTACGTTGAAAGGTTTATATCTTATGCATCTTTCAAAGTTATTTATTTATTTTTACTACATTTCTGAACTATAAAGATGGTAATCATTTCCTCCATTTTCTGTCCCCCTCCCACCCTTATGTTCTGATGTGTCACCATCAGCATAAAATTTTGCCATTAAGGCTTGCAGTTTTTGTATTACCTATTACCAACACAGCAATTGATCCAAGATAAAATAACCATCCCAGTGATCAAAGGCTTTCTTTAGGCTGATTTATTTAATTATTAAGATGAACAGTACTCCATTCCCTATAAATGATGGCCTGCTCCAAGGTAAATGAATAAAAAGAGGAAGTAGAGTAAACATATGTTATTGTGTTTAATGTGTGGAATGGGTTTTGAATTAGGAATGTATTATAATTAATGTTTTAGGCCATTTCACAATCATTCCTTAGGGTAAAATAATGAACTCAAAAGCTTTCAAGAAAAGCTAATACGAGAGAGTTATTTTTGAGTTAAATATAAGCAGAAGTATTTCATTATATGGAAATGAAGCTATGAGAAAAGATTTTATAAGCAAATTTACATCAGGTTCTGACTGTAGATTTCCAAATTATGACAAAGAATACTGGAGGAATAATAAGCATTCATATTTCAACAGAGAATGACTTTATTAATTTACTTGGTAAAACAGTAGATTAATTTGTCATTTCACTTGCATCAAGTTTTGTGAAATGACTGAAATACTGATTGTACTATGATGCCATTTGCACAATAAATTGTGATTTAAAATATATTAAGGTTTCAATACCTTGGTTTTGTTACTATTTGTTTTCAGATTAAATAGGTCAAGGGAAGGCCAAGTATTGTTTATTAAAAAATATTGCTATACAGAATCATTACAATGGCAAAAGCATTACAGACAATTCTTTTTGGAAGAGAAAAAAACTTTGGTAATTCCTGCTTTTTTGGAATGCATTCATTTCATTCCATGCCTTCACTGCTGGGAGAGATATTTTAAAACATTGATGGGTGGCTTATTGTCATGGTAAACATGAGCTGCTTTCAGTGAAAATTATCAATGGGATGTCCAGTCTACTGTCAAAGGGAAAGGATGCTATGTGACACATCAGTGGAGAGAAAATGAAATAACAAATCAAAAGGGTTGATTCCCTAGGGCACAGGTGTCAAACTCGCCACATCATGTGACGTGTCATGACGTATCGTGACTTGGAGCTGGGGTGGGTGCAGCCTCCACATGATGCAACCAGCCTGAGGGCTGGCAGTTTGAAACCCCTGCCCTAGGGCTATTCAAGGCCACTGCTCTGCAATTTTCTTGACTTCATCCTCATCCATCAGATAACAGGTGTGGAATTTTATGATGAAATTTGTCTTCAACATCTGGAAGCTAAGGGCTAGAATTTTCTCTCTACCTTCTCACACTTTTCACATGTCAGGCTAGAGATAGATATCTGTGGAGCCTGTGTGATGCTCATGCACCCCTGCCCAGACAACATGCGTGCTAGTCGTTTCCAACTCTAGGGGTTGGTGCTCATCTCCATTTCAAAGCCGAAGAGCCAGCGCTTGTCCGAGGATGTCTCCGTGGTCATGTGGCCGGCATGACTAGACACCAAAGGCGCATGGAACGCTGTTACCTTCCCACCGTAGTGGTCCCTATTTTTCTACTTGCATTTTTATGTGCTTTCGAACTGCTAGGTTGGCAGAAGCTGGGACGAGTAACAGGCGCTCACTGTTATGCGGCACTCAGGATTCAACCTGCCAAACTGCCGACCTTCTGATTGACAAGCTCAGCGTCCTAACCCACTGAGCCACCATGTCCCTAAGACAATCCTAGACCTGGCCTAAAAGTTGCAATTTAATCAAGTGTCAATGTGACAGAGGAAAAAACAAATATTTGCATTTAATTACATTTAACATTAATTGTAATCAAACTTAGGCTTTGCCCTAGCTCCACACATTTCATGAAGTGCATGATCTCAGCATGCCCTGTTTAGAAGACTGGGGGATTCTCCATTCCTGATTTATAGAACAATAACCACAAAAAAGCTGTCTAGTACATAGAATACTTGAAATTGAGTGATGAAATCAAGTAACTGGGAAGTGATCTGGGAAGAATGTTCTTTCTGAGTTCCTAATTAGGGGTGAGGTCTTAATATAAGCATGCCTCCTTTCTGATTATTAAGCCTTTATAAAACTGGTGATCAGGCGAATTAAAATATGAATCACTTGCCATATATGGACAACTTGTACAGCATAATTTTTGGTATCTGAAATAAGAGTCTTTGAAGCTAGATGTATGCTAATATTGAATGAATGAATGAATGAATGAATGAATGAATTTTATTTTTGTTTTTGTTTTATTTTTATTTTTGCATTAGAGAAGAAAACCCTGGTCTTCAGGCATAGGATATTTGATCTTTAATCTCAGCCAGTCCAAGATAGTTAAATATGCTACATGAAGATGTGCCATGAATTATGGGCTTGGTGCCAGATTTCTCAGTGGTTCAGTATAATACACCCTTCCTCTCAAATTAGTAATAGCAGTAGGACTTAGTCTTATATACCACTTCACAGTGCTTTACAGCCCTCTCTATGTGGTTTACAGAGGCAGCACATTGCCCCCAACAATCTGGGTCCCCATTTTACCGACTTTGAAAGGATGGAAGGCAGAGTCAACTTTCAGTAGGTGAGAACTGAATGGCTGAACTGCTGGCAGCTGGCAGTCAGCAGAAGTAACCTGCAGTCCTGCATTCTAACCACTGCACCAGTAGGGCTCTTTAACTCTACAACCTTGTAGTGTGCATTTTACAAATGGAAAAGCAAAGCTGTAGAAAGGTGAGACATATGCAGTAGACTAAATTATTCTTAACCATTTCCTTAGACCTCTGAATGGTGGATAAATCCCAAAAAGTTTACTTCCTTTCAAATGAGAGTATTCTGGATGACTCATTCAGACTTTACAATATCTTTTAAAAGAAGACTCAAGTAGAACATGGGTGTCAAACTCGCCACATCACGTGTCGCAACATATCCCGACTCTTTTTGCATTGCCAGCAATGGGGTGGGCGCAGCTTTGGTATGATGAAACTGGCGCACAGACCAGCAGTTTGACACCCCTAAAGTAGAACATGGTGGAAGGGAAAAAAAGAAAAAAAATTACTGAAAGCATTCAGAGAGAGAGAGAGAGAAACCCTAAAACACATCAATCCTGCAGGAAGACCTTCAGAGCAAAATTGTAATTCCCCCATCCCTTATTCTTCTCCTTCTCCTTACTGGTTTTGGTTTTGAACTTCCCTCTCTCTCCTGTCTATCTTCCAATGAGAGAAAGACTTTCTATTTTCCCACTGAAATTCTTTTGCAAAATACTGGTTTCAGCCTCTTAACTCTGCAGGCAACTGTCTTATTCAGGAAAAGACTTTAACTCCCTTTAAGGAAGGGAGTAAATTTGTCCCACAGGTTAGCAAGCAATCAGTTTAACAAGAGAATGGTGACCCTTCTGTAATACTTTAATCTCAAAATGTTAAGGGAGTCACCACCCTATCCTCAAAAAGAAATGTACAAAAAGAAAGATCTTGATTACTGCATGCTTGTTGCAAATCCCTGGAGACAAGGCAAGACCCAAATCTAAATTTCCTGCCAGCAGGTATTTTTGCATTAGCATTTAATAACATCTTCCAAATGCTACTACAGCAATGCAGCTACAGATTTTATGTTGCTGCAGCAGTGACTGAGTGATGTAACAAGTGAAGAGAAGTTCATTATATATGCAGTCTGCTCTTACTCCAACTGGTATATGCAGTCCTCATGAATCACATGCTATTTTCACAAAGGCTGTATCAACTAGATTACTCTAACCAGTGGGTGATTGGTGTAAGATTGCAGTTTCATAGTTGGATTGGGGTCTGAATTATTTGTTCCTGTTCTTGTGACATGTATATTACAGAAAGAGGGAGGGAGTAATGAGGAGGAAGGAGGAAGGAGGAAGGATGAGGAGGAGGAGGAGGAAGAAGAAGAAGAAGAAGAAGAAGAAGAAGAAGAAGAAGAAGAAGAAGAAGAAGAAGAAGAAGAAGAAGAAGAAGGAGAAGGAGAAGGAGAAGGAGAAGGAGAAGGAGAAGGAGAAGGAGAAGGAGAAGGAGAAGGAGAAGGAGAAGGAGGAGGAGGAGGAGGAGGAGGAGGAGAAGGAGAAGGAGAAGGAGAAGGAGAAGGAGAAGGAGAAGGAGAAGGAGAAGGAGAAGGAGAAGGAGAAGAATTCTATCCTATTAGGTGTAGCATGCATGACATCTCAGTACTCTTTATATGAACCAGCATTTTGTTTCACTGATCAGTGTGGTCTAAGGCTGCTTAATACAACAAGGACCTGGTTCTCTTTCTCTTCTTGAATGAACTCTGCTGCAGTTGTCAGCTTGAGTTGCAGAGATGAGGTGTTGTTAGTCTGGTCTTCAAACAGGGAACATGTCACACAGTAAATCTCTTTCATCCCCCCATTCTGTTCTCCTTGAACTAAGCTGACCATATTTTTCCCCCTGATATGTTTCCTTTGCATGATGAGCAAGCAATAGGCATAGTGCTTCTCTTACATAAATTATGTAAAAATTCTACTGATGGATTTGCTGTGTTACCATACACAGCAGAATCCTACCTTTGCAGGGTGTTTTCAGCCTGCAATACAATAGGTAGATGTGCCCACTTCAAGGGCTCACACATATGTTAGCATTTATATTTTATGATGGATTAGATTCTTGGCTTGTAATAGTCCACATAAATGTAAAAGAGTCAAAAGGCAGTACTGCTATGTTGCTCCATAGGACAGGCCCAAGGTGTAATCAATAGCAATAGTACTTAGACTTATATACTGCTTCATAGTGTCTTACAGCATTCTCTAAGCAGTTTGCAGACTCAGCATATAGATGTTAGCTTTAGGCTAAAAAAAAAAAGATGCTGTGTTATTAAGCCAAATGTGCAATTGCCACATCAATGTGAGGATTGCAACCAGAAGTTCTCCTTTTCCTCCAGCCAATCTGAAGCAGTTGTTTTCATCCATGTTTTTGAAGACATTGATGACAGCAAGAAAACTGATTTAGTTGTAAGTTTCTCACCAAGACAGAAAGTTACTTTCTTAATAGATTTCTTGACTAGAGAGCAGCCACTGTGGCCTTCCTTTGGACAGGCCTGGCCATTGATCTTCTTGGGGAAAAAAAAAAGAAGAAGCTGCCAAGAAATACAATGAATTATCCCTGGAGCAGCCTGTAGGTTTAGGATTTGATAGAAATTGAGTACAGACTCAACTCTTTTCTTCTTTTTTAAAGAATTTCCTTAAGATGAGAAGCATGAACACATTTATATTCATAGCTGCCCTTGACCAGCAAACTCATTCCATTAATTATCAGTTCCTTCTTTCACATTTTAGATGATAGCACAAGCAAAGCTATTTGCCTCTTAAGCTGTAAGGTGGAAATGTTTTTTTTTGTAGCCAAGATTTCAGCCTAAAGCATCTCTAAGCATACATATTTGCAAGTTATGATGTGAAATTAATTTATGTGTGTACTCCTCTATTTTTAACCCTAACGACTTTCTATTTCTAATGGTAAGGAAAGACTTGCTTAGACTTTTGGCAATGTTGTCTTTCTGGCTGTTCTCTAGCTAATAAAAACTTCAGCTCCTCTGAGTATTGTCTGGAGTGAAAGTTAGGTAGAAACGTAATCATAGCACCACTCCTATTCTGCTTTTCAGCACATTTCCCCAGATCATACACACAATACTTTTCAGCAAACTTCTCCAGAACTTCTTGAAACCAGCATCCCTTCAGTAATGCAAACACTCCCACATACAGTATAATTAATGTTTGATAGCTCATATTTTTCTGAAAACAAAAGCATGGATTTTGAACAGTCATTCAATTTTACTTGCCAGCGATTGCGTCCAATTCAGATTTCTCTCTGGAAATCATGTCTAATGATTTTTGAGTTCCCTTACCGAGAACCACCTTCTTTGCAATCCTCCTTTTCTTTCCTAAGGGAACTAAAATTTCTCTGCTGTCTTTATCAGAGACAGTGCTTATATGGGTATATGCAAGAGAATATGGATTCAGAAAGAAACTCCTCAAATCCATTTTGATTGCAGGTAGATCACAATCTCATTCCTCTATCCTTTTTTTAATCGAACATTTTAAAGATGACACTCAAACAAGCAAGAAAAAGAAAGCAAGAAAGAAGGTGTCAAATAGAATATAAATGAATAAACTAGGGATTTACAAATGTCATGGAGGTTAGTTTTCCAATATATCTACTTGAAACCTATGTGGATAGCATTTGTTGTAGTTTATAATCTTTCATTTCTACTGTTCTGATCATGTTTATTGATATTAATGTGTTGCTTTGAGCGTACTCACTACTTTGAAGCTTTTTAAAAAGTGTGATATGTCCAGCGATTATGGGGTCAGCTCTTTTGGCTGTTAGGAAGTATGAAGAGGAAAGCATTACATCCTCTCTTTTGAAACAGAGGGACTAATATCTTTATTATTAATAGTAGGTCAGTCCAATTAAAATAATGAATGAAAAAATTGTGTGAGAGGTGGAAGAACCTTGGGGTTGTTTTTCTAACAAACAAACAAACAAACTGTCAATGTTTGCAGCATTGCAATACAGTGTTTGCATTGACCCTCAATAATAGAACTCATGAAGATATGCCTACATTTACAGCCTCATATATCTGGGGTATAGATAAATGTCTGAGGGTAATATAATTATAGAAGAGTTTTGTTTCTACTTCTGAATAATTGATTTTTATCTCATTATCTGAAAATAATTAATAAGATGCCACTTCAGGTTTCTTAAAAAAATATTTCTATTTTCTTCTGTGAGCAAAATGGATCTTTTCTTTGTAAAGACATTCAAGGCATTTTTCAACCTGGATCAACTAAATTAATGAAGATGTTAGTGGATTAGGAAAGCACCAACAATGGATTATTTCACCCAAGTCAGTTAATATCCCAGAGGCTTAGCTGAACCCAAACAAGGCCAGTTATGTTCCTGGTTCTATTAAAATATCATTGCCCAACCACCAGCATTATGGAAACCTTTGAACCCACTTCGTCTTACTTACTGTAAGTTCAGAGAAAAAAAGTGAGCCTTTCCAATGAAGCTTGGCAGTTCAGAGCACACTTCCCAAAATTTGCTGCCATGATCAAGACAAACCTGCTGCTGTCCATCTGGCAAATGGGGAAGGAGATAGGAATGCCAAGAACCTCGCCAGTACAGGTTCATTTAGCAACCACAATTGACAATGGCAGTTTGGTTGTTAAGTGATAAAGTTGCTAAGTGAAAGTGTACCTATGCTTACAATCTTTCTTTTGCTCTACCAACCTGAACATTGCTCACAACATTTCCTTTTTCATCACTGTTATATCAGCAAATGGTTGCTAAAGGAGGCAGTTGCTAAATAAGGAGTGCTGTATATATCTGACACAAAAGCTTGTGGGATATCAATAATTCCCTGAAAAAAGTGGATAGGGAAACTTTCTCTCTCTCTCTCTCTCTCTCTCTCCCCTCCCTCCCTCCCTCCCTCTCTCTGTATGTGTGTGATAATTCATGATTTTCTATTAGACCAGAGTCAGATACATCTTGCAAAGCTGGTAGATGTTAAAGCTCTGTTACCCTGAAGAGTAATTGAAACCCTAATATATAATAGGAAATCAATTTTCTCAGATGAAATTTGAATCAACTAAGATTAATAACCCATAAATGAAACCTA
The DNA here is from genome assembly GCF_947247035.1 of Vipera ursinii. Classification (NCBI taxonomy): domain Eukaryota; kingdom Metazoa; phylum Chordata; class Lepidosauria; order Squamata; family Viperidae; genus Vipera; species Vipera ursinii. The sequence goes on from NC_139512.1 coordinate 232,439,518, forward strand.
CCATGATCTGGTTTAATTTTATTAGTGGTGAATCTGCACAGCTATAGTGAAGTTTAAAGATGAAACTTGGACTTTGATTTTTTTTCTTTGTATTCAGAGATCATCACTGTTTTTTTTTAAATTCTATATTTCAAGACTATAAAAAAATTAAATAGGAAAAAAAACCTCATCATTCCCTGTTTCAGGCTAGTTTTTGGCCCCACACAATATAAAATAAACCCATCGTAAACAATATAGAAAAAAGGATATATTGATTAGAGCTGACTGAACAGTTGGTTTTTTTAAAAAAAACCAAAATCCTGTATTTGGAATGTGTAGCAGGGTAAAAGGCCTATAATTGGTATGATTATATATCTTTTTAGATAGAGTATTGAATTTCTGGGCTCAAAATATGCACATTAGGAAATATAGGTATGAAAATGTACTATGAAAGCATGCATGCAAAATATCATAGGAAAAGTATGTGCAAGAACAACGGTGAGGTAGTGTCAGGACCCACCCCAATCCACATCTTGGGAAATAAGAACTCTTGGATCCAAGTTTGTCCAAAAGGAAAAGTTTACTAGGATGAGATTGGTTGTGGCAATACAAGACGGGATCTGACATTGAGTTACATTTCAATACAGCATTCCCGTTTCAACCCCCTCCCCTCGAATCCATTTGGTCAGGCTCACATCATTTACTTAGGTGTCAGGCCCTTTCGTGGGAAAGGGTAATCTTCTTGCGTTTATTGTTATTGCTTTCTTCCTTTCAGTTTCAAATGGAGATGCAACCCAGATCTCTCTCTCTCCCTCTGTTCCCCCCAGATCAAAAGCTTTCCTGGTCTTTGAAAACAGCCTACTGCAATCTGAATAAACATCCTCTCCCCCCCCCTCGGAGAGATGGCAGAATCCCGAGAATAGGCACAATATTCTAACCATACATTTATGAAATGTGATATAAATGGATTCTGACAGGTAGACTGGGAATTGTGCAAACAGTGACAGAAAATGTAATGGAATAGACTAATATTGGAGTGCATATCTTGACGACGCAAAAGCTGTGTCTACAAACCTGGAAATAGCACTTAGTAATAGCACTTAGGCTTATATACTGCTTCACATTGCTTTACAGCAATGGTTTACAGAGTCAGCATATTACCCCCAGCAATCTGGGTCCTCATTTTACTGACCTTGGAAGAATGGAAGGCTGAGTCAACCTTGAGCCCCATCAGGATCAAACTCCTGGCAGTGGGAAGAGTCAGGCTGTAGTACTGCATTCTAACCATGGCACCACCAGGTCTTTTGTTCTATTCCATTTTAATAAAATGCCCCACTTTTTCTTTATTAAAAGATATTAATTAGTTTAAGTGTAAAATTTTCCCTGCTCTTACTAGAGTTTGCCATCATGGACTGGCTTTGAATCTGCCACTAAATGATAAACAAAATGTTTGATTATCATTTTGCTATTCAAGACCAATGTGACAGGAATTTCTTCATCCTCTCTCATGGTGGAAAGAAGGCCAAGTTATTCTTTCACTGGCCATCACTTCATCATATTCAATATCTCTGTAGTTTAAATAAACATGCTTATGACTGTGGCATGGCATCAGAACAAAAGGACTACAATTCCAAAACTACAATTCAATTTCAGGCATTTAAATGCAAGTTAATAGAGGCAGAAAGAGTTATGCCAGTAAACTAAAATAAGAAACAACCTGCCTTTCTTTGTTTATTTATTTTGCCCACAGTAAGCTGTAGTAGTTAATGGATGGTGACAAATGTGTCTTCGTTTTACTAGTACTTCTGTCAATAAACCAAATTAGTGTTTTAATTACTCTCTATTAAAAAGAAAGAATAAAAATCATTTTCACAAACAGAGGATTTAGTGAATGTTTAGTTCTTGCAACAGACGTGAAACATCCTGGGGAAAAAAGATATGGGATTTAAGTAAAATATTTGGAGAGAAGAAACAACTACTTGTAAACCAGAAAGGATGATGATGATGATGATGATGATGATGATGATGATGAGGAGGAGGAGGAGGAGGAGGAGGAGGAGGAGGAGGAGGAGAAACAAATGATACATTCTTTTTCATATTGTGTGTGCTACTGACAGTTCAGTGGTTTGAAAATCTTTACTTTTATAGCTGAAAAGAAACAGCTACAAAGAAGGCTGTATCAACAGTTCTCAGCCAGAACCTGAAGTTTTTCAATAACAATAAAAAATATCTAAAACAAACGAACAAAACAATTGTGCATAGGAACATCTTCCCAGCTGCTTCAGTGCAAAGCAAGTGGGGCCAGATCCTAGATTGAGTTGATCATTGGAAGGAACAGGCAAGTAGTATAGTAAGTAGAATTGATTGATATCAAAAAGAAAAGAAAGAAAAGAAAGTCAGTCAGAACAGATTAATCGTGTGCAATTATTTCATGGTTCTCACTGAAAATCTGTTTTAAATACTAGAGCATGCAACAGAGATCTTTCCACAGAAATCAAAGGAGAAGTCTAAAACATAAATGTTTCCAGAATTAGGTACAAATACATCCATCACACAAATTCTCCCCCTCAAAATGTAGAATCAACCTCCAAATGGAAGGAAGAGCCCCCAAATATAAGACTCAATATCCTCAGTCTGGAATGCTAATTATTGAGCAAAATAAAGCAACCGTGTTTTATGAAGGTTGCCATATCTGGGCTGAAGAATCTGGATGACTGGTAGATGTCAGGAAGGAGTTAAGAATTTAATGCATCTGTGATCTCTTTTTCATGACCATAATGTGCAATCCTCCCACGCTTGATTAGGTGCGCTGACATAAATTATGTTACCTTGATGGTTCAGTTATATTCTACTTCAGTGTTGAGTATGCTGACTGGTGCAATTCGTATAGTTTTAATATGGGACAATTTATGGATTGCAGTTGGTAAATCCTCTTGGCTCTATATATTATCCTGGCCAAAGTAACCTGCGGGTAGGAAAAAGAAGTACTAATTGCTGGTCTTAAAGTATTTCATAATCTAGGACAACAGTGAGTAGTTGCCTGGGTTAGAGGCTGTAGTCAGCTTTCAGATTGCCTGATTGCTTTCAGATTGCCTGAGTGTTATGTTATAAGGGTGAAACTTTAGGACTGAACTTGAATCTAGCAAAAGAATCTAGCTAATTTTAAACTAGAAGAATTAAAAGTGAATTTCATTCTTGTATTCGTTCAGAATAAGACAAAAGTAGCATCATGAAGAAATGTCCTCTAAAAATGGTTAGCGAGGCATTTTTTGCTATACTAAGTGGGAGATGGAGATAAACGTTATATTTACTTTATTTATTTATATCCCACTTTATTTCTTTTATAAATACTTCAAGGTGGCAAACATGTCCAATACACCTTTTTCCTCCTATTTTCTCCACAACAACAACCCTGTGAATTGAGTTGGACTGAGAAAAAAAATGACTGGCTCAAGGTCACCCAGCTGGTTTTATGCCTAAGGTGGGACTAGAACTCACAGTAGCCCAGTGTCTAGCCTGGTGCCTTAGCTGCTAGACCAGGGGTCTCCAAACCTTAAGAATTGTGCACTTCAACTTCTAGAGTTCCTCAGGCAGCCATTCTGGGAGTTGAAATCCACATCTTAAAATTGCCAAGTTTGGAGATCCTCACACTAGATCCCAAATTGGCTCTCTGTTGCTTGTATTGGCCAATGAAGCAGAACTGAAAGGTGAAAATGTGAAGTGCCTCCCAAATTTTGAGTAAAATAGATTTCTGCAGGTTACCCTTTTCGTATCAGCCTCTTGGCATTTTTTTGTATAACTTTGGCCCACATTCACAGACTTCTTTGCGGTCTATGCTCTCCATATCTGAAGTTTTAATGCATAGTTTTTGTTGTGTAGTGGGTTCTGGAGAGCAGGAAGGACACCAGGCTGATGAGTACAGCATAACAGCTCTTTATTAGGTGGAAGTGACCGTACTGGGGAATAGGGGTTACCTGCACTCATTATATACCTGGCCAGTACCTGGCCAGGTACACAGCCAACCAATCGGATAGAACCTCTGTTTCCCACCGAAACTGTTTCCTGCCAAAACAGTTACAGTTCAACGCCTCCTGGTGGTGACTCTTATACAAGTGCCTTAGGTGTTCCTTTAACCCTCATACATAACACCCCTTCCTCCTTAAGGATGAAACAATATACATATACAACGAACTTACATTCCCCTGTCACCTTCAGTGTTGCCTCTTGAAGGATTAGCCCCCCCCTTAGGGTTATGAGCCGCAACCCTTTTTCCAGGATTTACAATGACAACCGATCCTCCCAATGGACCTTGCCATCCGGCTTCCCTTATTTGCGCATATAGTCAGCAAGGTAAGCGGGTGGCCTATGGGACTGAGATGGTCTTAGGGGTTCTTCCCCCTTGTGGGCTGGCGCCTTACTCAGCATATCCTGGAAGTCCGAGTTCTCCTGAACTGGAGAGTCAGCAGGTAAGCTCTGGCTGACCATTTCTGGTAGACCCACCCCATAGTCAGACCCTGTGGCAGGGTTAATCCTGGGAGGGTTGCTGTCCTGGTTGATTGGGGTTCTCCCGATGCAGTTCTGTGTCAACATGGTCCTCCTCGGGCTCAGAAACGGTTGTTTGTTGGTGGTGCTGGTAGTGGGGATGTGAGCTAGCTTGTGTGCCATCTTGAAAACTCAATGAGGGGTAATTCTCCCCATGGTCGCTTGGTGACCATTCTGGAATTCTTTTCCTTACTTGGTCTATGTGCCATCTGACCTGATGACCCCCCCTCCACCCCTACTATGTAAGATAAGGGCCCAGATTTGTCAACCACCACCCCTGAAATCCACAAGTGTCCCGGACCGTAGTTCCTGGCCCAAACCAAGTCACCCGGGTGTAGTTCTCTTGGGGTTTTGGGTTGCGCGGCCTCAGAAGCCACTCTGTCAGGGTAAAGCCTGTCCAGTTAAGTGATGAGGCATCCACCCCAATGGAGCTCTGCAGGACTCTTCCCCGTGGCTGTACATGGTGTGGAGTGTTGAGACAATAGGAATTCCGCCAACCTGCAGTGGCGTAGCGTGGGTTGTCAGCACCCGGGGCAAGGCAAGTAATTTGCGCCCCCTAACCCATGGATTTTAACGCTCGAGTCTCTTCCACTAGATTAGTTAAAGAAACCCTTACCCCCTAAGCACATGTATTGTTTGTTATGAAAATACTGATGTAATTAAAGTAAAATGCATCTAATGCGCCCCTCCAGATGTTGCGCCCGGCCCCCCCCTGCACCCCCCCACGCTACACCACTGGCTTAAAGGAATGCCAGGGACGACTATTGCTCCCCTTGTCGTGTGTTCATCAAAACCCTAAATAAAAAAAAAAATTGGCGTGTGATGCACGCCTCCCTGAATAAAGGTGGGTCGGGGCGAATGAATCTCTGCCCCCCCCGCTTCCATTTGGATTGGTGCTTTGAGAGGGCTGCCTTCGGGTCAGCGATTTTCAGAGTTCAGCCGCAAATACTCAAGGCTTTTGATGTGCGCAAAGTAGCTTCAGATTCCCTGGGGAAAAAGAAGCGAGCGGGGTGGGGTGGGGTGGGGTGAAGGGAAATTAAAAAAAGGCGAGTAACTCGTCCCTCGAAAACTTAACCCGCCGTTCCTTTTCCCCCGCCATGGCAGCCGCAGGTCCAGCGGGGATTAACCACGGCGCGGAGCCACGTGGACACTGCGGCATCCCGCTCCGCCCCTCCCGCGAGTGGGTGGCTGATCTTCCGCGAGGCTCGTAAGCCGAGCCTTTGCCGGCTGCCTCCATCCCCAGCTTGGCTTCGCGCGCGATCGCGGAGACGAAGCGGCAGAGCCCACTCGGGCCTTCTGAAGCGCCGCTGAGCGGGCCCTCCTTGGCACCTTTGTTTATTTTTTTTTTGGCCCCGCATGCGAATCCGGCACGGAAAGGGTGGCAGCGGCGCTGCTCTTCTCTTTGCCCCGTCCCAACGCGCCTTGGCCTGATCCCAACGGGGCGTCGGTGGACGGAGAGGTGCCGGTGCCGGTGGCGGGATCGGACGCGTTGCCGGGCTTGACCGGCTGCCGTCCCCCCACTACCACCGACCCTCAGCGAAGCGGAATCATCCTCCTCCGGCGAGCTTAATGGGCGCCCCCCCAGATGTTGCGCCCGGTGCGGCCGGCCCCCCCTGCACCCCCCACGCTATGCCACTGCCAACCTGTGGTGCCAGTCACAGGCAATAATGCGCCTGAGTGTGTCTTTGGTTGTTCTCACCATCCTTTCTGCTTGTCCATTAGTCGACAGGTGGAAAGGCGCAGATGTGGTGTGTCTAATCAAGTTTGCTCTCATGAAGGCCTGGAATTCAGCAGCAATAAATTGAGCCCCATTATCTGATACCACAACGTCAGGCAGACCATGTGTGACAAAAAGTCTCCTGACCACTTGGATTGTTCTGGCCATGGTCATATTTGGGACTGGTACTACCTCCAGCCATTTTGAGTGGCTATCTACTACTATTAGGAAAAGCTGTCCTTGGAATGGACCAGTGTAGTCTATATGGACCCTGGACCAGGGTGTATGTGTTGCCTCCCATTTGTGGACAGGCACTTGGGGCATCTCAGGTCTGGACCTTTGACAAGTGTAGCATCCATGTACCTGCACTTCTAATGCCTTATCTAACCCTGGCCACCAAAGGTAGCTCCTTGCTAAAGCCTTCATGTGAACTATGCCAGAACTCTTCATGTAGAGACTGCAGAGCTCTATCTCAGTGTTGATGGTATAATAACCCTACTACCCCACAAAAGGCATCCTTTATGTGTGGACAATTCATGCCTCCTTAAAAATACGCTTAGAATTCTGGGCCTGGACTTTTATCCTGCCACCCTGTGAATACCCAAGACTGAACTCTGCTCAGGATTTTGTCTGAGGCTGTCTCAGCTGCAACGTCCCTTGCATGGAGAGGGCATTCCATTAGCTCTTGGATTGCCAGTATCTGTGCAGCGAGCACCAGATCTGGTTCTATGTTTGCTAGGGGTAGCCTACTTAACCCATCTGCATGGCCCATTTCTTTCCCTGGCTTATGAATCAGTTTAAAATTGTAAGCCGATAAGAATATGGACCATCTGAGCATCCTTGGGGATAGTATTTGTGGGGTTTGTTTGTCAGTGGGGAATAAGCCTAATAGAGGCATATGGTCCGTAAACACTGTGAATTTCCTACCATACAGATAGTCGTGGAATTTTTTTGACCCCAGCCACTATTGTCAGGGCTTCCTTGTCTATCTGTGCATAGTTCCTCTCTGCCCCTGACAAGGTTCTAGAGTAGTAGGCTATGGGAACCTGTGTACCATTTTCCTCCAGATGGCTTAGCACTGCTCCCACTCCATAGAGTGAAGCATCACAAGCAATGCAGATAGGCTTCGTTTCAATGAAATGGGTGACTGTGGACTTGCTGGACAGTAGAGCCTTTAGGTCCTGGAAGCTTTTGTCATGGACATTGGTCCATTTCCATGCAGCTTTTTTATCAAGGAGCCTATGCAGGGGTTCAGCTATGGCTGCTTTGTGGGGTAGGAAGGAGTGGTAAAAGTTTAATAATCCCAGAAAGGCTTGCAGTTCAGGCTTGTTTTTGGGAGTTGGGGCCATCTTAATTGCCTTCACTTTTGATTCTGCAGGGTGAATCCCCCTGGCATCTATTCTGAACCCCAAAAATTCTGTGGATGCAACCCCTATGCTGCATTTGTCTCTTTTTAGCTTGAGACCTGCAGAATGAAGCCTCTTTAAAACTGCCCTAAGTCTGTCTGCTAACTCTTCCTCTGTTTCTTCTGCAATGAGGACATCATCAAAATGGCATACACCTTGGATGCCCTTAAGTGTTTGCTCCATTACCTTCTAAAAAATTCCTGGTGCTACACTTACGCCAAACTGCAGGCGGTTAACTCTGAAGGCTCCCTTATGAGTTACAATTGTTTGTGCTGCTGCTGTCTCCATGGTAACTGGCAGCTGCTGGTATGCCTGCACAAGGTCTAGTTTAGCAAAGATGGCGCCGCCTTGGAGGGAAGCGAGAACGTGGCTGACCGGGTAAGTGTGCTCGTTTAGGGCCTTATTTAGGGTGCATTTATAATCCACACAGATGTGGATCTCCCTGTTAGCTTTGAGGGGGGTGACTATCAGGGTCTCCCACTCTCCCCCATCTGCCGGCTGCAGGACCCCCTGTTCTACTAGTTTGTCTAGCTCTTTTTCAGTTTTGTGTTTGAGTGCGAAGGGGACTCTCCTGGGTTTAATTTTAATGGGTAAGACACTGGTGTTTAATTTAAATGAAATGGGGGGCCCCTCTGTACCTTTCCAGCTTACTATCGAATACATCTGCAAACTCTTTGCAGATGGATTTGATGTTGTTTCCCTGCATTCTGTGGATGCCAGATATTACAATGCCCAATGTCTCAAACCAGTCAAACCCAACTAAATTAGTTCTACGGCCTTCGACTATGATAACATCCAAGTGCCCCTGAAACCTCTTAAACCGCACGGAAAGGGTGGCCTCCCCCTTAACTTTTACTGGGCATTTTGGAAATCGGTTAACATGATACTGGAGGGCCTCAATTTAACCCACTGCTTGCTCCAGCTGCAAACAAGTTTAAACATCTTGTCGGAAATAATCAAGACTGCAGAGCCGGAGTCTAGCTCCATTTTACAAGAAATGCCTTGTAAATGGACTTCCAATATTAGTTTGGGTTTAAGCAGCTGGCAAGCCCTGGTTTGGCAGATGGCCCTCCAGCTTTCAAAAAAACCCATGCTTCTCGACCTCCAGGCCCCGGTACCTTTCCACGATGAGTTCTCCGACTGTCGCTTGGGTAAGCCCTCTCGGAAACGGTTACAGCAGATCGCTGTGATGTGGCCCAATTTTTTGCAGGCCTGACACATGGCCGACCGGAACTTGCAGCTCATGCACGGGTGGTTGCCTCCGCAGCCTCCGCATTTCGGGGAGGGAGCTGCCTTCTGCTGTCTCTCCCTGTGCTCGCATCATTGATCCTGTTGTTCCATTTTTCGCTGGATCTGGTCAATGTCGGTTTCTTCCTCATCTGTGTGCTTGCCATGCATAGTGCCTTTGTAGTGTATTACTTCCTCTGGGCTGCTGGGTAGGGGAGTCTGTACTGCTTGCACCGCGCCTCCGGCCGCCTCGTCAACCAAGATCTCATCTTGAGCATCTTGGAGAGTTATCTTGGGCCTTGCAAAAAGCCTCTGTTGCAGTCGCTTGTCTCTTCGGCTGCACACAAGCCTGTCCCATAGTCTCTCGTCCAGGCTGGAAAATTTGCAGAGGCGGGCGGCCTGTCGCAAGGCCGCGATGAACTCAAACGCAGATTCACTCGGCTGTTGCACTCTCTGGTCAAAACGGAACCGCCAGGCCAATTCGGACATTTGGGGCTTGAAATGCCCGTTCAGCTCTTTCGTAAGGTCTTTGTATGAGACGGTTTCGATCAGTGTCGGTGCAAATAGGCTTTCGGCCAAATCGAATATGGCAGGCCCGCTTATACAAAGCAAGGTTGCTGCTTTTAGGCCGTCCTCAGCAATTTGGTTTGCCCGGAGATAGTTCTCGACTTGCCCCAGGTGTGATGGCCACCGTTCGGGATGGCAGATGTTGAATTCTCTAGGCTGGCAGACCTTTGGCATCTTCTTCCTCTTGTTCTCGGATCCTGCTCCGCCGACTCAGACGGTTGGTTCTGAGTATGTGTGGCTGATAGCGTGGTGACTAGCTGGCCATAGAAGGGGGGGGGAAAGATGGCTCTTTCCTCCAGCATGCAAAGCTGTCCCCTCGTGAATTCAGCTCTTTAAGGCAAAGCAGGATCCCACCCTCATCGCCACTGTTGTGTAGTGGGTTCTGGAGAGCAGGAAGGACGCCAGGCCGATGAGTACAGCATAACAGCTCTTTATTAGGTGGAAGTGACCGTACTGGGGAGTAGGGGTTACCTGCACTCTTTATATACCTGGCCAGTACCTGGCCAGGTACACAGCCAACCAATCAGATTGAACCTCTGTTTCCCACCGAAACTGCTTCTTGCCAAAACAGTTACAGTTCAACGCCTCCTGGTGGTGACTCTTATACAAGTGCTTTAGGTGTTCCTTTAAGCCTAATACATAACAGTTTTAGAAGACCCTACAGTGAGGCTTTCTGATTATTTATTTATTTATTTATTTATTTATTTATTTATTGATGGGATTTATATTCCGCCCTATCTCCCGAAGGACTCAGGGCGGCTAACAACAAAACATATAATAAGTACAGAAATCAAGATAAATATAAAATTAAAAACATCTGTGCAATAAATTAAAATTAAAAACTAAAAAATAAATTAAAAATTCTAAATATAATTAATTAAAATGCCTGTCAGTCCAGGTTAGCCTGGTGGAAAAAGGAGAGTTTTGAGGCAGCGGCGAAAGGATTGGAGATTTTGGGCCATCCGAAGCTCAGGGGGGCGCTGATTCCATAGGGCTGGTGCTCCCACAGAGAAGGCCCTCCCCCTGGGGGTCGCCAGCCGACATTACCTAGCTGACGGTACCCTGAGGAGGCCTTCTCTGTGTGAGCGTACTGGATGATGGGAATTTGTTCCCAAATTCAAGTATTGTGCATCCTTAGAGAAAGCCAAAATATATTTCTATTTTGATCAGATTCTGGCTAGTTGATTGCTAAAATTGCTTCATGCAGTTAAAAACCCCTGTCCTTTGTGATGAAACATGATAGCTATATGTGGCTTTTACTGAACTAATTTCTCCTGCTTATATGCTTAGGAAATGTAAAATCTAGAAAAAACACAGGAATGCTAAGGGCACCATAAATTCTCAGAGTCCCTTGTTTGATCCTACTTTTTGGTTTCTTATAAAATTTTATAGCATCTGCTCAGGCTACCTTTTTATTCCATTTTGTTTCTAGCTTTCTGTTTATCTCCTTTCTCCCTTGCTGTTAAGGTTTTGAACAAGATTATTTCCTCTTTTTTGTGAATACTAATAAGGAACTTTGCTATCACTAACCCCCTGAACTTTGAAAAAAACATTTCCTCCCTTCGTGTAGATATTTCTTATCACTAGCTAGAGAAAATGCATCAAAGAGAAAAGAGATTTATGAGGTGTAAAATCATGTTTTAAGTATAAAAATAAATTAAAATTTCTAGCTAATGTTAGATTAGTACTGAATATTAAAAGTTTCTTGTATTAAATGAGATTTCAAACCATTGTGTGATAAAATATTTATTTTTTAAAAAAATAATGACCAATATAATATGAATCATAAGCCAACAGCAAACTATTAAGAAATGTTTCTATTCTGTCTAAAATAATCTGCATTTATTGATTAAAGCATAATCTAATATATTAGATTATACATCAAGTTAAAAGCAACCCAAACTTTGGATGCAACACAAATCCATACATAAACTATAGATTATAGATATAGTTATAACTGTAATTGTTGAATTAAATATCATATCAGTTTTCTTTTTAAAATGTAGTTATTTTATACATTGCTATGTAGTTAACCATTTTCTAAAGAGAGAATTAAAAGCATAAAAGGTCCTGGCAATATTTAGAGCTAACCTGGTACACTCTGTAGGGATATAAAGTTTGGTAAATTTTTAACAACAAGAAGAACAACAGCTGGAAGAAAGAGAATTTGACATGAAATACTTAGATACTTAGATCAGTGCAATCAGACTGAAGTAATATCCTGTCAATCACACTAAATGGACGAGACCATGAAATCTGCAACTACTTTTATTGAGGTATGATGTAACAACAGAATCTTGCAAGTCTGGTTTTGCTGTATAGCCTCTCCTTCTTGTAGTTGAATGGATTAGGGAGGTATCTGAACCATTTCTGAATACCCACATGTTGTAGAATTTTTAAAAAACGCTTCAGCTACTGTTGCCTTGACAACAAAGTCTTCCTATCTCCATCTCGGTCATCTTTCTTACTCTCTACCTTTCCCTTACTCTCTGCATATACCAACATCTTGTGTTCGTTTTCTCAAAGTGTGATATTTACAGTGAATTTAATATTTTCTATTCCTGTTGTTGCATATCAATTGTCCTGTTTAAATTCTGCATCCCTTTAGCTATGCAGGTTGTCCACAACTGAGCCCAAAATTTATGTTGCTAAGTGGAATATTTGTTAAGTGAGTTTTGTCTCCGTTTTATGACTTTTCTTGCCATTGTTATTAAGTGAAGTTATTAATTAGATTATTAGGTGAATCATTGCAATTGTTAAGCTAGTAACACACTTAACAGTTGTTAAGTGAATCTGGCTTCAATTTGCTTGTCAGAAGCTGATTACATAAGCCCAGGATACTGCAACAGTTATAAATATGACCCAGTTGCCAAGCATCTGGATTTTGATCATGTGACCATGAGGATGCTACAATGGTCGTAAGTGTGAAAAACGGCCAGGAGTCGCTTTTTTCAGTGCCATTTTAACTGAATGGTCACTAAATGAACTATTGTAAGTCAAGGACAACCCACACAATGTTTACCTCATTTGGCTTATGATTCCTATTTCAGTAACGACCTGTAAATAAGTCCTAAAAAAGTTTTGCATTATCCATTTTTCAAATTCAGACATCCATAAGTATCCTGTCCTGCTTTTGAAATGAGATGCTTGTTTGAAGATTCTGAAACAGTAAAGTGATCTTGACTATTTTAAAGGGGGGAAAAATTCTCAAGAGAGTTAATCTTTTCTTTATTAAAAAAAATACAGATCCTGAAGCCTGTGCAAATTATTTCTCTATTGTCCAAAGGTTATCCGGCTATAAAGGAATATAATCCAATCTGTGATCCCAATTAAACAGCTGGCTTGATAGCATCATTTGAAGTTCCTACTGCCAGTTCATGTTATTCTTTCAAGTTTTGTAAAATTGTGGGTTTAATTTTTAATTTCAGCTCGACCATATTTGGTTAGCTATTTGTCTCTGCCACTCATTTAATACTTTCGCTTATATTTTTATTGGGTTCATTTGAAATAGAAAATCTCAGTGAAATATTCCTTTTGGCTGAGGTATGTCTTCCTAACCAAGACATGTTTAACTTTCTCTATCTTATTTTTCCAAGTCTCTGAATATTTTTTTTTTCTTAACTTGAACTTTAAACGTAACTTTGTATTTATTAAGTAAATCTCCAAGTACTTAATAAATATAACAGTGATATTGAACTCTGCTATTTGTTGCAGATACTGTTCTTTAAAGCAAATTCCATGAAATTATTAAACTCTTACTTTAATTAATCTGAGATACTGATACAAAACCATGCTGCTGTATATGTTGCATGTTTAATTGTGGAGATTCTTTGGATGAGCAACAGTAAATATAACAACATCTGCATAAAATGTTATTGTTCTTGATTTTCCAGTTTCATTTCTCCAATTATATTTTTATATTGTATCTTGCTTTTGAAAGGTTCTACTGCTACCGGTAATTGAAATAAGGAAGGAGAGAGAGAATGAGAGAGAGGTGAGGGATTGAGGGAGGGAGGGGGAGAGAGAGAGAGAGAGAGAGAGAGAAATTGAACATAGCCTATCTTGTCCCATAATAAATTTCTATCATAAAAGTTCAAATATTATAATTTTGGCTACTTGTTCTTTACAAATGCTCCATCTCCATATAGGAAAATTCAAACCACAATCATGCTTTTCAGAAAGCCCAAATAAATTACCAAGTGCTTCCTCTATGTTGAGAAAAATATAGCCATTTACTTGTTCTTTTGATTTGTAAACATACCTGATCTTGTCCTTTATGCATTTATTTGGGACAAATCCATTCTGACCATGCTACAGTAAGTCAGGTAAAATGTCATTTAGTCTTTTTGCAAGTATTGTCATAAAAGGTTTATAATTACATTCAATAGAAAGATGAGTCTGGATGATCTCCTTTTAATAAATCAAGGCTACGGTAGAAAGGCTTTTTCAATCAGAAAGGAAGTATCTGATGGTGAATGTAATTCATTTCCCAAGTGCCTGTAAGACAAACGTCAGCAGAACCTGAGGCCAGAGTGAAAAGGTTGCTCAGCCTAGAATCCCAGCGTAGCCACAAGAGAACTAATGCAACCCCCATTGATGGCTGTTGGCTATTATCTAACTCTAAGCAGGTGCTGTTAATTGAGGAGATTCCTTTTAGCAATCAATCAGTTTAATTTAGCCTTCACGTGTGGACCTGGTCTTTCTTGTCCAACAGTGCTCCCATTTATTAATCTATAAATTCCTTCTCATAAATTGCAAAAGGATCTTTTTTTCCAATAATAACAGACCACTCAGTCTCTCCTTTTCCAGACTAGAGGTTCCTCGAGTTAATCTTTGCAAATTTAATAACTACTAACAACCTTACAATTATTCAGTTATGATCTGTATAAATTAGAGTGGCACATGAAACAGTTGTTTATTTGCGAGTAAGTATTATGAATGGAAGACTACAGCAATAGGTAGGATTTTCCCCCTAAAGAGTATTTATGCTCCCCCCCCGTTTTTTTTTAAAGAAAAGGTGGTAACATATAGCTCAAGATAGTTTTGGAAAGAACATGTTCATCAGCAGTCACAAACTCCTCTCTGTTTCTTGTAGAAGCTACCTAGGTACAGCCAAGCTAATTTGAAAGAGTGCAAAAGACTACCCACTCTGACTTTGCATGTGTCAACCTTTTGATCATTTGGCCTAAATAAAGTGATTGCTAATAAGATAATCTTTCTGAAATCTTATGCCGTGATGGAGGAAAAAAAACCAAAGGGAACTCAGTGGTGATAAAGTGATTAAAAACAACAAAAAGTGCAAGGAGGCCTGCAGACTTAAGTCAAATGTCTATCTGTAATGGCCAAACACTTCTCTTTTGGAAGAACACATGTAAGAAATAATTACTTTAACACTCTTCTTTTTTTTTTATTCCCAGCACTTCGTATTCAGAGACTGAATACCTCTGATAAAGGAATCTCCATAGACATTTGATAATGGAAACGACATAAAACTAATCACCGATTGCTTTTATTCCCCAGGATGGTAAGTATATTTTAACTATCATTCAAATGGTGAATAGTTTTAACATATCCTTTCAGCATAACCGTTTTTCCTTCAACCCGAATTAGTCAGTTTATGCCTATTTGTAAAATGTCTCATATACTTCCCAAATTTATCATAGGTATAATAAATATATTGTCGTGAAAAGTGAAATTTTATTTGAGGTAAAGTTTAAAATGAATGACTTTAGTTAACAGTAAAAGACTTTCCTGTGGGGAGAGGAGGAGAATTTTGAATTAGAAAAAAAAATCTCAGCAGTAGCTTATTTTTTTCAAACAATTTAATAACATAGTTTCTAGTACTAATTTAAACTAGACATTTACTAATGATAACTATGGTACAGGATTTTCAAAAGATTGTAGGTTTTACAGTTTTGTGTAGGGCTATGCTCATTAGTATAAAGCTATTCATGTATAAAATCCATAGTTGAATGCAGTTCTCTGGTTCATCGCAGTTAAAATAAAACAACAATAACAAAAAGGAACAGATTTTTAAATAAACCTCCAAAGAGAACTCTATATCTCTGTTCCTCTTTGTTAATTTGTCCTTTCTTAGACAAAGAAGACTAGCACAATACAAGACAGTGAACACTAACACAATTCAAAAACTAGACAACTGGATCAAGACAGCTCTCAGTGACCTCACTAAGAAAGACCAAATTACCAAAGAGGAACAGTGGCAGATGAGAAGAAGTCGACCCATCTTCCCACACTTCCATGGACACCCCAAAAGGGTCATGAGGATGAAATCATGGTCTCATTTGATATCACAGCCCTTTTCACATCCACAGATCTGGAATTAGCCAAAGAATCTATGGCTACATTGCTCCTCAGAACACCTGAGATTGAAACACCCAGGATTATGGATCTCATAAACCTCTGCCTAACCACATACTTCCAATCTGATGGACAAATTTACCAACAGATTAAAGGTACATCTATTGGACCACCACTTTCAGGACGTCAGGATCATCAGCTACTCTGAGGTTATATCAGCCAGCTAGTCCTGGGTTTTGTTCTAGTGCAGAGAAAATTAGAGGTAGGCTTTCTGTAGTGTATAAGGTTGTTGATTAGAAACAGTTAATGGGCAAGACCGTAATTTAGGCACAAAAATGCAGACAGATGAAAAAGCAACCAAACAGAAGGTTGAACTTTCATATCTATATATCTATATCTATATCTTTATATCTATATCTATATCTATATATCTATATCTGTATCTATATCTATATCTATATCTATATCTATATCTATATCTATATCTATATCTATATCTATATCTATATCTATATCTATATCTATATCTATATCTATATCTATATCTATATCTATATCTATCTATCTATCTATCTATCTATCTATCTATCTATCTATCTATCTATCTATCATCTATCTATCCAATTATATTATAACCTCTCTCTCTAAAGTTATATCACAACTCTCATCTTTTTGTAAGTTATCCTGCCTAATTTAATTTTAATTTAATTTATTAATATTTCTATACCGCCCTTCTCCCTGAGGACTCAGGGCGGTGTACAGGGCAAGAATAAAACACAGAAATGTACAAAAATTAAAAGATAATTAAATGCATGCCCGATTAAAATACAATTGATACATAGTAAAAACCCCAATAAAAATGATAAAAAAAACACCCACCAATCCCCCCTCAGGCCAGGCCGGCTTGCTCGAACAAGTATGTTTTCAGATCGCGGCGAAAGGAGCGCAGATCGGGCGCCATCCGGAGCTCAACCGGTAACTGGTTCCATAGCTCTGGGGCGCCCACAGAGAAGGATCTCCCCCTGGGGGCCACGAGACGGCATTCTCTGACCGGTGGCACCCTGAGGAGGCCCTCTCTGTGGGAACGCACAGGGCACAGGGAGCTTGATGCCGGCAGCAGATGTTCCCTGAGGTACTCCGGCCCCATGCCATGGAGGGCTTTGAACACCATTACTAGCACCTTGAATCTCACCCGGAAGACAACTGGCAACCAATGCAGCTCACGGAGCAGAGGTGTCACATGGGAGTATCGGGAGACTCCCAACACAACTCTCGCGGCTGCATTCTGTACCAGTTGGAGCCTCCGGGTGGTCCTCAAGGGAAGCCCCATGTAGAGAGCGTTGCAGTAGTCTAGACGAGAGGTCACGAGCGCGTGAGTGACCGTGCATAGATCATCCCGGCTTAGATAGGGCCGCAACTGGCGCATCAGGCGAACCTGGGCGAAAGCCCCCCTAGTCACGGCCACCATGTGATCTTCCAAGGTAAGCCGCGAATCTAGGAGGACTCCCAAGTTGCGAGCCCTATCTACGGGGGGTAATAATTCACCCCCCATAGAAAGAGATGGAATATCCGAATAGACCCGGGATGAAGGTATGCAAAGCCACTCGGTCTTGTCGGGGTTGAGTCGAAGTCTGTTCCTCCCCATCCAGACCCGAACCGCCTCCAGGCAACGGGACATCACGTTGAGGGCATCACTGGGGTGGTTTGGGGTAGAAAGAAAAAGCTGGGTATCATCAGCGTACTGATGATACCCAACTCCAAAGCCACGAATGATCTCACCCAGCGGTTTCATATAGATGTTGAACAGGAGAGGCAAGAGGACCGACCCCTGAGGAACTCCACAAACGAGAGACCTCGCGGTCGACCTCTGCCCTCCTGTCAACACCAACTGCGAGCGTCCCTGGAGATAGGAGGAGAACCACTGTAAAACCATGCCTCCCACTCCCAATCCCCTGAGACGCCGCAGCAGGATACCATGGTCGATGGTATCGAAAGCCGCTGAGAGGTCTAATAGGACTAGAACAGAGGAATGACCCCTGTCCCGAGCCCTCCAGAGATCATTCACCAGCGCGACCAATGCCGTCTCCGTGCTGTGCCCGGGCCTGAAACCCGATTGGTACGGGTCTAGATAATCCGCTTCATCCAGGACCAAAGGGAGCTGATGCGCCACCACACTCTCAACAACCTTCGCAAGAAAGCGAAGGTTGGAGACCGGACGAAAGTTGTTCAATACATCTGGGTCCAAGGCAGGCTTCTTGAGGAGGGGCCTCACCACCGCCTCTTTCAAGACGGCAGGGAAGCTACCCTCACTCAAAGAAGCTGATATAACTGCCTGGAACCAGCTGCGTGTCCTCTCCCGGGCTGCATAAACCAGCCAGGAAGGGCACGGGTCCAATAAACATGTGGTGGAGCTCAGTCTCCCCATAATCCTGTCCACTTCCTCCGGAGTCACAGAATCAAACTCCTCCCAAGTGATATCGACAAGACCACCCGCGTCCTGATCGCCAGACTCTGCCCAGTCGGAGTCCAAACCGGTCCGAATCCGAGTGATTTTGTCCGACAGATAATTGTTAAACTCCTCGGCACGACCCTGCAAGGGTTCCTCCCTCACCTCCTGATTAAGGAGGGAGCGAGTCACCCTAAACAGAGAGGCCGGGCGATTATCTGCGGACGCGATAAGGGTAGCGAAGTGATTGGACCTCGCCACCCTTATCGCAGCGAGATAAGACCTAATATGGGTTCTTAGTCGCAATCGGTCGGATTCGGATCGGCTGGACCTCCAACCGCTCTCTAGGCCCCATCTCCGGCGCTTCATCTCCCGGAGCTCCGCGGAGAACCATGGAGCTCGACGGGATCTGCATCGGGTCAGGGGCCGCAAGGGTACAACTCGGTCAAGAGCCTCAGTGGCTGCCCTTTCCCAAGCTTCCACTAAGGCATCTGCCGAGCTGTGAGTGGGGGAGGCAGGTGGGGACCCCAGCGCTGCCTGGAATCTCGTGGAATCCATTAAGCGTCTGGGGCGGTACCATCTAACTGGTTCCACACACCCACGGCGGGGGGTGGCAAAACGGAAGACCAGCCGCAGGAGATGATGATCGGTCCATGACAGGGGCATAATAATTGGAGAGCCCCCACCAAGATTATCTAACCACCGACCAGATAAGAAAACTAGGTCAAGGGTGTGGCCTCCCTCATGAGTCGGTCATGAAATTACTTGCGTCAGGTCCATGGCCGTCATGGAAGCCATGAACTCCCGAGCCAACTCAGATGATCCTCCCAGAGATGGTAGATTGAAGTCCCCCAAAACTATAAGTTTCGGGAACTCAACCACCAACCCAGAGAGGACATCGAGAAGCTCAGGCAGGGCTGCTGCTGCGTGACTAGGCGAAAGGTACACCAGCAGCAAGCCCAACTGCGCACCAGGGCCGCATCTCAAGAAGAGAGACTCACACCCGAGTATCTGCGGAACGGTGGCCTCCCACGGAGCTAAGGTCTCCCTCATAACAACAGCCACTCCCCCACCCCTACCCTGAGCCCGAGGCCGGTGTAGCACCCGGAAACCTGGTGGGCAGAGATCAGCCAGAGGAATACCGCCCTCTGGGCCCAACCAAGTCTCCGTGATGCAAGCCAGGTCCGCCTACCCACCCTCGACCAAGTCACGGACGAGAGGAGCTTTATTAACGACAGACCTGGCATTCAGGTACACCAGCCGGAGCTCAGGAGGCTGCACATCCTCACTCCCGGGACCTCGGGGTAGAACAAGAGGGTCAGAACGCCTCACCGCTTGCAAGTAGCGGAGAGGCCTTCCCTGAGATCGATACGGCCCTCTGTTCCTGCACCTGCTGCCATTCCCTAACGTCGTGGGAATAGGCATTCCCACGACTTGCCCTGGAGCCCCGGGGGCGACCGACCCCCGCTCCTCCCCTCCGCGATCAATCCCGGCCCTGGCCTGAACAGTGGTTGCTGGACTGCCCCCCATATCCGAACAACCAAAAGAAGTTCCCACCCCCCTCCCTAACCTCCTAAAAAATTTAACCAAAAAACTAACCAGGGGCCTCCTATTTGGCTTATATCGGAGGTCCCTACCCATGCCCAGCCATCTCTCAGGGTCCCAACACTCGGGCCCTTCATCAAGAGGAGATGTAAACAGTAAGGCGGGTCGCTCCCAGGATGGGGGGTGCCCCCCTGAGAGCGTATAAGGTCGTGCTAGAATAAGTCAGACGCATGATCTTAACAAGTCCGACAAAAAAACAGCAAGGCAGACCAGATCAACATGGGAGGATCTCAAAATAAATAAATCGAAGGCAAATGACCAGAGAGCCAGCCCAGCTCCACTGCCACTAGAGCTGGGAAATCCCGGGACAGATCGAATCCCACCCTCTCACGGCGGTCAAAGCCAGGGGGCAACCTGGTACATACAAACCGGGGGAGCAATACCCCCCAGAGCTCTCACCTCTGGGAGGCAGCAGATGTAAAAAACTTAACCACTCTCCCACAGTGGTTACAACCCGGGCCTTCTATTATAGGGGAGGGGGGGAGAAGGGGAGGGAGTTAGAGCAAAGAATCTATGAAATACATCAGGATTAATAAGCCGGCATGGTCACAAAATGGTAGGAGAGATTCTGGTTATATAAGTCACTTCCATGTTGCAAAAAAGACTGGATGATAGTCAGTCAAGAAGGGAAACCACAACATGGTCCAATGATTTTCTGGCGGTGCAGAGATTAAATTTTGCCTCACAAATGTCCGAGGCAACAGCGTCCGCGTTCCACCACCAGGCCAGGTCACCATATCAGAGAGGCCCACTCCCTTCACCGTCAGCCATCTCGGAAACCAGCTAAACGACGTCTCCACCACTCCAGCATTTTCACCCCCCCGCCGCTCCAAGCCGCGATTCATAGTCATTCCAGCAACACGCGGCTCCCCAAGCAGCAGGAAGGCATTCCGGAGCATCACCGAGCTGTAAACAATTAATCCGGGCATCACAGATCTCAGGAACACCACCAGGCTCCGTAGAAGGAGTCTCGGGACCTCCGTTACACAACGGTCAGCCGGTCAGAGCCACGCTGAGCAGAGCTTCAGCAAAAAATCAAGGTCTTTCCAGGCGCCTCAGCAGCCTCCGCAGTCTCCATCGGGGCTCCGCCCAGCTCCTCCACCTCGAACAGCCTCCATCGGAGTTCGCCGGGTCCTTGCGGCACCGATAAACAACTGCTCGGCGCCATACAACACGGGGCTCTGCTCGGCTCCTCCGCGTCCACCAAGCCGTCCAGGAACTCCTGAAACTCCTCCGGGCTCCTCCAGGCTCCTCCGGGCTCAGCTGATAGTCCTCAGAAGGTCCTCAGAGAATCCTCGGAGTCCTCGGAGCCCTCGGTGAGTCCAGCCTCCCACAGCCAGGCAAACCATGTAGGTGTTCTCAAGGCAGGCACCAAAGGCGTTCTCAAGGCAGTTCTCAAGGCAGGCACCAAAGCTCAGCTCCCTCGTCCTCATCCTCCTCCTCACCTTCACAGGACCCAAATATCACTGTGAAGCTCCCCAGGGTCGCCACATTGTTAAAATTGCCGAAGCTCCTAACGGAGCTCAGCCGTGCACGTCCGCCATCTTGGGCATGCTCTAATACTCAGAACCCTAAGTCACTAGTTCATCTTTTACGTGAAAAGTCCATGAGGAGGTTCCAGTCACCAACAAAAGTAGAGATTGTCCATTCTCTATTCAAAAAAGTTAGTTTGTAGAAGTTTCTTATCAACTCCTTAGAGTGTAATTCATAATGGGGGGGAGCTAAATAAATAAAATATTTCAATACTTCTCTTTATCAGTAATAATTAAAAAAACATAACAGCTGTTTAATTAACTTACTGAAGGAAAGGTTACCAATTTGAAATCTGCAGAAATATTTCTTTAGAGAAATTTTTTACAGGAGTAGGTAATCCAAAGGTTTGCCATTCCATCAGTTATCTGAGATAGAAGGATTTCTTCTTTGGCTGTCAGATAGCCCCTAGGCTCAATTAGACTATTTGTTCAGGAAACCTCATCCACACAAAGGAAAAGAGTAGATAATTGCTTCCTTGGGTGAACAAGATGGGGAGGGCACAGCAGCTGGAGAACTGTCCAATGGAAGGATGTGGTCATTTGTAGTCCAGACTGTCCATTTGTAGTCCACACTGTTGGAAAAGTGTCTCAGTCTGAACAGAACTTGTTCAATTACTATAAGCACTGTGACTCAAATCAAAGTGCTATTTTAGTATAACTGGGGCATTTATGGAGTGCAAATCTCTCTTTTTTATGACCTATCCTCCCAATGACCCCGACCTGGTGTAATCTCCCCATCAAAAGACTCACCAATGACTCTACCTGACCCACCACAAGACTCATCACAAGACCCTCACTTGACATACATCCACACCTGAAGCCTTATAAATAGAAGAACATTGAGACATCCCCTAAACTCTGCCGAACATGTTACTTAGCCTGGTAACAAAACATTCAGAAACCAACCCACAAGCTCAGAGAATGAACCTTTACATCCTCTCCTTCCTGATTTTATCATAAATAAACATTGCTACATTTAGGAATGTATTTATTGACTAGATTTTCATCCCGGCTTTATTACTTTATAAGTTACTCAAGGCGGCAGACATACATACAGACTTCTTTCCTTCTATTTTTCCCCACAACAGCCCTGTGAGGTGGGTTGGGCTGAGAGAGAAGGACCGGCCCAAAGTCACCCAGCTAGCTTTCATACCTAAGGTGGGACTAGAATTCATAGCTTTCTAGTTTTTAGCCTGGTGTCTTAATCACCACACCAAACATCAGACACATGCCATCATTACTTTTCTGCTTTGATATGGACTGAGGCCAGCCTATCTGGATGCCATGGATTGAAATAAAAGGACTAGCCCTGATAAATCCTCGCTGGAAACACAAAAGCAACAATAAACTTAAAAAAACCAAAAAGCTTTTCAGCCTGTTATTGCCTACCCTGTCCTTCCAAGATTTTATGCAGATATAAGGAGCTGGCTTAGGAGTCAATGGAGCTTGTTGCTTCCCTCTGCTTTCCTTTTTAATCAGCAGGAGATTGCTCTGTTTCCATACAAAGCTTTGTAGGCAGCAGCTATCTGCTCTCAGAATTCTAAATGAGTCACTTTATGCTCCTATACAGCTGGCTTCTGCAAAGCTTTTTTTGTGGGGCAGAACAAAAGGTTCTTGCTGATTCACTTGGAGGAGCCACAGGACCCCAGGATGAGCCTGACTCATGAATATGATCACCTTGTTCCACAGTTTGGGAAGTTGATCAGTACTGATGATCGATGTAGGCACTTAGTAAACAGTCACATTATTTCATGGAAGGGGAAATAACTGCATCCCAGTTATTATTATTAATATATGTGGGTATGCAAGTGAAATCCTGTTTGTAATTCAGGAAAGTGCAATTTCGAGTTTAGTTTGCACTCGGCACTCTCAGTTAATCCTTATGTTCAAATTGTAATAAACACACAGTTACTCTGTTCAGATAGATGATAGATAAATAGACAGACAGACAGATAGACAGACAGATATTGATGACATAGAAATATAGAGACCAAGAAAGAAATTCAAAGAGATACAGATATAAATATATACTGTAGACATATTGATATTTATTTATTTAATGTTAGCAAACACTAAAACAGTTTACTGGCAAATCTGGATAAAAATCAGGAAAATAGAAATATGAATAATGGCCAAACTTTCCCTCTCTCTCTCTCTTATCTATCTATCTATCTATCTATCTATCTATCTATCTATCTATCTATCTATCTATCTATCCTTCTCTCCCCCTCTCTCATCTGCCACTGTTCAGTTTCCATGCTTGACCTCACTTCTAGAATTGTGTGTGTAAGAGAATAAAATTTCACCATTCATTATATCCATATGCCACACATTCTCAGATCTCAAGGAACAAGCATCATTGCATCCCACACCATAATAATTCCAGTCGAATTTATTTAATAGACAGGCTGCAGAGATATTACATAATATCCTGATTTTGAATGTGTTACACTTTTTGTGAGGCCTTCTCCATGATGGCACCCTCACATATAAGAATGATGTCACTGCTGAATTTCTAAAATGAGGTGAAAACTGAAGGAATGTTAGGGTTTTTTTTAATGATCTACTTTCAGTGGTTAACATTATTGTGATATCTATCCACTGTCAGTATTTTGAAGTTTTCAACCTTTATTTCTATTGTATACTACTTGGAGCCAATTTGAGGTAGAGTGGCATAAAAATGCCAGTAATAAATAAAAGAATGCCAGTAGCCAGGATTAAGTAGTGGAAGTTTGAATCTCCTGATCTATTCATCCATTTCCTTTGATTCTTTGTTCCATTATAACTCTGTTAGGTTTGATAGCTCTGGTCAGATTCTTCCAACTTCTACTGCAGGCAGTTAAATTAAGAAGATATATTTCTTTTTTTGGTGCTTAAGTTATGGGTTTATTTAATTCCTATTTTGCATCAATTGGATCATTCCTTTTCCTTATAAAGTGGAGCTATAGGAGGAGGGCAAAAAAGAAATTCTTTGTAGGCTATGATCCAAAATAGGTATATAACACACACACACACACACACACAGAGAGAGAGAGAGAGAGAGAGAGAGAGAGATTGCTGCAACATTATTTAAGATAACTTTCTTATTTATTCCTTCCTTCTTCTTTGATTGCCTGAAACCAACTCTGAACTTTTGCCAAAACAGTAGTAATAGTAATACCATTATTAAACAATAGGTTGACAAAAATGCCAAATCTAGTCTAAACATTTGAATAATAATAATAATAATAATAATAATAATAATAATAATAATAATAATATCATCATCATCAACAATAACAACAACTGTATTTCAAAGTCATGGTGCAGGTAGTCCTCAACTTACAACCGCAACTGAGCCCAACATTTCTGTTGCTAAGAGAAACTTTTGTTAAGTGAATTTTGCCCCATTTATGACCTTTCTTGCCACAGTTATTAAGTGAATTGCTGCAGTTGTTAAGTTAGTAACATGGCTGTTGAGTGAATCTGGCTTGCCCATTGACGTTGCTTGTCAGAAGGTGGCAAAAGGTGATCACATGACCCAAGGGGGACACTGCAACCGTCATAAGTATGAATCAGTTGCCAAGCGTCCAAATTTTGATCACGTAGCCATGGGGATGCTACAATGGTTGTAAGTGTGAAAAATTGTCATAGGTCAGTGCTGTTGTAACTTTGAACAGTCACTAAATGAAACTGTTGCAAATCAAGGGCTACTTGTGCTCTGTGATTCAATAAGATGTTCTTAGTCGAATTTGTTGTATTTTTACTTTTCTATTTCTTATCTACGAAATTATCAAAGAAGGCAATGTAAACTTCCCACTTTTTATCTTTTCCTTTCTCTACAGAAATGTAGATCTTCCCTCCCCCCCCCCAGCTTGCTGAACTTACTGCTTTAATATTATCACCGATGGACAATAGCAGCGTAATGCATTAGCTGTTCTGTCCATTGTGATCTAATAGCAGCAGCTAAGGGTTACAGTCTCATCTCTAATTGACACTTAAGGGAGATTGTGTGTATCATTCCCAGCACATGAAATGAGAATATGCTCCCTTGATTCCACATTCTTCCTCTGATTAATCGGTTATGCATTGTGCCTCTGCTGCATTCATTTATTCTGAATGTTTTAAAGTTCTGCAAGCTGATACGCTCTATAATTTTAGCTCCATAAATTTAGCCCACCTTCAGTCAAAAGGAAATAAATTGCCAGTAACTTTCTTTGAAGCTGATGTAGCTATGTTCCTTCATGCATTTTTTTTTACTTATGTGAAGGATAATGTAGGCCATTCTTGCTTAAATCTGAACTGATTGAAAAACTCAATCAATATTTTGTAAAGAATACCTCCTGTGATAAATATTGGGAGACTAAACATAGCAGTCCTACATAATGCAATTCGAATAAAAGAATAACTAATTTTCAGCTGTCTGCTTTCCCTTTGTTTTTCAACAATTTGATCAAAACCATAATATCTTGAAATAAAGCAGAGTCTCATAGCAGTGGGCTGACTTCTAAATTTAGCACCATGCCTAGTCAATGCATTTATAAGTACGCTGAAGCCATATTTATGCATGCTTCGTTCACTTTTTCTTTTTTTAAAAAAAAAATCTAGCCTGGATAGATAAATAAATAAAAAATAGCAGTTTTTCAATTGCAAGCTTTTTATTCTTTTTATTCATGGCAAATTTTGAGAACTGATACACAAACACAACCAAACTGTTCAGGCTCAGTGTGAAGAAAATGACTTTGGTTGATTGCCTATGTTTTCCAATCCAAATTGAACTGTGTAGATAATCCCCATGGGCCTGGAAACAGATCAGCAGGCTGAAATGGACTAAGGGTGAGTGTAGATACAACAGCTAAGAGGTATAGTTGATTATTTATCTTACTCCACTCCCAAAAAATGCTTCCTGTTTTACAGTACCATGCATATTTCATCCTAGCCTATCCCCATGCACAGAATAATCTTCCCCCCTCATTTCTAGACTAAAGTGGCTTCACAATTTTAGCTTCCCTGCACATACATACATTTTAATATGTTTCAGGTTATCTATCTATCAATCATATTTCTTAGCCACCTTAAATACAGCTTAAATTCAGTTGAAGAACTGGTAGACTACTAGTCAAATCCCAGCCATAGAGGTAACAGGATCATTTTTCATACCCGTATGGGTGCTGTTCTTCTAATTCAATTAGGATACCCTAATTGATTTATTAATGTTGTGCCTCTTTTACATTTATAATAGTTGGCATAAATCAATAAAGAACAATGTGATTAGAGCTCAGTTAATGGGAGTATGTTTACGGGCCACAAACAATTATCCCTAGCAGGTCCAGGTACATGCAGTGAATTTAAATGTTAAAAATTAACTGTCATTCTCACAATATAAGTACATTCCTGAAGCAAGCCGCCATTTACATAGTCTGCCATATTTCTACCTGATGGTAGCCAACTGTGCAGGAAGTGCTTTGCATGCCCTAAGGCAGCATTTTGCGACCTGAACACTCACACAAAATTCATTCATCATGCTATTTGACCAAAGGAGGAACACGTTACAAGTTACAGAACAGAGATGAACTTTCCCTTTTCCTTTTAAGAATCTCCCAAGTGATTGATTCAGTATCAATCATTTGCAGAGAAGACACAAGAGATACAAAATGTTTCATTTTGAGCAAATGATTTTGAGATCCCTGCAGTTCTGAATAGCCACAGGGGTCTCCTTGTATTGATCCTTCCCCCCACCCCTGGTGCTAGACAGAGATGAAGAGACAAGCAAAGTGGCCAAATATTCCTTCTGTTTTCATCCAAAACTTGATGTGGACTGTGAGGCCTTCTGCTTTTGATTTGTTTATATTGCTTTTTACTGCAGGGTGGCCAGTTCTGCAAAACTTGCTTGGAGAGTCTTCTACAAAGTGCTATTAATGTTCTTGAAGTTATTTGACAGACAGTGAGAGAGAGTGGAAGCAGTAAGTTCAACTGGACAGAGCATGGTCCTGCTGTGCATTGCTTTCTCTCCATCTGTTTCCAGCAACTTAAACAAACCCTGAGAAGATTGCTTTTCTGTTTTGATCATTTGGTGACACCTTTCTCCATATTTGAAAGGAGAATCCCAGTGAGATAGTAACAGGCGAGGATGCGGGTTGGTGAGTGGTGTCTGATTTTAAATTCTTTACCATAAACTTTGAGGTTAGAGTTTTCAATTGAAGCAATCGGCTCTAGCATTAGTGTTGATTTGCCATTAATAAGGTAAATTATTGCAGAATTGATGACAGTGGTGTGCCATTAACAAACAATGCAAAACATATTTAAATTTCTTATTTTATAAGGGCAAAGAAATGTTTTAGTCTCTTCTACTCAGCCTATTGTTCTATCTTACTATGTTTGTATAATATAATCCTATTGTTTAAAAAGTTTAAACCAGTTAATGGAAGATTGTATTTAAGTTATATTAGACAATTAACTTCATAGAGCTTTTTTGTTTCTTTTTATATTAATAGTAATTCATCCATTCTGTTGAATGTATAGGATTCTTATAAGGCTGGCGTGCAAAGTTATGTTGTAGCAAATAACCAGTTCCCAACCTTTTTGGCACCAGGGACTGGTTTTGGAAGAAAAATTGTTTTCCATGGATCAAGGGGTAGATGGTTTTATGTGCAACCTAGACTCTGTGCATGTGTAGATGAAGCTTTGCTCAGTCGCCAGTCAATTGTGTGTCCCAGTTACTTACCAGATACAGCCTGATACTGGTCTATCGTCCATGAGTTGGGGACCCCTGTTTTAGTGCAGGTGTCAATGCTGTGACAATGGATGTCTACGCTCTGACAACTGAGATCCAGCAGCCATTTTATCTTTGCTTCTAATGTGCCTTTTCTGTTGTTTTAGTGTTTAGATGTAGAAGTGGAGATGTGGTAAATGCTTGAGGGTTTAGCTAGCCATAACAAATGCAGCAGCGTGGGAACTCAAGGACGTTGGTGATAAGGTCTTGGCGGGCTGAAGAGCCAGAGAGAAAAGGCCGGGTTTTATGCTAATTGGGTAATATTCCAAGCATCAGCTGAAGACGTGGAATCTCTAATAATGTTCCACCCATAAATTTAAGTTTTTAAAAATGTTAAACTATCCGCAAATACTTTGATTAACCAAAAATTGCACTTAGAGCATACGGGACTCCCCCAGAGAATGTATTCAATAGTATGAACATCAGATTTTCTATGTTGGAGATATAAAAATATTGAGAGTTCAATGACCCATATCATATGTTTACATAACAATTTGCTATCTTTTGGGGACAAAGGAGATTTATGACAAAATCTGTAGTGTTAAATATGTTAATGTGATGCTGAATTATATTATAACAATTAATGAGTGGAATGACTTGCCTCCAAAAATTGTGGGTGCTCAAGCACTGGGCGTTTTAAAGAAGAGATTGGACAACCATTTGTCTGAAATGGTATGGAGTTTACTGCCTGAACAGGGGTTTGGACTAGAAGACTTATAAGGTCCCTTCCAGCTCTGTTATTCTGTTATATACCAAAGCTTTGGAATATGACTGCTTATGAGAATTATGGTTATACTGAGCATGAGATGTGACTAAAGAAGCATATTGTAATATTAGAAAAGTCATACCATTCCAGATGTTAAGGTATGACTTTCAGAAATGTGTAGTCTATTTCTACTAACCCAAGGATGCAGCAATATGCATTACTATGACAGAGATTATGTGATATTTTACAGTAATATTTTGTACTAATTATATTGATATGCTATATTTTTAATACCGTAATCCAGTGTCTGTTCATTAGCATTTTGTGTGTGTATGTATGTTTAGGGTTGGTTTTTTTCCATCCCTTCTTTCTATTATTTCTTTTTCTTTAAGTTTAAAGATGGCTAGTTAATTATGGATGGTTTTTTTTAGAATATTAAAAATTAAAAAGGGGCAAAATTAATCAATAAATTTCCTGAGGATTTGGCTCACCTTTAGCATAGGAAGTTATAGCAATTTATTTATTTTTAAAGAAGTTTTGTTTTGTTTTGCTGATGGCCACCTGGCCACCATTTTGCTTCTTTTCCAATCCCTGGTTCTAGTATAATAGCAGACAACTGAAAAGAGAAAACAAAGGACAGCTGTTATCACAGAGTCCTCAACTTTGGGGCATCAGGGACCGGTTCAGTGGGGAGAGGTTTTTCTGTGGACCAGAGGGGGCATGGTTTCATGTGCTGGCTGCATCCCGCAGATGGGGCTTTGGTGGTTTTTGAGGCCTGGTTGCTGGCCAGGGGTTGGGGACCCCTGAGTTATCAGACATGGTTATGATGGGGGATGTCCACGTAAACATCTGCAAAATTACCTTCATTTCTTGGGAGATGTGGATTGAGAAGGGAGGGAGGGAAGGAGGGAGGAAGGAAGGAAGAAAAAGAAAGAAAGAAAGAAAGAAAGAAAGAAAGAAAGAAAGAAAGAAAGAAAGAAAGAAAGAAAGAAAGAAAGAAAGAAAGGAATCTCAGAAGTTTTCTCAGAAAAATACCTTCTGAGAAATTTTAGTTTTAATAACATTTTAAGATCTTTTCTGCCAAAAATTTTTATAAACTTCACCAGAGTTCAGAGTGGTAGGTAAAGAACCAATTCTTTAAACTACTATCTAAGAAAGGGCTTCTACACAGCATTTTCATCTATGAATGAGAACTGATTTTAAGCCACTTAGAAATGTATAATTTGCAATTTATTTATTTTTTTAAGTTGAGACTGAGACTACTGGAAGACATTGCTGAGAGTACTAAATTAAATGTTTAAGATACCAATTATGCCAGATGGTATTAAATAATTGATACTTTTTTTTCTTGCTCCCAATGAAGTACAGTAGTGTAAAGCAGGAGAAGATAGCTGACTCTTTATATTAAATAAAGCTCTATAAGGACTGCTAGCTCTTGTTACATTGTTTGACATTTAGTTTGAGACTGATAGACTCAAAATAATGCCTGTGTTTAAAGTATATTAACAAGTTTCTATAAAAGCTGGGCAACCAGATTGCAATGCTGGAGGGCTTTTTACTCTATGCAACAATCTGTTTGTCTCTTGACACTAAAAAGACACAAATTCAATGTTTTTGAGCACTGCATTCTGTCATGGAATAAATACTTTGTGTTGGACCAGAAAAAAAAAAGCATTGGCCACTGAGCATCATTACATATCTCAGGGGAAGTAAAACTGTTGGTACTGAGCAATTTTGGCTAAAAAAACTTTGAAGCCTTAAAGTGGTAAGGCTTTTCTTGGATTGTGTTTTGCAAGCCCAAGATATATATATATATACATAAATATAAATATTCTTCTACTTAACATCCTCTGTTTTTCCTAGACACATGAAGTTTGAAACATGAAAAGTAGTGAATAAATGTAAAAAGTGGAATACAATTGTTTGTACAGTTTAGAGTTCATTTAGCTGACATTGATTCTGTATGCAATAGATGAAAAGTGCAACCAATTAGATAATTCTAATGGATTACATTCCAGAGTTCGGAAGGAGCTGGCAGATGTGGTCTCAGAACCATTAAATCATATCTTTCAGACATCCTGGAGCACTGGAGAGCTACCAGAAGATTGGAAAAGAATTGATGTGGTTCCCAATTTCAAAAAAGGAAAAAAAATAACAGATCCAGGAAGCTACAGATCAATCAGCCCTGCTCCCTTTCACCTGATAAAGAATACTAAAAAATCCAACTCCACAGAGAAGCATATAATATACTTTCAGGACCTTAGTTTCATTAAAAACAGTTCTGATTAGAGGTCTTCATCCCAGTTCTGGAGACACTGAGACAAACTCAAGAAATTTTTGCACTGGGACGGTCCTTGTGTGGAGAGCGGGGGAAGGAAGAAACTTGGCCACTGGCAGGTAACAAGTCAGTTTTTTATTCTGTTGATCAAAGTCTCTGGGAGCAAAATTATGTTCCAACAGTATGAAAGAATGGAGAAGTCTTTGTAGTTTATTTGAGGGACATAAATGTTATTATAAAACTTAATTACCGGTAGAGTTCCATATTTCATATTTTTCAGATGTCAGAGTAAATTTATGTATGTACGTGTGTGTGAATAGGTATGTGGGTTGAAATGAGAAAGAGAAGAGAGTTACTTCAATAAAGTGGGCTTGTGAAAGAGGAATGAGTGTTGGGGGAGAAGCTATAACTACATTTCTTTAAGGCACTTTTTTTGTATCTCATGCAATTCAAACAGTGCAGAATTATCAGAAAATTATTCTTTTACATTTTCCCATCCTTGACTTAGACTATTAAAAAGCATTTGGCAAATCATTCTAAACAAGAGTTTTTAGAAAAGGTTTTACCGTTTAGTAGGAAAGAAAAGAAAGAAAGAAAGAAAGAAAGAAAGAAAGAAAGAAGGAAGGAAGGAAGGAAGGAAGGAAGGAAGGAAGGAAGAAAGAAAGAAAGAAAGAAAGAAAGAAAGAAAGAAAGAAAGAAAGAAAGAAAAAAAGAAAGAAAGAGAAGGAGGAGGAGGTAGGGAAGGGAAGGAAAAGAAAGAAAGAAGAAATTGAGGAAAGGTGATGTATGTGAGCTATCAACTTCTCTTCTTGTCATTTAACTTTTCTATGACAGTTTGAGTCACAGTCTTAGTATAGCCACATTAGATTATCCCTATAATATTGTCTACATTTGGATGACCCTGGAAAATTTTGGAAACTTAAATTAATTGTGGTTGATTTGTAATCAAGACAAATTTGAAGTTTTGAAACTAATCTTTTACCCTAAACATTTCAGGATCAGAAACATGCCTCCTTTGCTTTCAGAAGTGAGAATGGTGTCCATGGAAGAGGGGTCTTTTCTATGCAGAATTTACAAGGATTATTTGCTCAAAAGTACATCAAAGTGGAACATTCCTTATAGCATATCGGTCAATGCTACCAACTTCTGTTCATCAAAATAGCTATCTGATTGACTTCACTTAGTAACAATGACCCCTGCAAGTTTATGCAATGTACACACAGAAGCCACTTATTACAGGCTGAATCAGCTGATTGTGGCTGATAAACCATGCCTCAATTATTTCTTGTGACATGCCCACTTCTGAATCATAACTTATTCTTATGGACCATTTTATCTCAGTTCTTCTGAACCTCCTTTCATGAACTGGTGTCCCCATGATGTCCAACTTTATGGTTGTATGTCATGTCCCCCCCCCTTTTTAAAACAAAACAAAGCAAAAGCAGTCTTGTGAGTTATATTGAGGCTTTTTAAGATCATTTGTCTGATATTCGGCAAGCAAGCCAGCAAGGTACTAATAGTTTAGACTAGACTAGACTAGACTAGACTAGACTAGACTAGACTAGACTAGACTAGACTAGACTAGACTAGACTGGAATGGAATGGACTGGAATGGAATGGAATGGAATGGAAGCTGGAAGGGATCTTGGAGGTCTTCTAGTCCAGCCTCCTGCTCAAGCAGGATGACCTATACCATCTCAGACAAATGACTGTTTAGTCTCTTCTTAAAAATCTCCAGTGATGGACCACCCACAGTTTCTGAAGGCAAGCTGTTCCACTGGTTAATTGTCCTCACTATTAGGAAGTTTCCAGGTTGCTTCTCTCTTTGGTCAGTTTCCAACTATTGTTTCTTGTCCTGCCCTCTTATGCTTTGGATAATAGTTTGACCCCCTCTTCTTTGTGGTGGCCCCTCAAATACTGGAATAGTGCTATTATGTCACCCCCTATTTCTTCTTTTCTTTAGACTAGCCAAACCCAAGTCCTGCAGCCATTCTTCACTTGAAGCTATTAAATGGCTTATGACATAAGAAATGCTAGTAAAGCAATACTACTTTTTCAAAGAAAAAAAATCACAATGCATCACATGTGAAACTTTTTTTAAAAAGTTTTCACTGTTTAATATACAAATGTCAATATTTGAGAATCTTCTCCCTTCTCACCCCCACCCCCCACCCCCTTTTCAAATTCTCATTCAGAACATTGCATTGAAATTAAGTAATGGCATCAACAAATATAGCCAAGAAAGCATACTAATGGCAGTTCAGATTGGCAGGAGGCTTCAATAACCCCAGCCAAAAAAGGTTCTTTGTAGTGGATGGAAATTATATTCTGAGCATCTCGTCTGGGCATAGATTGTCATAGAAGGAGCTGGCTCCGTTCATTTCACCAAGGAAAGATCATTTTACCTGAAGGAACTCAGCACTGACAATGTTAGCAATTTTTTTTCCTACTTAACTTAAAATATATCATCTGGAACATAATTAAGCATATTGTTAAAAAATGATGGAGGAATGACACACACAATATGCTCCTAAAAATAGAAAGTGCCTTCTACCAAGGACAAATCATTGATCCATCTAACTCAGCACAGTCTACATTGATTGACAGTAGTGCCCCATCTTTGCCTGGAGATACTGACAATTTCAGCATGCAAAGGAAGTACAAAGCCATTATTTTGAGAAGCTTTAGCATGCAATCACATTTATTTGAATGTCTCCCTTTCTCTTCCTTTTGCTGTGTTCCTTCCCCTTCTGTTTCTTGGACACAGCTTTTATTTCTGCAAAGGGCCATTTAGACTAATTACGCTGTACAAATAAAACAATGATGGAGGTGGGCTTGCAGAAGATGAGCCAGAAACCAGAAGCTTTAGATGAAGCTGGGAATCATGACTGAGCTAAAGGATCAGAGGGCAGCCAAAGGATCCAGGAGGAGCTCAGAAAAATGTTATCCAAAGAGACGGATTTAATGATCAACTTCAATGAACAGGGATTAGTTTAGGCTCTGAGAGTATTAAGTTGCCTAGGGTTAATATTTAACATCTGAGTCCATGTGCAAAAATCAAAAATATCATAATTCAAGCTTCAGCACCTTATGATAAACAACATTTGCCAACAAGCCTGCATCAGTTGCACCAGCTGCCTGCAATTAGTGCAGGTTCGCATCCCACCAGGCTCAAGGTTGACTCAGCCTTCCATCCTTCCGAGGTAGGTAAAATGAGGACCCAGATTGTTGGGGGCAGTTAAGCTGACTTTGTAATAATGCCGCTTGGGGGTGTGTGTAAAAGCCCTAATAAGCAGGCATATACATAGAATGAAGGCTACTGCTAAGCTTGTAAGCCGCCCTGAGTCTTCGGAGAAGGGCGGGATATAAATGGAATTAAAATAAAAATAAATAAAAATAAAAAATCATGTATGCACGGAATCTTTTCTTTACCACTGACACAAGGAATGGGAGAAACTATCATTCTAGGGTTGAGTGCCCTCTGAGTTCCTGGCTTCCAGAGCTTTCTTTAACCACAATAACTAGAGTTGTCCTGAAAAGATAGCACCATTTTTCAGAACAATTCTATGTGACAGTTGTAAGCTATTTGTCTCTTGTCTGACACAAGCTGGAAGCGAAGTCATCTTTTTTAAAAAGAAAAAGAAATGCTGCCTAAATTTTAAGTGTTGTCCAGGAATGTCTGAATGGTAGTTACCACATTGTTGTTTGGTGGATTGACCTGTTTTCCCCTCTTCCCTCATTTATGTTGGGGATAGAAGCACCAATTCTTTTCCTTTCTTGGTGTGTGGTCTTTGGGGACATGTGCTTTTTTATGTGAGCAAATAATAGACAGTAGACAGAGAACATTACAGTTGGAAGGGACTTTGCAGACCATCTATTCCAGTTCTAGGTGCACTGCTGTTCTTTGCTGTCTATAAGCATCTACCTATAGATTTCTAGGGAGGGGGCAAAACCCCTAGTCTAATTATTACAGTACATATGAATCAGAAAACTATGATGATCAGAGGAAAACAACCATTTCTTCCTTAAGCGCTCCTTGAACACAAAAATAGTTGCACAGAACTTCAAAAATGTGAGTAAGATCAATTACGGATTCGCAGATCAGTTATGCACATTAATGTAATTGTGATTATTGTGCCTATAGTTAGTCCATATAGACAGCCCTTGTGGTAGGCCAGTTAAGGAAACACATGCAGATAGTCCTCAACTTTTGACCACAATTAACCCCAAAATTTCTGTTGCTAAGTAACACAATTATTAACTGAACGTTGTCCCCTTTTGGGACCTGTCTTGCCACAGTTGTTAAGTGAATCACTGCAGTTGTTAAGTTGGTTGTTAAGTTGGTTGTTAAGTAAACCTAGCTTTCCCAATGACTATGCTTGTCAGAAGGTCACCAAAGGTGATGACAAGCCACCAGGACACTGCAATCATCATAAATACAAGTCAGTTGCCAAGCATCTGTCTCTTGATCATGTGACCATGCAACAGTCATAAGTGTGAAACATGGTCATAAGTCACTTTTTCCAGTGCCATTGCAACTTCAAATGGTCACTAAATGAACTGTTGTGAATGAACGACTATCTGTACTGCAAGGATTCCAGGAATTGCTGTTTTATTGTTATAAAGCATGGTAATTGAATCTTAAATGCCTGCCAAAATATCCTTTTTTCTCTCCTTGTACCAAAAATAATCAAAATAGAGGATTTTTTTAAAAGTTTCTTTTTCATGGTTTCTGATTTTCCCGGGATAGAGTTGTCATTTTTTCCTAAACGACTCATCCAGTCCAAGGTTATTTCTATGTTCCTTCACAATGGTTCATGTTAACCAAGAGATGGGCTATGCAATCCTCTCCCCAAAAGCATTTCTCCAACAAAAGGACCCAAATGCTATTTCTGAGAACAGATGGAGGGAATGAGAAGGAAGGAGGAAATCCTTGTCTTTTGGTGTTTAGAGTTCTCATATTTTAGAGTTCCCTATTTTTGTGTTTTGCTCTTTGAATCT
Organism: Vipera ursinii; assembly: GCF_947247035.1. Taxonomy (NCBI): domain Eukaryota; kingdom Metazoa; phylum Chordata; class Lepidosauria; order Squamata; family Viperidae; genus Vipera; species Vipera ursinii. The sequence continues at coordinate 232,475,593 of NC_139512.1, forward strand.
AATAACACAAGGAGTGACTGCATAAGAATGGTGGTGACTCAACTCTGAGGAAGCAGCGAGGAGACAGCAAATAAACTTAAGCCATCTCGACTGCTCTACAACTGCTGGAATACGACATTACTTACGACTCTGGCTCATCCATAAAGATTTAGTTATCTCCACACACAGGGCTAGAGTGGGTACTATTCTAGTAATCCCATTATGAAGCCAAGGTGCGAGGGGATGATCCTTTTTTGCATAGCTCATTTACAGCAATAAAGCTCTTTTAGGCCTTTCCAGCATTGCATGGCAGCTGGCAAAGGACGTGGGGAATTTCATTATTCATATACCTCTCACACTGATGAGCTGAGAATTATTAATTTCAATCAAAGCCTAGCATGAACGAGAGCAAGCTGAAGCAGCCTTCTTTGAAAAGAATCTTACTATGATCTTTCTCATGGTTCCTCTTGGGGCAAAGCTGTATCTTTTTACTATCCCTGCTAAAATCCCATTAATGCCCTAATTTATCCAGAGATCCATACACATGCTGTTCATAGCTGGCATCTATTCTTCAAGGAACAGCCAACCGGTGTCTATATATTTTTGCAGACATGTCTTTAATTCTTCCATTGACAAGAATGAGAAAACCCTTGTCAGTGCAATTAAGGGAGAGGGGGAAAAATGATTGTAACAGGCAGTTGTGGGATTATTTCATGGGGCTGTGGGAAAAAATATGTAGCAATTTGGGTCTTGACTGTTGTGGAATGGACATAAAAGAAAACAATGCAAGGGTTTATGGAACACAAGAGTGAGTATCACCTGACCTCACCAGAGACCACTAAGAATAGAATATTCTTTATTGGCCAAGTGTGATTGGACACATGGGGAATTTGTCTCTGGTGCATAAGCTCTTGGTGTACATACAAGCAAGAAAGTGATAAATCATAAATCATAAGAAACAACCAACAAAGTGATATAACATAGGAGTAGATAATAGGAAAGATGAGAAGGATAATAGTAGTGCAATCCTACTACATGGCTAGATATCCTTAGGCATAAGTCAGTGCTGTGGGAATTAGGTGTTTAGCAGAATGTAATGTAGTGGAATGTCCATATATAGATATACCATACTGAATTCTTTTGTGTGTAGCCCGTGCATAGAATGGTACATTGCACAGAATGTTTTGGATATTAGGAGAAAGATAAGCAATAAAAACACACTTTTCAGAAAGAGATAAGGAGATTTTACAGATTTTTGTTAAGGGCTTCTGCTGCCACAACACTTTCTACTATGTGTTGTCAAAGGGATAGGGTAGCAGCCCTTGAGAACAGCAACAGCTGTGGGCAACAGGATTTTGCTAAGGATTACTCTCTGTGGTCCGGGATATCTGAGGGAACACCTGCTGCCAGCATCAAGCTCCCTTCGTCCAGTGCGCTCCCACAGGGAGGGTCTTCTCAGGGTGCCGCCGGTTAAAGATTGCCGGCGGGTAACACCCAGGGGGAGGGCCTTCTCAGTGGGCGCGCCTGCCCTTTGGAACCAGCTGCCCGCGGAGCTTAGGACTGCCCCTGACCTCCGTTCATTCCGCCGGGACCTAAAGACCTGGCTCTTCGACCTCTCTGGCCCAGGCTGAGAATTTTTTTAACTTTAACTGGGTTTTTATTTTTTCTCAGGGAATGATGTAATCTTTTTAATTGTTTTTAGCTTTTGTATTGATTTTCTTTTAAATATCCTGTAAACTGCCCTGAGTCCTTCGGGAAAAGGCGGTATATAAATCTAAATAAATAAATAAATAAATATATTCTTCAGAAGAGGGTGAAAAGTTTTAATGGGTGTTTACAAAATCTTCCAGAGCTAGCATGGCATCAGTTGAGCTAAGATTTTGAGCTTCTCAAGGATCAGATAAGAGAGTGTAAAGAAATTAATACGAATCAATTTCTCAGAAGATAAAGTAAGGCTTTCCCCTTCCTTCCTTCCTTCCTTCCTTCCTTCCTTCCTTCCTTCCTTCCTTCCTTCCTTCCTTCCTTCCTTCCTTCCTTCCCAGAGGAATGATATACCAGCCATGGTTTTGTTTTATCCTGAAGGGGAATGGGAAATTTTTAAAAAAGAAGAAAGAATCAGGGATTTGTGCATTCTTTCTTTTAAATAAAATGTTCCCCAGTTTTTTCTTAGCTGAACATAGGCAAGAACAATCAGCAAGAATGCAATAAAATAGTTTTAAAAAGTATAACATGATATTAAAAAAAAGAAAAAAAGAAAAAGAAACAGTGAGACAAATAATAAGCAGGATTTTTAAAATGAAGTAAAAAGAGTTTTATGCTTCTTAATTTTACTGACTGCTTTACTATTAATGTTGTTTTATTCAGGATATTTAGGCCTCTGTGTGTATGTCAAAAAAAGGGCAATATGATGGCCATGACCATACCCTTGAAGCTGAAAAAGTGAAGGGTTTTGTTTGCTCAGTCACTGTTGTCGTCTTTTGGCCCAAATCTAGACACTTCTTTTTTTTATTGAAAAGTTTTACAATACATTTTATCTTTAACAATCCCTCCCCCCTCCCTCCACCCAACCCTTCCTAGCCCTCCCTAACCCTCCCCCTTCCCCCCTCCCCCCTCCCCGACTTCCCAGAGCTAAATACAAGGTATAAAAGCAAAAAACAATCATAAACAACCATATGCTAACAACAATAAACTATTAAGTCTATCGCACTCTAGCTCATATGAAATGACTACAAGCAATACTAATATCACATAAAAAAAGAAAAAAAAACTTATTCAAATGCTAAGTGAAACTTTTTGGTCCCATATTTGTTCTGGATATAATAGTCCACTTTTTCCACTCCATAATATAACGTTGTTGCGAATGGTCTTTCAAATAAGCCAAAATCTTTGCCATTTCCGCCAGGTCAGAAACTTTTAGAGTCCATTCTTCTATAGTCGGCAGTTCCTCCTTCTTCCAATATTGACCTACTAAAAGTCTTGCTGCTGTAATTAAGTTCAACATCAACCTGGTGTCCACAACAGTAGTATCTGTAATTATGCCCAATAAGAACAATTGCGGACAAAACTTTATCCTTTGCTTAAATATCTTCTGCATATTCCACCAGATTTTAATCCAAAAAGCTTTAACCTTTTTACAGGTCCACCATATATGAAAATATGTTGCATCTTCGCCACCACATCTCCAACATTTAGGTTGGTAGTTCGGATACATACTTGCAAGCTTTTTAGGATCTAAATGCCACCTATGAAACATTTTGTAAAAGTTCTCTCTTAAGTTTTGAACTGGTGTAAATTTTACGTTCCTCACCCAGATCTTTTCCCAAGTGTCCATTGTGATAACTTCTTGAATATTCTGAGCCCACTTTATCATACAATCTTTAACAAGTTCTGTTTCTGAGTCAATTTCTATCAATGCAAGATATATCCGTTTGATATGTGCTGGACCCTGATTTCTAATTTGCTTTACCAAATTTTCATCAGTCATTGAGAAACCAATTTTCTATTATTCTTTCCACCTGGCTCGTAATTGACCATATTGAAACCAAGTTTGAACAATCTTCTCATCTCGTAAAAGATTATACGGCTTCAAACACCATACGTTCTTCTCCAAACTTAAGATCTCCTTGTATGTAGTCACATCATGTTTGAAGCCAACATTTATGTTTTCTATTGCATGTTTCGGAATTGCCCACAAAGGTATCTTGTAGTTTAGCTTATGTCTATACTTTTTCCAAACTCTCAGCAATGCCTGTCTTAAAATATGCACTTTAAACACATTATCTACCTTCTTATCTACCTTCTTATCATATGCATGCCAGCCAAATAATAAGTCGTGGCCCTCAAGATTTAATAATCTCCCTTGTGTTAAATTAAAACAATCACTTATCGCTGACAACGCAGCAGCTTCATAATATAATTTCAAGTTGGGCATTTTAAGACCACCTCTTTCGCGCGTATCCTGCATAATCTTAAGTTTAACTCGTGGCCTTTTCCCTGCCCATACAAATTTATTGATACCCCGTTGCCATTCCTCCAAATTTAAATCTTTTTTAAGAATAGGTATCATTTGAAATAAAAATAGAAATTTAGGCAAAACATTCATTTTCACTGCTGCAATTTTTCCCAATAAAGACAATTGCAATTTTTCCCAACTCTCCAATTCTTTTTGAATTTTTCCCCATAGCTTTTCATAATTATTTTTATATAGCTTTGTATTTGAGGGTGACAAATACACCCCCAAATATTTAACCCTTTTAACAATCTCAAATCCAGTTAACCCTTCTAAAAGGGCCTTTTGCGATACTGTCATATTTTTGGCTAATATTTTAGTTTTTTGTACATTAACCTTAAATCCAGAAACCTTCCCATATTGCATTATTATCTCCATCAGGTCCACAACAGAATTTTCTGGCTGGGTCACCGTAACAACCAGGTCGTCTGCAAATGCCCTCAGTCTATAATCCTGATCTCTAATTTGGATACCCTTAATTTTTTCCGAATTCCGTATTTTAATCAATAATATCTCCAATGTTAAAACAAATAATAAAGGTTATAATGGACACCCTTGTCTTGTGCCCTTTTCAATATTGCATACTTCAGTCAAACTATTATTTACTATTATTCGGGCAGTTTGTTTTTGATATAATGCCCTAATTGGTTGTAAAAATTTATCCCCAAAATTCATTTTATCTAAAACTTTCATCAAAAATTGCCAATCCAGTTGATCAAAAGCTTTTTCAGCATCTAAAAAGATCAACGCCACAGGGATCTGGTTGTTCCTTTCCAAAAATTCCACCAAGTCTACTATATGCCTCACATTATTTTTCATTTGTCTACCACTAATGAACCCAGTTTGGTCCCCATTAATCATTTGTTGCAAAACCCTCATCAATCTGTTAGCTAAAACCTTAGCAAATATCTTGTAGTCCGTATTCAAAAGTGATATTGGTCTGTAATTTCTTACTTGAGTAACATCCTGATCTTCCTTCGGAATCAGGGAAATAAAAGCAGTTCTCCAAGACGGAGGCACCCTTCCTCCCCTTTGAATTGTCTGAAACAATTCCCTTAATGGCTTTATCACCTCTGATTGTAGATTTTTCTAATACACCGCACAGTCCATCCGTACCTGGCGCTTTATCCACCTTCAGTTGCTTAATTGCTAAAAGAGTTTCTTCTTCTGTTATCAATTGATTAATCTCTTCCTTTTGTTCTTGTGTAAGAACCGGGATGTTGGCATTCTTCAGATATACGTCAATATCTACTTCATTAATCTTATCTTTAGCATATAATTTGGAATAAAAGTCCACAAAGGCTTCCTTAATAAGGTACTGTTGATACACAACCTTACCTTTATGTTCTATTTTATCTATGTTAGAAGCCCTTTGCTTTTTCCTTAACCTGTAGGCTAACCATCTACCTGGTTTATTGGCATTGCAAAAAGTGTTATGCCTAGCAAACCATAAGTTAGTTGCCACCTGATCAGCCATCAACTTATCAAATTGTCCTCTTAACAAATTAATAACCTCTTTGATCTTCACATCCGATGGATTCAAAATTAGGGCCTTTTCTTTTTCCCTAATTTCATTCTCCAATTCTTTCCTCCTGGCTTCCAAGTTACGTCTGTATTTATTGTTCATATATATTAACACCCCTCTCATATAAGCTTTACTAGCGTCCCAAACCATGTCCATAGAAGTATCCTTGTTCATATTAATTTCAAAAAAGTCCTTCATCTGTTTTTTACATTCTTCCACGTTACTCTGATTTCTAAACAAGTTCTCATTTAAGCGCCAAGAGCGCCTATCTCTATTATCCTTATTAATCTCTAACCAGACTGGACTATGGTCAGATATAGTTCTTGGACAAATCTTTATCTTCTTAATCCTAGAAAAAAAATCATTAGTCAGTAATATAAAATCAATCCTGGAAAAAGATTGGTGTCTATCAGAAAAAAAAGTGTAATCCTTTTCATGTAGATGTATTTTTCTCCAAATGTCTCGCAATTCCAAATCGTCCTTCATTTAAAAAAAAAGATTTAGGCAATCTAGCATGGCTTGGAGCATGTTTAAAAGAACCACACTTGTCCAGTTGTACATCCAAGACGCCGTTCCAATCTCCCATAAAAATAAAAGATTTATAATCCATCTGAGTAATCTTACTGTGTAATGAACTATTAAAGTCAGCTTGTTGTTGATTAGGAGCATACAGTCCAACCAAAAGCGTTTTTTTGCCTTCTAACAGCAAATCTATCATAACGTATCTTCCTTGTTTATCTACTTCTATTAGCTCCGCTATCACAGAATTCTTGACATAAATAACCACTCCATTTTTCTTATTCATTGCAGAAGCAATAAATTGCGTACCCAACCTTGAGTTCAATAGGTACTTTTGGTCCATAACCCTAATATGTGTTTCTTGCAAGCAAATAACATCAGTCTTAAATTGTTTTAAGTATTGAAAAACTTTCTTTCTCTTCTGTGGTGAGTTTAAACCATTGACATTCCAAGTTAGGAACTTAGTCGCCATCCTTGGTGTCCCGAAGCTTCTGGAGCACGCCTGCCAGGATACCTTTAACTTCCTTAGGCTGCGCCCCTCCCACAGCTTCGCTATAGGTACGCTTTGAAGATTCCATAACTTTCTGCTGGTCTTGCACTTGCTCTTGTCTCACTCGTCTCGAGGCAGCACGCATCATCCTCTGGTCTCTAGTGTCTTCCGATGAAACTGTAATTTGATCCCCTCCAGTATCTTTCTCATCTGTCTGTGTTCCTTCAGCATCTTGAGGCTTTCCCTCGCCATTTTTCTTTGCAGATTCCAAAAGTGGTAAAGGGGTTGCTTTTAAAACTTTGCTATAAAAATCATGTGCCTGGATCACTGTGACCAAACGGTGTCTCGTGCCTTCATGCATCACCACCATGCCCACTGGTATCTCCCATCTAAACTTGATGTCGCGTTTCTTAAGTTCCTGTGCCAGAAAAGCAAAATCTTTCCTTCTCCTTAAAATTCTTGGAGGAATCTCTTTTAAAACCAAAACTTCTTGCTCAGCAACCACAAGCTTAGTATCATAAGAAACTTGGATAACTTCATTCCTGATTGCTCTCTTTGTGAAGTAAACCACCACATCTCTAGGTAGCTTCCTCTGCCTTGCAATCCATGAATTCACACGAAAGATTTTTTCTATATTTCCCTCAATTTCAGCTGCTGGCTGTCCTAGTACCACTTCCAAAGCCTCGGAGACTATCTGCTTTAAATCTTCTTTAAGATTCTCTTTTAAGCCTCTGATTCTGATAGCAAACTCCATCTGGTGGTACTGGACCAGAGCCAAGTCACCATCCATTTTATCCATCACATTTTCATTCTCTAAGACTTTTGCTTCTAATCTGGAATTCTTTTGGCTAATATCTTCCATTTTTTCGTCCAAGCATTGAATACATAAAGCCACACCTTCAAGTGCAGGCAAGATGTCTGCCTCATTGCTGTAAACTTCTCTTCCATCTTCTCCTCCAGTTTTTCCATCTTTCCATCTATAATATCTGCTATCTGTTGTGAGTGCTTTTCCAAAGCATCCTGTAAATCCTTAACCGTCAGTGCCGGAGCAGGTGCAGGAGGCAGTAAGGCTTGCAGTGAGGACTGTTGCACCGGGGAAGCCCCCGCAGTCCGGAGAGCTTTAGAAGTTTTAGCTGCCATCTTCCCCCACTTTCACTTACTACGCACTTTCACTTTTAAAGTCCATAAAGTCCATTGAACTAGAGAACAAAAATCCACTTCACCTTGACCTCCTGTATTGCTCTGCCTGCCTCTTCACACTCGAAAGTCTTTCCTTCTGGCAGGGGTGGTTGCTAATTCTTGGTTCTGCTCCCAAAAGCACGGAGCAGAAGTGCTGCGCAGCCCGGAGCAAACCCAGGCTTCGGGGGGGGGGCTCGATCCTTCAGCCGCCCAAACTAAAAGCTCAGGCAGCCCCGGAGAGCTCAACCCCTACCTGGGGCCTCACCCCCTCCTCTTCTCCCGAGGAGGGGGCTTCTGAACCACTGAAACAGCTGATCGGCGCTGTTTTCAGCAGTTCAAACAAAGCCGCGGAGCGGACAGCCCAGAGATGGCTGTCTTCAGCGTCGTGTTGCCACCGGAAGTCCCCAAATCTAGACACTTCTTGAAGACCTCCAGATTAACCAGATATTTTCTATGAAGTCGCATGAATTTTGAACCAATTCAAGGCCTTAGTGTCTTCTTAAAAAGAAAGGTTCTAATATCCTGTAACTATCTATTTTTTTTCTCTAGGTAATTAAGAACTACTAAAGGAAAAAAAAAACAATGGTCTCCTTGATCCTAAATGAGCATACTTCTTAAGATGGAGAGGGACTGTACAAAATCACTTTGCATACTAGAAGGTAATTAAGGGATGTGGAGAAAACAGGATTGGAGAAACCATTTAAAAAAAACTCTTCTTCCCTACAAGAATTAAAGATGCTGGATTTCTAATGAATCTATGGTCTTAGGTAAATTGTTCTCAGACATAGATAGCAGACCCCCAGACAAGATATTTCTCTGGAAAGATTGGTTTTAAGAGGTCATCTAATTGCTATTTTAAACATAGTCAATTACAGAACATTTATAATATTGTAATAATGGTATGGTGGAAGCAGAGTTTCCAGATTGAAGCAGTCCATCCTCCATACTAATCTCATCACCCCTTCATCTGTTGATCCTAAACTAATTATTCTTTTTCTGTATAATTTTGTTTCTGGATTGTTTGGGGTGCACTCTGGGGGCAGAGTGATCAATGTTCTGTTTGCATGATTGTAAAGAAAATAAGTTGCAGATCCCAGATAGTTTTAGTTATTTAAAAGTGGCTGGATTTGTACCATAATAAAGGAAATGGTATTTGAGATTTCCCCTAAACTTTTTTTCTCAGTGCACCCTAAATCCATGTTATTTCCTCTAGTTTACAGGAAATGATTTTTTTAAAAAAATATTTTGACATAAAATTGGAACATGTTAAGATTTTATTACTAATTACAAAGATACAGTACTGGTTCTTCTGATTACTCAGTAACAATTGGGGACCAGTATTTTAATACTTAGAGGGACTCGGTGGCTCAGTGGGTTAGGACGCTGAGCTTGTCGATCAGAAGGTCGGCAGTTTGGCGGGTCGAATCCCAAGTGCCGCATAGCAGAGTGAGCGCCTGTTACTCGTCCCAGCTTCTGCCAACCTAGCAGTTCGAAAGCACGTAAAAATGCAAGTAGAAAATTAGGGACCACTACAGTGAGAAGGTAACAGCGTTCCATGCGCCTTTGGCGTCTAGTCACATGACTAGTCACATGACTAGTCACATGACCACGGAAATGTCCTTGGACAAGCGCTGGCACTTCAGCTTTGAAACAGAGATGAGCACCGGCCCCTAGAGTCAGAAATGACTAGCACACATGTGTGGGGGAACCTTTACCTTTACCTTATTTTAATACTTGATAAATGAAGACAAATAAGTACAGTGTTTAATTTAATTAATTTAATTTAATTTAATAACATTTATATACCGCCCTTCTCCCTGAGGACTCAGGGCGGTTCACAGGGCAGAATAAAATAGTGAATACAAACATTAAAAAAGATTAAACAAATTGCCCTAGTTAAAAACAATATAAATACAACACTAAAAACCCCCAGAAAAGTTAAAAAACAAAAAATAAAATAACCCCAACACTCCCCCTCAGGCTAGGCCGGCTTGTACAAACAGAAATGTCTTAAGATCGCGACGAAAGGAGCGAAGATCGGGCGCCATCCGGAGCTCAACCGGTAGCTGATTCCACAGCTCCGGAGCGCCCACAGAGAAGGATCTCCCCCTGGGGGCCGCCAATCGACATTCTCTGATCGGTGGCACCCTGAGGAGGCCCTCTCTGTGGGAACGCACAGGGCGCAGGGAGCTTGATGCCGGCAGCAGATGTTCCCTGAGGTACTCCGGCCCCATGCCATGGAGTGCTTTAAATACCGTTACCAGTACCTTGAATCTCACCCGGAAGACAACTGGCAACCAATGCAGCTCACGGAGCAGAGGCGTAACGTGGGAGTATCGGGAGACTCCCAACACCACTCTCGCGGCTGCATTCTGTACCAGTTGGAGCTTCCGAGTAGTCCTCAAGGGCAGCCCCATGTAGAGAGCGTTGCAGTAGTCCAGACGAGAGGACACGAGCGCATGAGTGACCGTGCATAAATCGTCCCGGCTAAGATAGGGCCGCAACTGACGCACCAGGCGAACCTGTGCGAAGGCCCCCCTAGTCACGGCTCCTATATGGTCTTCCAAAGTGAGCCGTGAATCTAGGAGGACCCCCAAGTTGCGAGCCCTATCTACGGGGGGTAATCGTTCACCCCCCATAACTAGAGGTTTAGCATAAATAATGACAATATATTCCTTATGCCTCTTTTTAAGTTTTAATGATATAAATGAAAATTATTTTACTGTATATTGAGGTTGTGGTTGAATGTTATGTTCCACATTTATTCCTGTATTACTATTGTTATTATGTGCTGTCTGTAGAACTTGAGGTGCAGAATTTTATGCTTCTTAACTTTTCAGACAGCTTTACTATAAATGTTGTTTTATTCAGCATATTTAACAAGTTTATCTTCTTTTCCTGAATTTTTCAGTGGCCAGTTCAGATCATCAAAGAAGGTTTATTCCAAGATCCATTCTGTAGGAACAATAGCTAATGATGACATTCTTCACTGCAATGTTACTGATCATTGTTTTTAACGAGGAATGGCATAGAGTTATTTGTACAATTTGAAATGGCCAGAGTTAGGTCAAATAATGGAGAGTTAGGTCAAGTAATTTTGGTAAAAATGTAAGTAGATTGTAGATTGTCTATAAAGCATTAAGAATCTAATAAATCTATGCACCTAAAAAAAATCTACAGTCTTCTGTATTCCTCCCCAATGAATCTTTCTTTGAATTCTATGATGAAAAAATAAAGAATTGCAATGATTATTTTTCAGAACAGCTTTGTCCTTTCTAATATCTAAGTTTTGGACGCAAGCTTAGTCATAGTTGTGTCAGATCCATGACTAACTGAAATTCTATCAATATTGATCCCATATTTCTTGCTGATGAAACAGTTACATGGTTTTTGTTTTGAAGGTCCTTTAATTGAAGTCTGTTGTGGATAGAACAGTTTTCAATTAAAAAAAAAACACATTTGAGATTTCTTTGTTTCCTTGACACACTGATAGAGAAAGAAAGCCACCTCAGTGGACTTTTCCCTAAATATCTTCCACTTTGAGGGAATGGTGGGTCCAGAGACAATCATCATCTCTTTTAATATACAAAAGAAACATTTGTGCAGAAGGTAAAATAAGACACACAGTTGCTGCCATTATAAAGTACACAAAAGCATCCTTAGGAAAACTCTGTTACTGTACTGTTAGATGCATCATGCGCATTCACCAACTAGTTAATTGTGGTGTAGAATAGAAGAGGCACATGTGGTGTGTAAAAAAAGGGTTAAAACTAGAATAATTAAAGGCCATTCATTTTGTTATTCACAGTAATAATAGAATAGAATAGAGTAGAGTAGAGTAGAGTAGAGTAGAGTAGAGTAGAGTAGAGTAGAGTAGAGTAGAATAGAATAGAATAGAATAGAATAGAATAGAATAGAATAGAATAGAATAGAATAGAATAGAATAGAATAGAATAGAATAGAATAGAATAGAATAGAATAGAATAGAATAGAATAGAGCTGGAAGGAACCTTGGAGGTCTTCTAGTCCAGTCCCCCGCTCAAGCAAGAGAACCTATACCATCTCAGACATGTGACTGTCCAGTCTCTTCTTAAAAACCTCCAGTGATGGAGCACCCACGATTTCTGTTCCACTGGTTAATTGTCCCTACTGTTAGGAACTTTCTACTTAATGCCTTGTTGCTTCTCTCTTTGATCAGTTTCCAACCATTGTTTCTTGTCCTGCCCTCTGGTGCATTGGAGAATAATTTGACCCCCTCTTTTTTGTGGCAGCCTCTCAAATACTGGAATACTGCTATCATGTCACCCCTATTTCTTCTTTTCTTTAGACTAGCCAAACCCAAGTGCTGTAGCTGTTCTTCATATGTATTAGTCTCCAGGCCTTGCATCATCCTAGTTGCTCTTCTCTGAACTTTTTTGTAGTTTTCAGTTTCCTGGAAAGATCTCCAGTCAGATTGATATATAGATATCAATTACGGTGGTTCTCCTCCTACCTCTCAGGCTGTTCGCAGACGGTGTTGACAGGAGGGCAGAGGTCAGCCCCTAGGCCCCTTAGTTGTGGGGTGCCTCAGGGGTCGGTACTCTCGCCTCTCCTGTTCAACATCTATATGAAGCCGCTAGGTGAGATCATCCGTGGTTTCGGGGTGAGGTATCATCAATATGCCGATGATACCCAGCTTTTTATCTCCACCCCGAACCAAGCCAGTGATGCCCTCGATGTGATGTCCCGTTGCCTGGAAGTGGTACGGATTTGGATGGGGAAGAACAGGCTCCAGCTCAACCTGGCCAAGACTGAGTGGCTTTACGCACCGGCATCTCGTCTTGTCCAAGAGGTTCCATCTTTGGTTATGGGGGGAGAGGTGTTGCCTCCCGTTGATAGGGCACGCAATTTAGGCATCCTCCTGGATTCACGACTCAGTTTTGAAGATCATATTGGAGTCGTGGCCAGGAGGGCATTCGCCCAGGTTCGCCTGGTGCGCCATTGCGCCCCTATCTGGACCGAGATGCCCTACGTACAGTCACTCATGCACTCATTACCTCTCGGATAGATTACTGCAATGCTCTTTACATGGGGCTGCCCTTGAAGACCACCCGGAGGCTCCAGCTGGTGCAGAATGCGGCCGCACGGGTAGTGATGGGAGCATCCCAATACTCCCATATTACACCCCTCCTGCGTGAGCTGCATTGGCTACCGGTTGTCTTCTGGGTGAGATTTAAGGTGCTGGTACTTACCTTTAAAGCCCTACATGGCTTAGGCCCGGGATATCTGCAGGACCGTCTGCTGCTGGGGACGACTTCCCATCGCCCAGTGCGCTCACACAGAGAGGGCCTCCTCAGGGTGCCGTCGGCCAGACAATGTCGGCTGGCGACCCCCAGGGGGAGGGCCTTCTCTGTGGGAGCACCAGCCCTTTGGAATCAACTCCCCCTTGAGCTTCGGATGGCCCCGGACCTCGGGTCCTTTCGCCGCGACCTCAAGACGTTCCTTTTCCATCAGGCTGACCTGGATTGATGATGGGTTTTTAAAAGTTTTAATTTTTAATTGTGTAATTAATATTTGGGGCTGTTATTTAATTTTTTTTCTTAACTTTTGTATTGTTGGTTTTTTATTGTTGTTAGCCGCCCTGAGTCCTCTGGGAGATAGGGCGGCATATAAGTCCCATAATAAATAAATAAATAAATAAAGATATATATTAAATTATTGCCTATTGTTTCAAGGCCTCCTTGTTAAGTACTATTACAAAGACAGGTATTCCTTCTTTTCTACAGGTACTTTAAGTTTGTTCTCTGTCTCTCTTTCTCTCTCTTTCCTTTCCCTCAGTTTTGCCTACTATTTCTCTTTTTGGATAATTAATTACTTCTGATATTTCCTCATATTTAATGTCACCAAATATATATTTTGATAGCTGTAATATACTTGTTGTGATCCATGTCCCCGTTTGACTGGGAGTATTCTGCCTTGTTCTCTAGAAAAAAATCAGTGAAATGTTTCTTTATAAATTATACCCATGAAGGGGTGGAGAACTCTAAGAGGATAATTACACACACCTGTACTTATGTTATAACTACTCCAAATGGATTTTCTTTTAGCCATTGGCTTGTAGATGGCATTTTCTTCCTTGTAGACATTAATTGGGTCATGTAGTGGATGAAAGCAGCTTTTTGTTACACAATGATAGCAACGGCAAATATGATTTCTATGTCTGCATAGTGTTCTGTTTACTCAAACGTTATCCTTCTTTTATATTTGCAAGAAATATAAAACAACAAGAGGAAACTGCCACAGAATCCCTAAAATAGTTGAATAGCCCAACAAGATTGATCAGAAAAGTTAGATAAAATAAAAAAATCTGTTGGGGTTTAAAATAATCAGTCAACAAAAATGAGGAACTATGTAGCTACATTAAGAGGCAAATCAATATGCTGCCTTTTAACTTAATCAAGACAGAAAGAAAATGGGAATCAATGCTTCCCTAGCAACTGTCTATATGCCTCCCTTTATAACCAACCTTACTTATATTGGGATGACTATAATTCTAGTTCTGGCAAGGAGATCATCATCATAAATGAAATCCGTCTTCTTAAAAAATGGATAAGTATGACTATCCTTGGCTTATTGCATTGAATTTTGAACTTGATTTTTTTAAATATAAATTGACTTTACATAAAATACTGGAAGGTGGCCATTTGTGTTTGAATGCTATTTGCATTCTATTTTTAATGGAGGAGTAGAAAATGGAATATTTCTATAGATTCAATGAGTTCTTTGGCATTCCAATGACTTGGAAATATTTAAGCAGAAAAAATATCATGGAGTAAGATTCTTCTGAAACTGGAATAACACAGTTTGCTTATTTGCATGGATTTTTTATGAATTATTTTGGCTCACTTCTAAAGAAGAAATCCTGTTTCAGGAGCATTCCACTGGAGCTGAGCGGGGAAATAGCTTGCAAACCAAATGTAAACATCTCACATTCACTGACACTCATTTACATGTCAATGTCTGTGGTTAATTTTGTTTCACCTTCAATATGTCTTTCTAATTTGGAAAAGACAATTTCCTAATACAGGATATGAACCTGAGATCAATTTGACAAATTGAAGGTCTCTTCAACTGAACTAATTTTTGGTTCTCCTAAAAATAAAAAGCTGCTTTCAATGGCCTCCATTAAATAACATTCAAGCAATAATTATATGATGAATGTGTGTGTGTGTGTGTGTGTGTGTGTGTGTGTGTGTGTATATATATATATATATATATATACACATACATACATACACACACACACACACACACACACACACACACACACACACACACACACATATATATATATATATATATATATATATATATATATATATATATATGGATCTTTGGTCATTCGGGTTTTTCCCCACGTAGAATTGAATGTGTAAGAGCAACGTTTCGATGAAATCTCATCCGTCATCCTCAGGCTGATGGCTTCAGCTTCATTCTTCTGGGAGAAGAATATATGTATACATATACATACATATATACATATATACATATACATACATATATACATATACATATATATATGTTTTTGTAGATTTTCACGGGTATAGGTATGTAGGTCTTGGTGTATTCGGGTCTTTTCCCGTGTAGGACACCCTCAATCCTACACAGGAAAATACCCGAATACACCAAGACCTACATACTTATATACATATACATATACATATACATATATATATATAACGTTATACACATAAACACAGAAGTTAGAGACTCTAGGCTATATTTATATAACTAGATTATCAAGGAGGAAAACATAAAAACAAGTAACAGCAAAAGAAAATTCATCTCTTCGCTTTAACTTTTACAAAGGTTTTTTTTTAATGTTTGGTGAAATTAAATTAAATTTATCTTGTTAGATCTTTTCCTGTAATCGCATTTGCAAATGAGAAACTACATTAAGTGAGTTACTTAGATGAAGAAAAGAGAAGTCCCCAAAGAAATTTTCCTTGATGTATATAATTAAGTGCCTTGTTAAAGTCAACTCAAAAGATTCTTTCTTGTTAAGAAAATATCTTCTGCTAATTTATTCTAATTAAGCAATATGTCATAAGGTCATTTGTTTAGCTGCTTGTCTTGCTTTTGAACTTTTTAAAAAGCTAAATATCAAGTGGAATAAATAAGATGTTATGAGAAACCCAAGACCTATTCCCATCAAAGAAGTCTTCCTTATTAGCATCCAATGTTCTTCCAAGCTCATTCCAAGAACTAATTTTCCATTTGTTTGAGTTGGCTCTAGATCTTATCGAAGAAATGATAGCATTTCCTTTCCTAAATGTTTGACACATTTTTTTGTTTGTTTAAGAAAATCAATGCTATTTTTGAATAAAACATTTGGAGAAAACATGAATCCCAGAAGGAAAAGTCCTTTACAAATGTGCATTGGACCCATCACTCAGTCATTCCCAGTCAACCCACCTCTCTGGGTAACTGTGGAGATAAAATGAAAGCATATCCCCATGTTTCTTCTTGAGTGCTTGGAGAACAAGTACCTTATCAAATCAATATACAAAAGTCTAAATAAATAATGTCCCCCCCCTTTTTTTAAAAATGTTCCATGATTCTCTATGTCATCCAACCTGATAAAAGACCAGAAGTTAGAAACAAAAGCATGAAACCAGAGAATAGTGCATATCTAGTGGGACTTTTTTTGAATTGTGTATGGTTTAATAAATTTAAAATATTTAGTTAAAATATTTCCATCAGTATTTCTTCTTCTGATAGGTTTGCTGAGGAGATATACATCTTTGGGAGTACAGGTTTAGTACTGTAGCTCTTTGGAAACCCCCCCTCCCCCAACTATTGATATGATGTAGTTTACATTGACTTTTCCACTCTTGTTTTTTGAAAGAAACATAATACATTTGATACCAATGTCCTTCAAAGCAGTAACCTTTAAATGTGGGTTCGTATAACACCTTGGACACAATGCTGGAAGAAAGGAACAAGTTTTCAGGGTCATATGAGCAGTCAACATGTTAGGGCCATCATAGGGTGTGTTTTTCCAAAAGGCAAGTGCTACAAGAAAGAAGACACACCATCAGATGGCATTGTTTTATACCTTCCTGTTGGATCTTGTGGACTAGGCAAAAATAATTGGAAATAGGTATGTGCCTGGGGTGGGGGTGGGGGGGTTAGTGATAATCTGTATCTTGAATTGCAATCAGCATCTGATGGTTTAGTTTGCAAATCAATTGTATGATGTGGGCAAACGGCAATGTAACATAACTACACACTGTTACCTGTTCATTGCTGCATTGTAGACTAGTTATAGCTTCTGAATGGTCTTGAAGGGCAAAATTGTAAAAAAAAAGTAATAGGCCAAAATTGGGATGACCATGAGGAGGATCTCCTGATCCAAGAATACTGATTGGAATCTGTCCTCAAGGAAGGAGACTCATTCCTAACTATTTAAGCCAGCTGAGAGGGATCCATAATGAGTGATATTAGAGGCTACTAAGAGATTAAGGAGGACCAGGATTGATGTGCCACACCATCCTGGTCCTTTCAGAGATTATCAGAAAGTTTGATCAGTGTTGCCTTGGTATTAAACCCAGGCTTAAAACTGACTGCAAAGGTTCCGTAGAATCCATTTTCTCCAGGGCTCTCTGAAACTGCAATCTCACCATCTTCTCAGTTGCCTGAAGAAATGAAAGTGGATGGAAACTTGGAGGAAAGTCATCCTGTAGGTTGAGTCCAATGATTTAAAAGAAAACTATTTTGGGAGGCTAGAATATCTTACAAAATGAGATATTAAAGTTGCAGCTGTAAACAATTCCAACACAAAGGAGATGTGGGAAGGATGTAAAGACCTCAGTATGCATGCAGCATTCTTGAAAATCCTGAATGGAAGGAGGAACACATAACCAAAGAGGAATAGAAGGTAATCTACAGAAACTATAAGCACTATGTTAAAAGGCTAAAACCCAGAATGGCCTGAGGCTTGCGACAGATACCAAAACCAACAAAATAGTGTTTCTGTATACATTAAAAACAAAAAAAGGAAACAAAACAGGATATAGATCCATTGTGAGGAGAAAGTGGTGAACTGATGACAGCCATTTGAGGTAGGCAAGATCAAGAAAGAAGCACATCAGGATTCCAGGAATGTTCTTAATTTTTGCAGGAGACAATTACAGAACCTTGAAAGCATGTCAATGTTTGTTTGGCTTTATATGAAATAAAATTAAGGTGAAGTTATCTTCAGATTCTTTCTTATACTTTTTTTCTTTCTTTCTTGGGACTAAGTTATCTTTTTTTTAAAATCCAACCTCAACAGTTTACTCATTCTTTCCCATCCTCATAGACAGATCCACAATCCTTCACAACTGGTAATTGGTGATGGTAGAAAGGCAGGCTGTCTAAACCATATCTTGCATCTGTCTTGTCTCAAAAGAGAGTTTGAGTCTTAGCTGGTCATAATTATGTGACTGAGGAGGGAGAGGCATTCTTCTTAGAACAAGTAAGGAAATAGAACCCCTGTCACTATTCTTTGAGAGTGTCAGGAGAACTGGTGAGATTCCAGAAGATTGAAGGACAGAAGCTAACCTTATTTTCAAGAGGAAAAGATAAACCCAGGATACTGCAGACCTATTAGTTTGACATCTATATTGGGCAAGGATCTTGGACAGATTAAAAAAAAACATCATGTTTGTGAGCTTTTAGGTAAATGTAATACAATTAACAGAAGCCAGCAGAGGTTTGTCACAAACAAATTGTGCCAAAATAATGTTATTTCCTTCTTTGATAGAGTTGGTGGCTAGTAGATCAAGGGAATGCCACAGACATAAAGTATTTGGACTTCATCAAAGCTTTCAACAAAGTCTGTCAAGATATCCTCTTTCCAACTGTCTAAATGCAGTACATCATTTGTGTTATTGAAAGTGTCTATGAAGGGGGAGGTGATATGATGCACTGCAGTGATGCAGCATGTTTCCAGGAAGGAGGAAGCACAGTTCAAGAAGGAGGAGGGGGCAAACAAGAGACCATACTGTCCAAAGATGGGTCAAAGAAAAAAGAAGAGATTGAGGATAACCATTCCCTAAAATCTCCCAGTGTATATCCATTAGGTTAGGATAGTATAGGTTTAATCTGGCAAGATTCTATTTATATAGTGCATGCAAATAGAGAAGTGAACTTTATCGGGATTGTTTTATGTCTTTCTTGAGCTGAAATCTATTCAAATATTAAGGCTGAATGTGATACTCAAACATGACTAGAAGAATAGGGATAAAAATATTAGGTATTTCAGGTGGGAAAATTTAAGCACTGTGTGGCAGTGCAAGATGAATACACAAAGAGAAGAAAGAAACATCCAATTATCCAACTAGATTATTTCTTAGGTTCACAGTGAGAATCCATTTTAAGTAGCCTGAATGATGGACCTGTCAGGTAACCAAATAAGTCAGTACAAAATCTAATGTATTATTGAAGTGAGGATTTGGTACAAAGTTGTATATCCTCCCAGGTGTCCAATAGAAAAATCACTCTCATTCCACCAAAAGCAGACTAATGAGGTTTCACTATTCATGTTAGGAATACTGACTGAATTTTGGGCAGAGAGTAGCAATGGCAATAGCACTTAGGCTTATATATCACCCCATAGTGCTTTATACCATAGAAGGATGGAGGATCTGAGTCAATTTTGAGCCCCATCAGGATTGAATTCTAGATGTTAGCAGAGTTTACCTGCAATGTTGTTGTTGTTACTTGCGAAGTCGTGTCCGACCCATCGCGACCCTATGGACAACATTCCTCCAGGCCTTCCTGTCCTCTACCATCTTCTGGAGTCCATTCAAGCTCATGCCTACTGCTTCAGTGACTCCATCCAGCCACCTCATTCTCTGTCGTCCCCTTCTTCTATTGCCCTCGATATTTCCCAGCATTAGGCTCTTCTCCAGTGAGTCCGTCTTTCTTATTAGGTGGCCAAAGTATTTGAGTTTTAGCTTCAGGATCTGGCCTTCTAAGGAGCAGTCAGGGTTGATCTCCTCTAGGACTGACTGGTTTGATCATCTTGCAGTCCAAGGGACTCACAGGAGTCTTCTCCAGCACCATAGTTCAAAGGTCTCAATTCTTTGGTGCTCAGCCTTTCTTATGGTCCAACTTTCACTGCCATACATCGCAACTGAGAAGACCATAGCCTTGACTATACACACTTTTGTTGACAGGCTGATGTCTCTGCTTTTTAGTGTGCTGTCTAGATTTGCCATGGCTTTCTTTCCGAGGAGCAAGTGTCTTTTAATTTCTTGGCTACAGTCCCCATCTGCAGTGATCTTGGAGCCCAGGAAAATAAAATCTGTCACTACCTCCATTTCTTCCCCATCTATTTGCCAGGAATTGAGAGGGCCGGATGCCATGATCTTGGTTTTCTTAATGTTAAGTTTCAACCCAACTTTTGCACTCTCCTTCTTCACCTGCAACAAGAGGCTCTTTAGTTCTTCTTCACTTTCTGCCATTAGAGTGGTATCATCTGCATATCTTGTTGATATTTCTTCCAGCAATCTTAATTCCAACTTTTGATTCATCTAGCCCTGCCTTTCTCATGATGTGCTCTGCATATAAGTTAAATAGGCAGGGTGACAGTATACAGCCTTGCCGGACTCCTTTCCCAATTTTGAACCAATCAGTGGTTCCGTGTCCAGTTCTCACTGTAGCTTCTTGACCCGCATATAGGTTTCTCAAGAGACAAATGAGATGGTCTGGTACTCCCATCTCTTTAAGAACTTGCCACAGTTTGTTATGATCCACACAATCAAAGGCTTTAGCATAGTCAATGAAGCAGAAGTAGATGTTTTTCTGGAACTCCCTAGCTTTCTCCATGATCCAGTGTATGTTGGCAATTTGATCTCTAGTTCCTCTGCCTCTTCAGAATCCTGCCTGTACTTCTGGTAGTTCTCGATCCACATACTGCTGAAGTCTAGCTTGTAGGATTTTAAGCATGACTTTACTAGCATGAGAAATGAGTGCAATGGTGCAATAGTTTGAATATTCTTTGGCACTACCTTTCTTTGGAATTGGAATGTAAACTGATCTTTTCCAATCCTGTGACCACTGTTGAGTTTTCCCAATTTGTTGGCAAATTGAGTGCAGCACTTTTACTGCATCGTTTTTTAAGATTTTGAATAGCTCAGCTGGAATACTGTCACCTCCACTAGCTTTGTTGTTGCTCAGCTTTTCTAAGGCCCACTTCACTTCACATTCTAGGATGTCTGGCTCGAGGTCAGTGACCACCTCATTGTGATTATCAGGGACGTTAAGCTCATTCTTGTATAGTTCTTCTGTGTAATTTTGCCACCTCTTCTTAATGTCTTCTGCCTCTGTTAGGTCCCTGCCATTTTGGTCCTTTATCATGCCCATTTTTGCATGAAACGTTCCCTTCATCTCTCCAATTTTCTTGAAAAGATCTCTGGTCCTCCCTATTCTATTATTTTCTTCTATTTCTTTGCACTGTTCATTTAAGAAGGCATTCTTATCTCTTCTAGCTATTCTCTGGAATTCTGCATTCAATTGGGCATATCTTTCTTTTTCTCCCTTGCCTTTCACTTTCCTCCTTTCCTCAGCTATTTGCAAAGCTTCCTCAGACAGCCATTTTGCTTTCTTGCATTTCTTTTTCTTTGGGATGGTTTTAGTTGCTACTTCTTGTACAATGTTGCGAACCTCTGTCCATAGTTCTTCAGGCACTCTGTCTATCAGATCTAATTCCTTAAATCTATTTGTCAACTCTACTGTATATTGAACAGGGATATGATTTAATTCATACCTGAGTGGCCTAGTGCTTTTCCCTACTTTCTTCAGTTTAAGCCTAAACTTTGCAACAAGAAGCTCATGGTCTGAGCCACAGTCAGCTCCTGGTCTTGTTTTTACTGACTGTACAGAGCTTCTCCATCTTTGGCTGCAGAGCATATAGTCAATCTGATTTCTGTGTTGACCATCTGGTGATGTCCATGTGTAGAGCCGTCTCTTGGGTTGTTGGAAAAGAGTGTTTGCTATGACCATCGTATTCTCTTGACAGAATTCTATCATCCTGTGCCCTGCTTCATTTTGCACTCCAAGGCCAAACTTGCCTGTTATTCCGGTTATCTTTTGGCTTCCTACTTTAGCATTCCAATCCCCCATGATGATAAGAACATCATTTTTTGGTGTTAGTTCTATAAGGTGCTTTAGGGCTTCATAGAACTGGTCAATTTCATCCTCTTCCGCACCGGTGGTTGGGGCATAGACTTGGACTACTGTGATATTGAATGGTTTGCCTTGGATTCGAACTGAGATCATTCTGTCATTTTGGGGATTGTATCCCAGTATTGCTTTTCCTACTCTTTTATTGACTATGAAGGCTACTCCATTTCTTCTGAGGGATTCTTGCCTGCAGTAGTATACCTGATGGGCATCTGAATTAAATTCACCCATTCCTGTCCATTTTAGTTCGCTGATACCTAAGATGTCGATGTTCAGTCTTGTCATCTCTTGTTTGACCACATCCAGCTTTCCTTGATTCATGGATCTTACATTCCAGGTTCCTATGGAGAAAAAATCTTTACAGCATCGGACTTTCCTTTCACCACCAGACACATCCACAGCTGAGCGTCCTTTCGGCTTTGGCCCAGTCGCTTCATTCTTTCTGGCGCTACTAGTACTAGCCCTCTGCTTTTCCCCAGTAGCTTATTGGGCACCTTCCGACCTGAGGGGCTCATCTTCCAGCGTCATATCGTTTTGCCTTTTGGTACTGTCCATAGGGTTTTCATGGCAAAGATACTGGAGTGGGTTGCCATTTCCTTTTCCAATGGATCACATTTTGTCAGAACTCTCTGCTATGACCTGTCCATCTTGGGTGGCCCTGCACGTCATAGCTCATAGCTTCATTGAATTACGCAAGCCCCTTCGCCACGACAAGGCAGTAATCCATGAAAGGGTTACCTGCAATACTGCACTTTAACTACTGTGCCATCAGGACTCCAGGGAGTAGCTGAAGTCCAAAGAATTCTTAAACAGATATTGCTTTAATCAGTTCCCCACTTGTTTTAAGTAAGATGGTCACTTCTCATCCTACTACTATTCACTAATTCATGTATTTTTTCCCCCTCATAAACCAGGAGTTTATGATGTCAAGCTCCCTATGCTGGAAGACTATAGCACCGTAGACATTATGATGGCATTGCTTCACTCCTCTGTTATAACTTTGCTTTGTGGTAGTGCAGGAGATTTAGTGCCATATATTTTCTGTCTTTATCTTCATCCAGACACAAGGATCCTGTCAGTAGTTTCTTTACCGAAAGTGATGGTGGGATTCAGTCTTCACAGTTGTCAAAACTCAATGGGCAAACACAGCAGCAGTAGAATAAAGCCTTATTAATATGCCTTGGAGAAAGATTAGTTCAATTATTCTTGCAATAATTATGTAAGTGGACTTCCGGTGGCTGCGCGGCGCCGGAGACAGCCTTCCCGGGCTGCCCGCGGCTCAGCTGTGTGATTTTCGCCCGAAACAGCGCCGATCAGCTGTTCGGGCGAATTTGAAGCCCCCTCCTCGGGAGAAGAGGAGGGGGTGAGGCCCCAGGTAGGGGTAGAGTTCTCCGGGGCCGCCTGAGCTTGGAGCTTGGGCGGCTGAAGGATTGAACTCCCCCGAAGCCTGGGTTGCTCCCAGCTGGCTGCGTCTCTGCTCCGGATTTCTTGGAGCAGAGCCAGGCATCTGCGAACACCCCTGCCTGAAGGAAGGACTATGGATTAAAAGGAGCAGGCAGAGAGGTACAAGAGGAAAAGGTGAAGAGGATTATTTTATTTTACTCTCGAGCTTGATGGACTTTTTAAACTTAAAGTGAAAGTGCGTCACAATTGAAAGTAAAAGATGGCGGCTAAACCTCCCCCTAAAACTCTTCGGAGTGGTGGATCTTCTCCGGTGCAACAATCATCACTACAGGCGTTGCATCCTCCTGATGTATTGACACCGAAGGATTTACGAGATGCTCTTGAAAAACATGCCCAGGTAATTTTGGAATCAATGGGTGATAAATTTGCACAGATGGAGGAGAAATTGGAGAAATTGGAGGAGAGAATGGAAGAGAGGATGGAACAGAAGTTCAGCGTGATGAAGGTAGACATTTTGTCTTCAGTGCATAAAGTGGCGGAATGTGTGGAAGATTTGGATGAAAAAGTGGATGATTTGATTCAAAAGAATGCCATATTAGAAGCAAAAGTACGGAAGAATGAAGATTTAAGAGACAAAATGGAAAGAGAATTAAGTCTTGCTCAATATTACCAGATGCAGTTTGCTGTTAGAATCAGAGGCTTAAAAGAGAATACTAAGGAAGATTTAAAGCAGCTGGTTTCTGAGGCTCTCGAAGTGGTATTGAAGCAGCCAGCATCTGAAATAAGAGAAGGTATGGATAAAGTGTTCCGTGTGAATTCATGGATTGCTAGACAGAGAAAGTTGCCTAGAGATGTGGTGGTTTATTTTGCAAAAAGAGAAATCAGAGATGAAGTTATACAAGCTGCCTATGATGCTAAAGTTGTGATTGCTGATCAAGAAGTCTTGGTTTTAAAAGAAATTCCTCCAAAGATTTTAAGGAGAAGGAAGGACTTTACATTTCTTGTGCAAGAGCTCAAGCAACGAGATATAAGGTTCAGATGGGAGATTCCAGATGGGTTGATGGTGATGTATGAAGGCAAAAGGTACCGGCTGATTACTGTGAAGCAAGCGCGTGATTTCTATAATAACGTTTTAAAAGCAACCCCATTAACACTTCTGGAAGCTGCAAAGGGATCTGGAGAAGGAGAACATCAAGAGGATGAAGCAGAGGAAAACGGTGCTGGAGGAGATCAAGCTATAACTTCATTGGATGATCCTAGAGAGCAAAGGGTAATGCGTGCTGCTTTAAAACGAGCAAAGAAAATAAAAGAACAAGATCAGCAAAAGTCTTTGGAACTTCCACAACGTACTTACAGCCAAGCAGTGGGAGGAGCACGGCCTAAAGAAGATAGTCCTATCAAAGCAGTGCTTCAAGAGCTTTGGGAGGATATGCATGGCAACTAAATTTTTGACTTGGAACGTTAATGGACTAAATTCACCACAGAAGAGAAAGAAAGTTTTTCAATATTTAAAACAATTCAAGATAGATGTTGTATGTTTGCAAGAAACGCATATTAGGGCTATGGACCAAAGGCTTTTATTGAACTCAAGACTGGGTACGCACTTTGTTGCCTCTGCAATGAATAAGAAAAATGGAGTGGTTGTTTATATTAAAAGTGCCATAACAGCGGATTTAATTGAAGCAGAGAAGCATGGAAGATACGTACTGATAGACTTGTTGCTAGAAGGCAAAAAGACGCTTTTAGTTGGACTGTATGCCCCTAATCAACAACAACAACAGGCTGACTTTTTTAGTTTACTTCATACAAAGCTTACCCAGTTGGATTATAAATCTTTTATTTTTATGGGGGACTGGAATGGTGTTTTGGATGTACAGATGGATAAGGCTGGAGTTTTTAAGCGCATTCCAAGTCATGCTAGACTGCCTAAATCTTTTTTTGAAATGAAGGATGACTTGGAACTGCGAGATATCTGGCGTGAGAGACACTTGCAGGAAAAGGATTACACTTTTTATTCTGATAGACATCAATCTTTTTCGAGGATTGATTTTATTTTGGTGACTAATGACTTTTTTTTGAGGACTAAAAAGGTGAAGATTTGTGCAAGAACTATCTCTGATCATAGTCCATTGTGGTTAGAGATTGATAAGGAGAAAAGAGACAGGCGCTCTTGGCGCGTAAATGAGAATTTGTTTAGAAATCAGAGAAATGTGGAAGAATGCAAACAGCGGATGAAGGATTTTTTTGAAACTAATATGAACAAAGGTACCTCTATGGATATGGTGTGGGATGCTAGCAAGGCCTACATGAGAGGTGTGTTGATATATATGAATAATAAACATAGACGTGCTGTGGAAGCTAGGAGGAAAGAACTGGAGAATGAAATAAAGGAAAAAGAAAAGGCTTTGATTTTGAACTCAGAGGATGTGAAGACTAAGGAGGCTATTAAATTGTTAAGAGGACAATTTGATAAATTAATGGCTGACCAAGTGGCAACCAATCTGCGGTTTGCCAGGCATAATACTTTTTGCAACGCTAATAAACCAGGTAGATGGTTAGCTTATAGATTGAGGAAAAAACAAAGGGCTTCTAATATAGATAAGATTGAGCATAAAGGAAGGGTTGTGTTTCAACAGGACCTTATCAAGGACGCTTTTGTGGATTTTTATTCTAAATTATATGCTAAGGAGAAAATTAATGAAAAAGACATTGATATATATTTGGAGAATGCTAGCATCCCGGTTCTTACGCAAGTACAAAAAGAAGGGATTAATCAATTGATTACAGAAGAAGAAATTTTTACAGCAATTAAGGAATTGAAGGTGGATAAAGCACCAGGTACGGATGGTTTGACTGCGGCCTATTACAAAAATTTACAATTAGAGATGATAAAACCGTTAAAGGAACTGTTCCAGACAATCCAGAGGGGGGGAAAGGTGCCACCGTCTTGGAGAACAGCTTTTATTTCCTTGATTCCGAAGGAAGACCAAGATGCTACTCAAGTTAAAAATTACAGACCGATATCGCTTTTAAATACAGATTACAAGATATTTGCTAAGGTTTTGGCTAATAGACTGATGAGGGTTCTGCAACAGGTGATTCATGGGGACCAAACGGGGTTTATTAGTGGTAGGCAAATGAAAAATAATGTGAGGCATATAGTTGATGTGTTAGAGTTTTTGGAAAGGAACAACCAGATCTCTGCGGCGCTAATTTTCTTAGATGCTGAAAAAGCTTTTGATCAATTGAATTGGCAATTTTTGTTGAAAGTTTTAGACAAAATGGATTTTGGGGAAATTTTTTTGCAACCGATTAGGGCATTATATCAAAAACAAACTGCCCGAATTATAGTTAATAATAGCTTGACAGAAGCATGTAATATTGAGAAGGGCACAAGGCAAGGGTGTCCGTTATCGCCCTTGTTATTTGTGTTAACATTAGAGATATTATTGGTTAAAATACGGAATTCGGAAAAAATTAAGGGGATACAAATTAGAGATCAGGATTATAGATTGAGAGCATTCGCAGATGATCTGGTTGTTACAGTGACCCAGCCAGAGAACTCTGTTGTGGACCTGATGGAGATAATAACACAATATGGGAAGGTTTCTGGATTTAAAGTTAATATACAGAAAACCAAAATTTTGGTCAGAAATATGACAGTTTCGCAAAAGGCTCTTTTAGAAGGACTAACTGGATTTGAGATTGTTAAAAGGGTTAAATATTTGGGGGTGTTTTTGTCGCCCTCTAATACAAAGTTATATAAAAATAATTATGAGAAACTATGGGGGAAAATTCAAAAAGAATTGGAGAATTGGGAAAAATTGCAATTGTCTTTGTTGGGACGGATTGCAGCAGTGAAAATTCTTAAGAAAGATTCTAATTTGGAGGAATGGCAGCGAGGTATCAATAAATTTGTGTGGGCAGGGAAAAAGCCACGAGTTAAACTTAAGATTATGCAGGATACTCGTGAGAGAGGTGGGCTTAAAATGCCCAATCTTAAACTATATTATGAAGCTGCTGCATTAGTAGGAATAAGTGATTGGATTAATTTGACACAAGAGAGATTATTAAATCTTGAGGGCCATGATTTGTTGTTTGGCTGGCATGCATATTTGTTGTATGATAAGAAGGTAGACAATGTGTTTAGAGTGCATATTTTAAGACAGGCATTGCTGAGAGTTTGGAAGAAGTACAGACATAAGTTAGATTGCAAGATACCACTGTGGGCAATTCCAAAACACGCAATTGAAAATATACATGCTGGTTTCAAGCACGATGTGACTACGTACAAGGAGATCCTAAGTTTGGAAAGAAATGTCTGGTGTTTGAAATCATATAGCCTCTTGCGAGAAGAGAAGGTTGTTCAAAACTGGTTTCAATATACTCAGTTACGGGCCAGGTGGAAAGAAGATCAGAAAAATGGTTTTACAATGACTGATGAAAATTTGATAAAGCAAATTAGAAACCAGGGACCAGCACATATTAAACGGATATATCTTGCGTTGATAGAGATTGATTCAGAAACAGAACTTGTTAAGGATTGTATGATAAAATGGGCCCAAAACATCCAAGAAGTTATTACAATGGACACGTGGGAAAAGATTTGGGTGAGGAACGTAAAATTTACACAAGCTCAAAATCTAAGAGAGAATTTTTACAAAATGTTTTATAGATGGCATTTAGATCCTAAAAAGCTCGCAAGTATGTATCCGAATTATCAGCCTAAATGTTGGAGGTGCGGTGATGAAGACGCAACATATTTTCACATATGGTGGACTTGTAAAAAGGTTAAGGCTTTTTGGATAAAAGTCTGGTGGAACATGCAGAAGATTTTTAAACAGAGGATAAAGTTTTGTCCGCAACTTTTTTTGTTGGGAATAATTACAGATGCTACAGTTGTGGACACTAAGTTGATGTTGAATTTAATTACGGCAGCGAGACTCTTGATAGGTCAGTATTGGAAGAAAGAGGAATTGCCGTCTATAGAAGAGTGGACTTTAAAGGTTTCCGACCTGGCAGAGATGGCGAAGATTTCGGCCTATTTGAAAGATCACTCGCAAGAACGCTATATTATGGAATGGAGAAAATGGATTGAGTTTATCCAGAATAAGTATAGGGTTAAGAAGTTTTATGTAGCATTTGAATAAGTCTTCTTTCTTTTTTCTTCTTTTTTTCTTTTAGTTTTCTTTATATATATTTTTAATATTACTAAGGTTTGTTTTATCCTACATAAGCTAGAGAGTGATGGATTTTAGAGTTTATAATTGTTAGTATATGATTGTTTATGATTGGTTTTTTTATATATACCTTGTATTTAGCTCTGGGAAGTCGGGGGGGAGGGGGGGAGGGGGGAGAGGTAGGGGGGAGGGTGAAGGGAGGGGGAGGGTGGGTTTTAAAGAAAAATTGTATGTTAAAACTTTTCAATAAAAAAAAAATTATGTAAGTGAACTCAATGCATTTCAGAATCCAGTTCTTTATAATGATGAGACCATGACCAGATGAATAACATTTGCTCTCTTTCTTTCTCTGGTGTATGATTATGTCTCTATCTTTTTGTGCGTGTTTGTGTACAGTATGTATTACATTTTCATGAGTTCCAGAAATGGTGTAGCTCATACTTCAACTGACCCAAATTACATGCTACCAGTCTTTAATATAGACTCCTTGTAGCATTTGCTGAAAACAACAAGCTAATCAAGCTATATCTACTCAGTGTGGTTCTGAGATTTAAACTTGATTGAACATTCTCTACACTTTCTCTTGCCTGCTTGCGTGTACAATAGCAAACAAAGACATGCTAATAGTTTAAGTACAGTTCTCATTTCAAATAAGATATTTTATAACTCTGTAACTAGATATATCCTTTTAAAAAAACACCCAATTGGAAAATGGTATTTGTAAAATGAAAATGTTGTTCTGATTTTCACATGGAAAGTGTGAACTGGAAAAAATAATAATAATTCTCAAACCCTAATTGAACAAAATTCCCTACCATCAGAATTTTCTTCAAACACATGAATACAAAAAGAAAAAGAGTTTTTCTCTTCTTCAATTCTAATAAATGAAAATTGAACATTGTAAAACCTACACTCCAGTTGGTTCAGTTTATTGCATAGTTATGTTTAGGGAACAGTTCTGGGTTGCATCAAGACAATAGAAAGGTCCACAATCGGTCTTTGCTTGGAGTATAATAAGATATACTGTACCCAACTGCTTAATGAATTCATACATATTTGGTTCAATTTGATTTGATTCTCTGCAACATAAGTCTCCCAGTGAAGTTCTACTGGGATCTGTGTGAGATTTTGAGATCAGTGCAGCTGTTCAGAAATTCTACTCCTCACCCTGCTCCCGAATAATCATTCTAGAAGGATCCTGTCTTTGGTGGCACTTATTCCATATCCTGCTGCCATACAAAGTAGAAACTCTGCAAAACTATCACAACTTAGTCTTTCTCTGCAGGATCATATTAGGCATTCCCTTTCTGCACTCTGCCACAACACACCTTTTATTAGTTAATGTCTACAATATTGCTTCTCGCAAAGATAGTGTAAAGTCTACAGATCTGAAGTATTGGGAAAGCACTGTAAGTACAGAGGGGAGTTCAGAACAAAACAACACAGAAAAGTCCCATCCTACAGCTTCTTTCAGGTTATCCTGCTGCTTTGGGAGCCAATTCAAATGCTTATTGATGACAAGATGGCTTTTCAACTTGAAAAACCTAATACTTGAAACCAGCCACCTGTCATGAACTACTGAGCAAACATCAGTTGTGATGTCAAGAATTAAAAACAATAGGAGGGGATGGATGAGGAGCTGAAAATTAGGAAAATATATCTAGGCAGAGTCAGGTTTGTATGGGGGAAATTTACAATTGATTTGAAACTGCTTACAGTATATCTCCTGTCTGACTTATTATAAAAAATGCACACACACACACACACACACACACACACACACACACACACACATGCAATAT
This sequence comes from Vipera ursinii, assembly GCF_947247035.1. Classification (NCBI taxonomy): domain Eukaryota; kingdom Metazoa; phylum Chordata; class Lepidosauria; order Squamata; family Viperidae; genus Vipera; species Vipera ursinii. The sequence continues at coordinate 232,505,891 of NC_139512.1, forward strand.
ACTATATTTGCAGAAAAGGATTACAGTACAGAAGTGAAAGGTGAAATACCTGTATATTTTTATTTATTTATATCTTTTTACCAGACTGTGTATATTGGAGGCTTACCTAATTCTGTTCCCGTAAAAGATTGACAGAGAAAGAGTAACAGTGCTCCAAAGTCACTTACTAAACTTTGTAGCTTAGTTGAAACTTCAGTCTATGACCCTGGCTTCTGATTCTCTGGCTCAGATCTTGTATCTCAACCAAACTCTACATGTGGATTTATGCAATGTAATGAATGGAGTTCTGTAATTATATAGCTGAGTGCATGGCACCTCCCTACAGTATGTATACAATACTAAAACTTTAGTATCTGTTTGATACTTTGTAACCTTCAACTGGATGAAATGGTACATCATAAAATAACAATTTTTGAATCAACATACCTCAAATGGGTTAAATACGGTAACAGAATGTGTCCAAAATTGGAGCTTCATGACTCACATGGGATTGAACTTTGGCAAACTTCAATACCATCATGCCTTCCAACTACAGTGTATGTCAAACATGTCATGTCAAAACAGTGTATGTCAAACAGGCATGTCAAACTCGTGACATCGCACGATGTATCACAACCTTTTCCCCATTGCCGGCAATGGGGAGGGCGCAGTTTCATTGTGATGCATCCGGCCCGTGGGCCGGCAGTTTGACATGCCTGAACTATACTTTCCAGAAACCCATAGGTTATATGCTGCAAAGAAAGTTGATAGGGGTACCTCCATCCTCTATCCCACCTCCCACCGAGTCTTGGCCCTAGTCAGCTAGCAGAAGTACCAACAGGTGAATGGCCATTGACTGCTTCGTTACTGAGGTCAAAATGTGAAATCTTTTAACAGCAGTGGCCATTGAGATAAGAATGAAGCAGTATCTGAGATGCCTTCTGCAAAGTAGGGCTGGCCTCCCACTTGGAAGGTTGAGAGTTCAATCCTAGGCAACAACAGATGTTTCTTTATCAGGGTGCAAAGAGAAAATATCTGCTGCAAACTCTGCAGAGGTATCAGAGAGGGCATCCTGCCAGTAAATGCTGAACTCCATTTATGGTCACCCTGAATCCACCCAGATAAAATAGTTTACAGAAGTGTAAAAAGAAAAAAAAATCCATCAAGGTCATATTCCTTACTCACTAAATGCACGAAACACAGGTCAAGGTAAAGTTCTGGGATCTGCTCTTCTTCTGATTTCCGGCATTCTACTGTTGTTAGGTTAGCCTAGGCCTACACTTTTAGAGGTTGTTAGTGGTGTGGTGCTTTGCTAGGTTAATATGCTCTTGCAAGGGGAAAAAAGTGATTGAAGCAGGAGAATGGTATAAATGAGCACCCTGAAGCATCCTTATGGCACCCAGTGATTCCGAAAACTTCCCAGATCAGTTTTAGATGGATCATTAGTGAACCTAATTCAGCTCATCCACACTGATTTGTGAGACATCAAGAGGACAATTTCCTACTTATTTGAAAGGTGTAGTTATAATCTGGTCTCTTTAGGGCTAGAAGGATGCACATATATCTTACTGTAATGCCTCCATATAAATCCTCTTGTATTTAATAAATATGGCCTCAGTTAAACCCTTTAACCAACTTTAACTTTAAATTATTCTCTTTACAGCTACCCATGCTTGTTGTCACCAATGGGACTTACATATCAGTTCTACTCAAATGGAATCTACATGGAATCTACCTATTCAACTTCAATTGGTGAGAAGTTCATGACTTCATAATTAATGGCATGACCAGTGGAATCTTGTTTTATTGCTTCCTATTCATAATTCACAATTCCCAAGAATTAGAAATAAGATGAATCTCTATTCAACTTAGCACTTCTGCATCATAATAGATAATAACAGATCTGACACTTGTCAGGTTACTATAGAAGATAGTTTTTTGAACAAAAAGAGAAATATGTATGCTTCCTAAAGCTAACAGTAGTAGCTGTCTTTCCCCCCCCTGCCCCTGCAAACATATTGAAGATATTAAGTCCAATTAAATGCTTCAGGACAATTCCACAATTTTTAAAGGTTTTTTTTGGTGTTTGTTTCCAACTGTTTTTAATAGTCAAGAATTTTAATGAGACATTTACTGAAATGCAGATAAAGATATGGAGGCAGAATTTGGATTGTTTTACATATACATATACATATACATATACATATACATATACATATACATATACATATACATATACATGCATATTTACTATCTTGCAGGGGGGAAAAATCTCACTTCGGATTGCTCACCTTTTCTTGGAACTGATTAATTTCTCTTGCACCTTCTTCTTGCTATCCCCAATCCAAATCCCTGTCAGCTGCTCATAAGCTCTTCCAGCTACCTTCCCATTGTTACCTTCCCATTGTGATCCACTCCTCCTGATGTCACACCCCTGGGTACTTGTTGCTTTCTTAGCTTCAGTTCTCTCTCCAGATGACACACTGGATTAATCACCTTCCTGGATTGGCAATCTAGGCTATAAGCAAAAACATTAACAGTGGGAAAGCCTTGTGCATTTTGCCTTTACCTCTGATTTCTATATAATCTTCTAAGTCAGGGGTGTCAAACTCACAATGTCACGTGACATGTTGTGTTGTATCATGACTCTTTTGCTATTGCCAGCAGTGGGGTGGGTGCAGTTTTGCTATGATGCATCAGCCCATGGGCTGGCAATTTGACACCCCTTCTCTAAGTAATCTTTCCACCTATGTGAACCCTTTCTCTTTTCTCTTTTCTTCTTAAACTGCCTCACTCATGAGTAGTCTCTCTGTCATGTTATGTTTTATGTTAGGTTGTGTTGTGTAATAATGTCTTTGAGTCAGCATAATTGCTGGACCAATCCTTGCAGTTTTCTTGGCAAAATTTGTCAGAAGTGCCTTGCCCTTGCCTGCTTCCTAGGGCTGAGAGAGTGACTGGCCCATGGTCACCCACCTGGCTTTGTACCTAAGGCAGGACTGGGATTAACTGGTCCTTTAACCACTATACCAAGCCTGCTCTTGCTCATCTTCCTAATGCATACCTATTTACCTCCTTAGTCCAGAAGGAACAGTATCTTCACCAAGGAGAATTGCTAAATCTGCTCTGTCTTGCACATTAATTTGCAAGAGGGCATTTTGGCAGAATGGCCAAAAAACTGAAGATGAAGTGTCCCACTGTAGCAATCACCCACTTATTATTACATTCTTCAATCTTATGGTCACCCACATCTTGACCTTTTTGAGCCAACGTTCCAGAAGGACTCCCAGTTTGTTCCTTTCTCTGATATCTGCATGTTTTTGCATCTCAAATAGCATAGAACTCTGTGTGGTTTTTATAACATTTTCAAATTCTTACATCTTGTTCTTCCTTTTAGAACTTCCCTGTGAATCTCCCTTTATTTTTTACATGAAGAAACGAACCCTGTTTCACCCTATTTTCTCTGATAAGCCCCTCAATTGTTGCTTCTTCTTCTTCTTCTTCTTCTTCTTCTTCTTCTTCTTCTTCTTCTTCTTCTTCTTCTTCTTCTTCTTCTTCTTCTTCTTCTTCTTCTTCTTCTCCTTCTCCTCCTACTCCTCCTCCTTCTCCTTCTCCTTCTTCGCCATTGTCTATCCACTGCAGTGTGAAGGTTTCTTCTGCATGTTTCCAACAATATGGTCCTGAGCTTTCCTTTGCCAATTGGGCCCCCTCTTTATGTATTCATACTCTCCCTTGTTTTCTGTATTCAGCTAAGTAGAAATCCTGGGCATGCAGATTCCTAGTGTTGTGTAGTGAGTTCTTTGGAGGCAGTAAGCAAGACAAGAGGTTGCAAACAGGAACATTGCTTTATTGAGGCAAACGGTTGGCCACTAGGTGGCAGCCAATAGGTTTAAAAGAACCCATTCCCGCCCCAAATCATCCAATGATCTTCTTGGAGAAAGCAAGTCTGGCAAGTCAGTGACCGTTACACAGGCACACCAATTGAGCAACCTTAAGCAGCATTGAAACAGACACGTGAAACAGTTCAAGTAAAATTCCAATACATTACACCTAGCATCCAGGAAGTTAGGGTTTTTGTTTTTTTTGCAAATCCTTACAAATTGGCAGCAGCTTCATTCTTTTCTCCAACTTCTCTGGAGCACCTTGATTGCACATGCTTCAAATACTGTTTTTAGGTTGAATTGGCACTGATTTGACTTGATACCTGTATGCAGAGGTAGAGGTAAACACAGTTCCTACCTTCAATGAATTTACAAGCCAAGAATTGTAGGCTTACAAGATGTTAGCTATGCAATTACAGACCCTCTGAAGTCTATTTCCTGCAGCTAATTCCACTGTATTCTTTCTAATTCACAAGAAAATGCCATATGCTGAGAGCCTATTGCCTCAGCTAGGTAGTGCAAATTGGACTTGAAGGTCAGACTAACATCAACTGAACAAGTGTGTATGTTCTTTTACTAGAAGGCAAAGCGAAATCTGTTCCATGTATTAAGCTTTACTGCTGGAATCTACATCTATACAAAGAAAGGGAGGGAGGGAGGGAGGGAGGGAGGGAGAGAGAGAGAGAGAGAATTGCTGACATATTCATAAATTAAAATATTTGCAGTCTAACACAAAAGCACACTGCAAATCTACCTGATTAAAAAAACAATAGGTGCAGTGTATGCCTCCCAGCATACACAAAGGACAGCACAGCAGGAGGCTGATGGTGCAGATCAGCAGAGGGGCTGGACAGCTCCGGGCGATGACTGCTCACTCAGGATAAGCCTAATGACTTAAGCTGTTGACAGCCCCAGGCATGGTCAGCCAGGTGGCAAGCCAGGATCTACACCCATTGTCACCTGCACTGGCAGAAAGCCCAGGTTTGAACTGATTGGATGCCATCCACCTGGGCAGGTACAAATAGACGCCAGGCTTCCCTGTTTCCCCAGTTCATTCTGTTCAGAATAAACTCATCTTTACCCCAGCTCTGTGTCCGTCTCTATGTGAAGCACCCGACTTTACAATAGGCAGCTTCAAGACAGAACAATAATTTAATCTCATTTGTATGACTTGATAATTACCCACAATTCCATGTCTTGCAAATATAACTTATCATTTCTTAAACAAATACTTTATGCACATTTTGATACGTTAACCAGAAAGTTTTCTAAGTGAAAAGCTTACCAGTAAAACCCCTGGTTACAAATGATTTTCAAGATGTTCCATTTTTAAATACAGAAATTGCTGTCCCAGCTTACTAGTACATATTCCAGTGTTTTAGTGTTCCTTTGTTTGCAGCCAAACTATGTTGTTTTTGTTTTACATTTGCTCTCTATAGTACAATGGCCTGCCGCTCAGTGAAAATTATCCTTGAATAACAGAAGAGTGTCTATGAATATTCATGGGGAAGTTAATTATCTGTCTTTTCCTTCAATTGTTTGGTGAACTGTGGGAAAGCTTGCACTTGCCAAATAAAATGGGAAAATGTGGATGGTAGGCAGCAACAGTCCTGTGGATTTTGTGCATAAGTAGTGTCATGTCCTTTAAGTGTCAGGGAGAGCAAATATCAAGAAAATGAAAGATTTAATTTAGATAAAAGGATGATCAGCACAGTAGGTGTTGGAACCAGACACTAATAGTTTTATATGGGAGTTTGAGGTCTTTCACATGGCCTGTAGTATGGCTAGCACTCTACACACTAAGCATGAGGCCATTTTAAGGTTCAAGAAGCAGGATCTTTGGCACTATGATGAAGGTGACCTATCAAATGATTGTTATGGCTGTGCTTCAGAATCAGACTCTCCTCATCCTGTTTTAAGTAACTGAACAGCAGCCAGCCTACGCCATAGGCTATTTGCCAGGATTTGTAGCCAAGAGGCATAGAATCCAATGGGTAGGAAAAAGGCTTACAAAGAGATGTTTAGGCTTACAAAACAGAAGCAGCTATTAAGATGTGGGAGAAAATTGCTAAGAATAAGGGAGAAGACTTAGGCTTAGGAAGTCCCCAGGCCCTAAAGATGGAGCTGGCATTAGGGACTGACAATGACAGAAACAATGAAATATTTGGCAAGTGAGATTTGAGACTACATGGTAAAAAGTACCTTTCTGTTGATTCTAATTTTATTTTGATATACCACTAAAATATTTGGACTTGGGTATGACCTCTGAAAATCCGATGGATAGGAAGTTTGCAATCTATTGGACTTTTAAGTTAGCGTAGCTGTGAAAAATTCTGAGCAGAAGAGGTATGAATTAGATGCATCTCTATAAAAATCCAAACTGAATTAATTTCTTTTTCAACTCCTACATATTAAGGAATCACACTGCAGTTAGCAGGGCTGATTACAAAGAAAAACCACCAAATGTTCTTCATCCAATGCATTTTCTACAGGGAAATCCCTTCATTCATCTTGCTTAATGAAGACAAGTTACAGAGACATGCACCCTAAAGTTAATTAATTAAATTTATTTATTTGTATCCCACCTTTTTTTTAACAAACTCAACTCAAGAAAGCAAACATATCCAGCACTCCTTCCCTCCCCTATTTTCCCCACAACAACCCTATGAGATTAATTACCTGCATGGCATGAGACTGGGTTATTTGAAACTGCTTCTTCCCAATTTCATCTACCTGTCCCACCAGGTCCACTAGAATGGGTATGTTATGGGATCTGTCATCCAGGGAGAAACATTTGATGGGCACTATGCAGTGGACCTTTTCTGCGGTGCCCCCCCACACACACACTGTGGGATCTTCTCCCCACAGAGATAAGGTTGGCCTTATCACTTATGAGCTTTTGAAGGTTCCCCCAAAACCTGATTATGCCAGCAGGCCTGGGAACACCAGGAAACAGATGAATTTGTGAAGTGGCTCCATTATTACTAATATATATCCCTTTGTCTATAATTCTCTTTTAGTTCTGCTTTTATAGTTTTTCATGCTTTTAAAATAATTATTATATAAAGGTCAGGATTGTTTTATTTATTTTAGTGTTTTTATTGGATTGTTATACGCTGCTCAGAGTTACTTTCCATGGGATGGACAACCATATAAATTTGAGGAATAATAAATCAATAAAGTGTTGGAGTAAGAAACAATACAGTACAGGTGGTCTTTGACCTATGACCTTGACTTGAGATCAAGATTTCTGTCGCTAAGTGAGATAGTTGTTAAGTGAATTTTGTCCCATTTTATGACCTTTGTTGCCACAGTTGTTGACCGAATGACTGCAGTTGTTAAGTTAATAACACAGTTGTTAAGTGAATCTGGCTTCCCCATTGTGTTTCGTGGTCAGAAGGTTGCAAAAGGTGATGACATGGCCCAGGGACACTGCAACCGTCACAAATATGAACCAGTTGCCAAGCATCCAAATTTTGATCATGTGACCATGGGGATGCTGCAACAGTTGCAAGTGTGAAAGATGGTCATAAGCCATTTTTTCAGTGCTGTAGTAACTTTGAATGGTCACTAAAGAAAAGGTGATAAATGGCTACCTGTATAATGTCTGCTAGATAGAGAACATAGTCAAGAGTGTCTGAAGGGACTATCAGCAACATGTCAATATCCAGCTTGAGAATCCAAATAAAACTCCAGGTTCATTCCGTCTCCGAAAATCTTACTGTTTATTCAATACACTGCATGGGTATGTCGAAGCAAAACTAACTCTGAGGTTTTAACCCCAATTCATAGATTTAAACAATAATTTTCCTACCCAAACCAACAATGTCTTATGTTGTCCATATAAAGAAGTGGACAATCACTTAGATATGAGCCAGCAGTGTGTTGCAGCTGCCAAATAAGTCAACACAGTGTTAGGCTGCATTAACAGAGGGATAGAATCAAGATCACATTAAGTACTAATACCACTTTACAATGCCTTGGTAAGGCCGCACTTGGAATACTGCATCCAGTTTTGGTCACCATGATGTAAAAAAGATGTTGAGACTCTGGAAAGAGTACAGAGAAGAGCAACAAAGATGATTGGGGGACTGGAGGCTAAAACATAAAAGGAACAGTTGCTGGAATTGGGTATGTCTAGTTTAATGAAGAGAAGGACGAGGGGGTGACATGATAGCAGTGTTCCAATATCTCAGGGGCTGCCACAAAAAAGAGGAAGTCAAGCTATTCTCCACAGCACTTGAAGGCAGGACAAGAAGCAATGGATGAATACTGATCAAGGAGAGAAGCAACCTAGAACTAAGGAGAAACTTCCTGACAGTAAGAACAATTAACCAGTGGAACAACCTGCCTCCAGAGGTGGTGAATGCTCCAACACTGGAAGTTTTTAAGAAGAGACTGGACAGCCATTGTCTGAAATAGGTTTAGGTTTATTAAATAGTATAGGGTTTCCTGCCTGAGCAGGGGGTTGGACTAGATTACCTCCAAAGTCCCTTCCAATTATTATTATTATTATTATTATTATTATTATTATTATTATTATTATTATTATTATTATTATTATTATTATTATTAAAATTCACTTTGTTATGGGAACCGTCTGCTTCAAATCCACACCTGGTCTGGTGGCCTTGAAAAGGTTTCAGGGTCTCACGGTCTTCAGCTGAATTGTAGAAGTTTTGTTTCTCCATCTAACCCACTTGAAAGTAACACCTCCCCCCTTCCTAATCTAAAAGCAAGTTGAAACACAGAGGCACATAGCTGCCAAAGTTTCATCCTTGACACCGCATGAAAATGATGGGTGTAAATGAGTGATTAAAGCCCTTTTTACTTGTGTGTAATGCATGCAGCACATGTTAAAAAGGATGGGACCATGCCTGCTATTTTCTCCTTATGGACAGCAGCTATAAATACCCTTGGATGCAATTCTCTAGTCACATCTCCTAGTTTAGAAAGATTTACTTTTAAGTTGACACAAACAGGATTGTGCTTGTAGGATTTATGTTCTATCTTGTTATCTATTCATATTTTTCTCTCAGGGTTTTGCTCCTTGATAGACATTTGCAAAGTTTCGATTGTCAATATATAATTGCATGCAAGTCCATCAATAAATAATCTATTCCTAACTATTTTATTTGCTGATGGACTCCCTCGTATTATAGTTTCACAAATGTCATATAGGAAGATGAGCACGGTAACATTTTATCTCCTTCGTTAGCAGCCTTGTCACCTTTTCAAATTTGCCTACAGCTTAGCTTAATTAAAGTTCTGCTCATAAGCAATTTCCTTCTTCCCTGCAATCTTCTGTTTAGAAAAGGCATGGAAAGTTATATCATGATCAAAGAGTAGAGTAAGTATGTTCCTAGACCAGTCAGTGTTTTTCACTTTGGCTGAGGAATTCTGGAAGTTAAAGTCCACATACCTTAAAGCTGTTGAGGTTGACAAATGCTGCCCTAAACTGTGAATCCTCCTTCCCTCCAAGAACTGAAATGTTTATAACTAACAGAAAATGTTTATTAGAAGTGTGAAGCTTTCAAAAATTATCTATACAAGTCTGTCCCACTCAGAAAATCATAGTTTGTTCTCCTCCTATTCCAAATGCAATAGTTTTAAGGAGTTGTTAACACAATTCTTAAAGCTGACAAATTAGTTTATCTGAAAAAAGCCTGTATTCATGAAGAGCAGAGGTGATATGTTTCTACAAGGTCTAATGCAGTTCTGAATCATTTTTTCCCCTTAAAACAGTGGTTAAATAATGATAATAATTACAAGAATGGTGATGATAATTAAATTGCCCTCCAATTGAGGCAGCCTGATTCACATATAATATAAACCTATAATATGGCTTGTCAGTTTTTGGCTCACCACATTATGTAAACCCAATTATTATGGCTTGGCATGATGTTTGAACTCAACTGCTCTGCCTCATAAATAAAGTAGGATAGGAAGGAAGGAAGGAGAAAGAAGAAGGGAGTGATGGGGAAGGAAGGAAGGAAGGAAGGAAGGAAGGAAGGAAGGAAGGAAGGAAGGAAGGAAGGAAGGAAGGAAGGAAGGAAGGAAGGAGAAGGGAGTGAGGGGGTGAGGGGTGAAAGAAGGAAGGAACGAAAGAAGGGAGGGAGGGAGGGAGGGAGGGAGAGAGAAAGGAAAGCACAGTCTATTTGAACACACAGGCATGGCATGATAAAGTCTGTGGAGGATCAATAAACAAAAAGAACCAAACAGAAATATTTATTTCTTTGAGTCCCTCAAAGTCTCTTTAATATATTTTATTATCTCATATATGAACCTGATTTCTACTGCCTTAGAGACAAATTAGAATATACCTTTCAGAATTTTTAACATTTTAAATCATCCCGTAGATCATTCCTTTTTTGCCACTTGTATATTTTGCTATTTTGTTTCTCACTTAAAATGGAATTTATGTGTATAAACAGATAACATCATCATCATCATCATCATTATCATCACCACCACCACCACCACCACCACCACCACCACCACCACCATCATTCTAGCCATTTTCTGTCTACTGCAGGATGAAGGCCTCTTCCACATCTTTCCAAAGGCATATGGTCCTGAGCTTTCTTTTGCCAGATGGGCCCACAATACTTGCCAATGTCGTCCATCTTATTTTAGATCTCTTTCATGGATGCTTTTAATCAAGTGGGATCCATTCTATGACCTGCTATCAGTTCTTCTTGCTATATAAATAGATCTATAACAGTGTTACTTATTTACTGTGTCAAGCCTTCTCTCCATCTCTGAGTTTCAGGGCTCATTTCTGGAAGGGGCCCCATTTTGTATCAAGATAGCAATGTGCAGAAGCTGAACCTTTAGACTATTGGTGCTGCCAAAATAATGTAACCACCCTTGGTGACAAGAGATCAGTTATGTGTGATATTGGGTTACTGTCTGAGCTTTCATAAAATTGCTAGAATGTCATATCTAAAGGATATAAAGTATAAGAAGTAAATGGCACATATTAAAAGGGAAGGGGTTTTAGTTACCTGGTCACACCCACTCTTCTGACATTGTTGCTCCCCACCCTACAGATGTCCTGCTGCATTGACAGCAATGCCTCCTTAAGTAACACTGCCTGCAATTAGTGCAGGTTCGAGTCCCACCAGGCTCAAGGTTGACTCAGATGCCGCTTGGGGTGGGCTGAAAGCCCTAATAAGCAGGCATATACATAGAATGAAGGCTATTGCTAAGCACATTGATTTGTGCTTTAGATTGTAAGCCGCCCTGAGTCTTCAGAGAAGGGCAGGATATAAATGGGATTAAAAAAATCATCTAAATGTCCTTGCCCTATTCAGTTACTTCCAAAGAATGCAGCTGATTCCAAATGGATGACCAAAAACAAGCTTGGTGTGGTTGTAAATTTCTGAAAATTAGGAAGGTGAGGAGAGACTAAAGCCTGTTTAATATGGTGCTCAGTTTCTCATATTTGAACAAGCACAGCCCGACAAAAGTGAAGGAGTATTAAACACAAAATTTTACCTATAAATTATATGTGGCACAAAGATCAGCATTCCCAGTAGTTAATTTTATTCCCCCCATTCTAGCTTTATTATTTAGCACTTCTTATTGAGTCATAACCCTTATATCAGGATCTTTTCTGCTCATGAGTTGTATAAATATTCTGGGAGCTGGGAAACTGACCAGGTTATAGCTCTCCTTGAATCACACAAACCAGGAAAGGGTGGAATTTGTTACAAGGGATAGTGGTTGCCATTCACTTTCCCAGCAAATCTCCTCTTTATACGTTCTTCTTCAAGATCAGAACAGTGTCTTAAAAGTGGGGTAAAAATTAAAATAGACATTTTTTGTTGGTTCCTATTTTTATGTGCGCTGAAGAAAAATTACCTCTTATACTCAGCCAGCCAATTTTCTAAATAATCCATCATAGAAGTGGCATTGAAATCCCATTTTTTGGGTTTCCCTTTTCAGTTCCATTTATTGATGACCCGTTTTGAATAAAATATGGAAGCATACGGACTCTTTGGAGGGAAGACTAGTAGCCAATACCAATTTGGGAACTGCACAAAAATGATCCAACATTTATTTTCCATTCATTGTGAATGCTAGAGTCATATTTTCTCAGAAGCATAAAGGCAGGGTCTTAGAAGTGACAAGAAACTTTTAAAAAAAAGCAGATGACCATTCTCTTAGGAAAGAACCAGTAATGGTACATTTAGGATTAGGGTGATATTACTGGGATTAGAATTGCCCTATCTGGCCTACAAAATTCAGGGGAGACATCAAAGATTGGACCCTTCTGTATCTCTTTTCTGCCATCTAGTAATTGTCCAGAGTTTTGCAACCCTGTCAGAGCAATTCCGACTGGTTCAGCAGTATCTGAGAAAGGCCAGAATGCAAGTCATGGCTGGAGTATAGTTTATTGGTTTGATTGCATCCTGCTTTTTATTTTTTCAAATAACTCAAGGTGGAAAACATATCTAAGACACATCTTCCTCCTTCTATTGTCCCCGCAACAACACTGTGGGGTGAGTTGGGCTGAGAAAGTGATTGACCCAGAGCCACCCAGCTGATTTTGATTCCTAGAGCAACACTAGAACTCATGGTCTCCTGGTTTCTAATCTGGTGCCTTAAGCACTAGACCAAACTGGCTCCAAAGGTGCTTTTTCAAAAAGCAACTGGACTTTACTTTTCCTTGAAGACATTTTGCTTCTCATCCAAGAAACTTCTTTAATTCTGACTGAATGGTGGAGGGTGGAAGGATTTATATTCCTTGCAGTCATCTGGTTGTTAGCACTGTTTCTGAAAGTTGTTGAGGCTACTTGGAGGTTTACCTGTGTTCTCAGGGTCACCTGAATACTGCAAATGGGTGTGGAACCTTGTTGGAACTGCTGAAAGGACTATAGAACAGGAGATAGGTGGTGTTCATATCCCTCCCCCTCTGTTGAGAGAGAGCTGTTCAGTCTTAATGTGGACAATACTGTGAGTTAAGGAGAAGGTGGGTGGAGGAGCATAGTAGCTAACTACTTGCTGATTGGACCCTCTTTGCTTTTAAAATGCCAGAGGCCGCTGGGAAAAGCTACAATACTGTAAGTTAAGGAGAAGGTGGGTGGAGGAGCACAGTAGCTAAATCCTTGCTGATTGGATGGCCTCTTTGACCAGTTTTGGTCAAAACACCTTTGGGACAACCATGACCTGGATGACTGAGAATCTCCATAGACATTTGGCTTTATTTATATGAGTGCTAATATGCCATTTCTCATTCTTTATTCCCTAATTCTTTCTTTTTTAAATTTGTCCTTTGTCACGTGTCCAGCTGCTTATGAGCTGCAGTTCCATGTCTCTCTCCCTCCATCAGCATTTTGCAGTAGTTTTGCTTTAGAGGCTCCAGCTTTCCAGCACCGGTAGCTGATACCTATTGTGGCTAATAGAGCAGGGTATTTGTCTGCAATTAAGCTAAGGGATCAAAGAAGTTAAGTTTCTCTGCTGGATATAAATCCAAGCAGGAATTCACTGGCTTCTATGCATCTACCCACCCACACAAAATAGATCCATGCAAACACACACCAGTTGCTATCACCAGTTTTTTTAAATGAAAGCCTTAGTGGTTTACTTCAAAGTATACCTCCATGGAGGGAGGTATGGAGGGAAGGGGAAGACAAAATTGTCATAAGGAAATAAAAATAAAACAAGAACAAACAAGAATAATAATGATACATCAGCAGCAGGACTCATCAGAACGTGAATGAGAAAGTCACTACCCACAATGGAGGAATGGATGGTGAGGATGATGACACTCATGAGATTTATTTATTTTATTTATTTAATTTAATTTGTATACCGCCCTTCTCCCGAAGGACTCAGGGCGGTGAACAGGGCAATAAATACCAAAATGCAAAAATACAAAAATTAAAAACAGATTAAACCATAGTGCCCAAATACAATAAATAAATTACTTAAAAACAATAATTAAAACCCAAACCCATCAGACCAGGCCAGCTTGTTCAAACAAATAGGTTTTTAGATCACGCCGGAAGGAGCGAAGGTCGGGAGCCATCCAGAGCTCAACCAGTAAACGGTTCCACAGGTCAGGCGCACCCACAGAGAATGCCCTCCCCCTGGGGGCAACCAGTCAGCATTCCCTGACCGGTGGCACCCTGAGGAGGCCCTCTCTGTGGGAGTGCACTGGGCGGAGGGAAGTTGATGCCGACCACAGGTGCTCCCTAAGGTACTCTGGACCCATGCCATGTAGGGCTTTGTAGGTCATTACCAGCAACTTGAATCTCACCCGGAAGGCAACTGGAAGCCAATGCAGCTCACGGAGCAGAGGTGTAACATGGGAGTATCGGGAGACCCCCAACACAACTCGCGTGGCTGCATTCTGCACCAGTTGGAGCCTCTGAGTGGTCCTCAAGGGCAGCCCCATGTAGAGAGCATTGCAGTAGTCTAACCGAGAGGTCATGAGCACATGAGTGACTGTACACAAGGCATCCCGGTCTAGATAGGGCCGCAACTGGCGCACCAGGCGAACCTGGGCGAAGTCACAGTTACTATATGATCTTCTAAAGAAAGCTGTGAATGTAGGAGGACTCCAAAGTTGTGAGCCCTATCTACGGGGGGTAATAACTCACCCCCCATAGTAAGAGATGGAATGATCTGAGTTTCCCGAGATGCCAGCACGCACAGCCACTCAGTCTTGTCAGGGTTGAGCCGAAGCCAGTTCCTCCCCATCCAGACCCAGACCTCCTCCAGGCAATGGGACATCACGTCGAGGGCATCACTGGGGTGGTTTGGGGTCAAAATGAAAAGCTGGGTATCATCAGCATACTGATGATACCCAACTCCAAAACCACGAATGATCTCACCCAGAGGCTTCATACAGTATAGATGTTGAACAGGAGAGGCGAGAGGACCGATCCCTGAGGAACTCCGCAAACGAGAGGCCTCGAGGTCGACCTCTGTCCCCCTGCCAACACCCCCTGCGAACATCCCAGAAGGTAGGAGGAGAACCACTGAAGGACAGTGCCTCCCACTCCCATTCCCCTGAGACGCCGCAGCAGGATACCATGGTCGATGGTATCAAAAGCCGCTGAGAGGTCTAATAGGACTAGGACAGAGGAACAACCCCTAACCCGAGCCCTCCAGAGATCATTCACCAGAGCGACCAATGCCGTCTCCGTGCTGTGCCCAGGCCTGAAACCCAATTGGTATGGGTCCAGATGGGTCAATTGACTTCTTCCCTGCAACAGCCCTCATCACATCTGATTAATGGAGGCTCTCTCTGAAGTAGTAAGCATTTGAATTTTATTAATAAATCTTTATTAATTCTAGTCATTAATCATTAATGATTGTAACTATGATTTATGATCTATAATGTATCACTTTATTATTTGTATTATATTGAGAACTTCTGCACTAGAGACAAATTCTTTGTGTGTCCAATCATACTTGGTCAATAACGAATTCTATTCTGTTCTATTCTATTCTATTCTATTCTATTCTATTCTATTCTATTCTATTCTATTCTATTCTATTCTGTTCTGTTCTGTTCTGTTCTGTTCTGTTCTGTTCTGTTCTGTTCTGTTCTGTCCTATTCAATATCATTCTGGTCTCTTCCCCTAGAATTCCTCCTTTGGTCTTTGACCTGCAAATGCTGGCACTTGCAATAATATTCCCTGACCATGTTTGTGTCAATCACAAAGTTCAGTCCTACCCCTTTATCTTATGCTTCACAACTGCTTTATGAATTCACATTATTCAGAATAAGGGTTTCAGAATTTTCTTTATAACCTGTCACCATTTTCATTAAGTAACTGATAAAGTTATTCAGTTTTTATTCTTTTACTTTGAAGCATTGCTGAAGAAACTGTTTCTGTTTCTTCTTTGTTACTTATTCTAAGCTTTAACTTTGACACCATTTCAACAGTAACTAGCTATTTTTATGTACTTCTCTTGGCAACTTGTCTCTTTTCCTATATATGTTTAGATCTTCACTAAGATTTTTGTGTAGCCGCTTGACTTCTCATTCAGTCTTCCATTATTGGAATTGCTTGTAGTTTGTGCTTTTAATATCTTCCTTTTTAGAAACCCCTTTACATTTTGAAATCCTATTTCCATTAGCTTCTCTGGCCATACAGTTTTGTTTATTATCAGTTATCATGTTCTGACTTTATTAACATGTACTTCTTCTTTTAAGTGGAAGATACATGCTAGAGTATGTTAACCTTTACTTTGTCTTGTCAAAGTAAGGATCACAGGAGCCCTGGACCTTGGCAATGGATCCAGAGCAGGGATGTCCAAAGTAGGCAAACTTTAAGACTTGTGGATTTCAATTCCCAGAATTCTGTTGGGCAATTCTGGAAGTTGAAGTCCACAGATCTTAAAGTTGCGAAGGTTGGACACAC
This sequence comes from Vipera ursinii, assembly GCF_947247035.1. Lineage (NCBI taxonomy): Eukaryota > Metazoa > Chordata > Lepidosauria > Squamata > Viperidae > Vipera > Vipera ursinii. Next base: position 232,522,131 of record NC_139512.1, read on the forward strand.
TTGATCTAGAGGATTTTCAGAAAGGATTTGGAGAATGCCCTAGCAATTTGGAGGGAAATTGTCTTTCATTCCTGGATGAACTCTGGAATATGAAGATGACCAGAGAACTAGGTATGTTTAGCTCATTGAGGCCTTTGCACAGACACTAATACAAAGCAGCCCAGTGATTTACCAAGTAGCTGAAACAAAAGTAACTGGAGTACTAGTGATAGAAAACCAAACCATAGTAAAAACTCACATTCAAGCTTAAAGACTGGGGGTAGGAATGATAAAATGCTATTTCTTTACCCCTCTTATGAAGTTTTAGGGAGGATCTCATTTCAGCCACTTCCCCCAATCAGCAATTCAAGGCTAGCCTTTTTTATTATTTCCCCTTCAACCCAGCACCAGATTCCATCATATTGGGTGACTTTGGGCCAGTCACTCTCTCTCAGCCCAACTCACCTCACACGGTTGTTCTTGTGGGAAAAATAGGAGGAGGGAGGATCATTAGGTATGCTCTCTGAATTTCTGCAAATACATATAAATTTTCACTAAAAATTTAAATGAATGTTTCCTTTGATGTACTGGTTTCTTATAGTTAATTTCTAAGGTAGATATATGATAATATGAGATGAGATGAGATGAGACGAGATGAGACGAGATGAGATGAGGCGAGGCGAGGCAAAACAAGACAAGACAAGACAAGACAAGACTAGACAAGACAAGACAAGACAAGAAGAGACAAGACAAGACAAGACAAGACAAGACAAGACAAGACAAGACAAGACAAGACAAAAGATAAGATAAGATGATGAGATGAGATGAGATGAGGTGAGGTGAGGTGAGGTGAGGTGAGATGGGCTGGGCTGGGATAAGATAAGATAAGATAAGATAAGATAAGATAAGATAAGATAAGATAAGATAAGATAAGATAAGATAAGATAAGATAAGATAAGATAAGATAAGGTAAGGTAAGGTAAGGTAAGGTAAGGTAAGGTAAGGTAAGGTAAGGTAAGGTAAGGTAGGATAGGATAGGATAGGATAGGATAGGATAGGATAGGATAGGATAGGATAGGATAGGACAGGACAGGACAGGACAGGACAGGACAAGATGGTAAGATGAAATGAGATGAGATGAGGTGAGGTGAGGTGAGATGAGATGAGAAAAGATAAAAGATAGTGTCTATGTGTGCATGTGGGGGTCTAATATATAAAAATTGGTTGTATTCTGTCTAGAGTCCACTAGGATTGATGCAAGCTACAAATACTGTTAAAACAAACAATCACATAAATCTAGCATTACATGTTCACTTTCCCTATATATTCTATTACTTCTTGCTGAACTGTCTTCCCTCTTGGTTACCATCAAGAGAAGTATAGTTGACCCTCTTGTAGCTTCTTCTACAAGCCATTAGCAGTAAATGCTAAAAAAATAGTAGCTTGAAGGATCTTGCTTGCCAGCTTTCTTTCAGCAGATGGGGGAATAATTAAAACCTCCTATCTAGTAATTTCATGTTTCTTGGAAATATTTGTGACTTGATTCTGAAACCATCATGCCCAACTTGGTTGGATGAGCAATAGTGGACACCAATGACTCTGTGACATTACTTTAAATGGCTCTTCTATTTGCTTTGACCCTGTGTGCCTCTCCTCCTATAGAGTTCCAAGTTCATTGCCTTGAATTGTTCTGAGGAGGTGTGGGTTAACATGCAGGGCAATTCAGCTTTCTTTTCTATTTCTTCTGTTCTTTTCCAGTGGGTTCTTTCAGACACAGTGGGAATTATTATACCGTGGCCATAGGAAATACAATAGGAACACGCACATGCTGCAACAGGTCACAGCCACAGATGAAGATTTCAAATGAATCACAGCATTGCATTCATTACTTCACAGACAGGAGGGGGTTTACTGCGGAGTAGAAAAAACACAAGTGGGTTATGGCTATTTTCATTTAGTCTCTTAGCCCTGAAAAATGCTTGGTGACCCAACTGACAATGGAAAAATATAGCTTGCTCTTTCAATGTTCATTTGGGACAGGGCCACAAAACGACAAATCTGGAGAAGGGAGAAGGCTGCGAGTTATTTAAGTTGGCATTAGGCCTATAGGATACAGGTTTCCCATCCTGGTTCAAGAGTTATGATCGTAAGGCTTTGTGTGAGTTAGAAATACATATCAATCAATTAACTTATCTCAGAATGAAGACTAGCAAACAAACCATCTGCAACCTAGAATTCTGGCCATGATCACAGCACTCAGCATTTGCAAATAATGGAAATTGATACTAAATCAGTGACAAAGAGGCTTAATGTATATATTTTTTTAGTGAAATTTGCTAATATTTAGGAATGGTGAATGAATTCCAACGCAGCCTTCTTTTGCTTGTATTTGTTTCTAGACTGGAAAGTTAAACAAGAAACATTAGCAATTAAAAAGAAAATGCTGCAATGCATTTTTGCAAAGCAGAAGTCAATGTGATTGAGTGATAATAGATGGGATAAATAAACTACACACACTCGAAAATGCTGAGAAAGATAACAGCCTATTGATCTACAATGCTTAATAAAGAAAAGTTGCAGGCCAAGACTGGTTATGCACTTGATATAAGTAGAACATCATAATGGAATCTAAGTAGCTGAGGTAATGATATGCCATCTTGGTAAGGTCAATTCCAGAGTCAAAGATCAGGCAAGATTAAACATTACAGATTAAACATTTCCTTTCTTTTCATCCTCCTTTCCTTTTTTGATTTTCTGCTAGGCTCAGCTCCCACCCAAACCACAGCTAAATATATTGTCCGCAGTTTTACAGCCCCAACATAGTGATGTGTAAACAGCAATCATTACAGATTTGTTAGATGATGTAATAACAATCTTCAAGAAAGGTGAGACGATTGACTGCAAAAGCTGAAGGGAAAAATGGTGCTCCAAAGTACACTTAGAGTAGCAGATCTGACAGAGTTTTTTCTGTGCAGCCCAAACTTTATTTCTCCATTTTATTGTTCGCCCTCATTGAATGTTCATTACTGATCCCAAATGATAACATGTTAAATGGATTCCACACTAAAATTCTATGAAGCTTTACAAAGTTAATGTAGTGGTCCCATATTGTTAAAATTTCAGGAACTGTTAGCACCATTGTGTAATTAAAATAGAATGCAGGCATCTAAACTATTTTTCCCCTTCGCTTATAGGAAAAACGCACTAATGTTTTATGCTAGGATTGTGGAAATAAAATTGAGATGTAGATAGCATTGGTAAATCTAATTTTCTACAGCAGGAAGTAAGTCTAAGAATGAGTGTTGTGAAATAGTTCAGAGCACGGGTCCCCTTGGAATTAAACTTCATTAGAAGTTGCTAAAAACTAGCTGCTATACAGCTCTTGTGTTCACTAGGAATGCTATCCTTAGAACTCCTTTTAAACTCCTGTATCATTGGTAATGGAGTCAAACTACAACATATAATAGTAAGTTCTATTACAAAAGAGAGAAAAAAATAACCTGGAGAAAAAGTACAGCAATTCTTAAAGCAATGGTGGCTAACCTGCAAGTTTTTGTGAAAGCCTTAAACAAACAAACAACAACAACAACAAAAAAGGCCAGGCTATGTGCTTGCTAAATCATGCTTTTAGGATCAACCAATGCAGATTACAAGCCTACATGGAAACAAGGGTGCAAGATGTTTGCCTTTAGAAAAACAAAACAAAAAGAGACTGGGAAACCCAAGACATTATTATTCATGCATGCTGGATAACTGAGAAAGCCAACAAAGAACGCTAACAAAAATCACTATGCATTTCACTGATTATAAAAAAAGGCCTTTGATTGTGCCAATCATGTCAAGCAGTGGCAAATGCTCAGATAAAAGGGAATTCTAGGACTTTTTGTTATGCTCTTGGACATCGCAACCATCATAAATAACCATCAGTTGCCAAGCATATAAATTTTGATCATGTGACCATGGGGATGCTGCAATGGTCATAAGTGTGAAAAATGGTCACAATGGCACTTTTTTCAGTGTCGTTGTAACTTTGAATGGTCACTAAATGAACTACTGTAAGATGAGGATTACCTATATTGTATGCAGATTTTCAAATTCTCATTTTAAAGAAAATTAAATATTACATTATTCCCTGCATACATGAAGATGCAAGCATAAATTCATGGAAAAAAACCCCACATTTTAAATAACAATGGATTTTTATAATTTTTGTTTCCTTTCCTATATATAGTCAGAATATTTGCACAAAGTTTTTGGAAGGCCCATCTATGTTTTATTATTAGTTTAATGCTTGTTTTAAGCATAAAAAATGCTGTAAAATTATGACAATAAACATGATTATTACACAGGCTATAAAGCTGCCATCAGACTAGCACTTTCATTTATTGGAAGTAATGATTGTATGTTTACTGCTGTCATCATTGCTTTATCTGTGGCTTTCCCAGTTTAGGCTATGAGTTGTCCCTGGATGTTGTCCTGAAGGAAATTCTCAGCCCTACATTTGAAAATTCTTGCCTCTCAGTAGAAATATTGTCATGATCAACATATACAAATATTGGAATGACTTGCCTCCAGAAATTGTGGGTGTTCCAACACTGGTGGTTTTTAAGAAGAAATTGGACAATCATTTGTCTGCAATAGTATAGGGCATCCTGCCTGAGCAGGGGGTTCGACTAAAAGACCTCCAAGGTCCCTTCCCACTTGAATTTTTTTCTGTTATTTATTTCTTCAAATTTTTAAATTATGATTTTGTTTTATGTGGTGTAAAATTAGGCAGGACAAGGGAAAGACAGTCTGGCCAAGTAGAGAGTTTACCTTGCCTTCCTGTGCTTGTCTCTGACTGTCTCTTCATGCCATGAAGATATAAAGACTTTGATGGCTTTGTAAGGTTCCTCATAGCAACCCACTCATTTATTGATTTGTTTTAGGTGACTCTCCAAACGAGGGATGAGATGGCACCCAGTAAATTATAGAAGTATATTAGTCCTAAAGACTGTGCAATACAGCACATCAGTTGCTACATTCTTTTCCTTTTAAATCATATGGTGGAATGGGCAGGGGGGGGGGGTTAGATCAAATAGGCAGCAACCTCTTCTTAAAAACCCACACAGCCCAAGATGGACTTTCATCTGCCTCTGAATTGGAGAACACTAGAATGTCTGGCTTAAGAAGAGTGCAAGGAAGTGAAATATAGGAATTTTTTGTGTGTGAATTTCTGTTTATTTGATATTAGCATTATGTGAATGTGAATGGGGGCTTTGTTTACTAGCATGTGGTAAGTGTGATAAGATCTCTAGGTGCTCTGGCTGTGTATGTAAACATGGTCAAGAATTTTGACAACTTAGATAAGATGACCATTTTGTTGTGCCTATTCCTGTGAGCATCTTACTAATTTTAATAAAAGTTATTTTGCTGTATATACATTACCTTGTACATTATTTTTTATCAATGCACTATTTTTATTAATGACCTAATGCATTTTTTCCCTCTGGGCATATTACTATTATTTTATACAGAGAACTATGAAACCACAGTTGCCAAATGTTTGGCTGGTATTGGCATTCATACGTAATGAGTTCTTCCCAAGAATCTAAGATGGTGTACTATGACAGCACAGTATATCTGCAGATTCCAATGTAATTGACAGATGGAAATTTGATCAATGTGCAGATTTTCTTTCTTTCCAAGCACAATCTGGTGTGTTATGAGTCAACAATTTATCAGTGTGTATTCAGAAATCCCACAATATTTTAACTTGCTCATTTTCAGCTCTATGTTCCCACCAAGTTTTCATTACTGGCACATAATAATTTTTTACAAATGTACCAGTGAACTGCTTTGTGTTGTGTCATTATTTGTAACCAGTTTGTACAATCTTCTTGCATGAGCTGGGTATATGATCTACTGTTTCTTCTGCTTCTTTGCACAATCTGCACTTTGAATTGTGATGATTTTTTTTATTCTGGCCTTAATTACCTTAATTTGAAAAGCTTGCTCTTGAGTAGCCAAAATCAAGCCTTCAGTTTCTTTTTTAATGTTTCAGTTGTAAGCCATTGCCATGCTTTAACTTTAATCATATTTCCCTTGAGCTTTTATAGAAATTGACCAGGTAAAGCTTTTCCTTTCCAGCATTCTGCTCTTAATACTATTCTTCTTCTTATTTTCGTAAATCAATCCACTACAGGATGAAGGCCTTTTCATTGATCCAAGTGTTAGTTGGCAGATAGAGACTTTCTGACTTCCAGGTCTAAGGCTATAAAAAGATAGTGACTGGCCCAAACATATATATATATATATTTGGCTTATCATGCTAAAGAAAGCATTAGAACCTAGGTTTCTCCACGCTTAGTCCAGCACCTTAACCACTACACTGCATGTAGAAGAATCAAGCATCTGTACTTTGTAAAACTGCTTTAATATTTCAGTAAAGTCTGAAGTATAGCAAACTGGCGTTAATTAGCTTCTATTATTTTGCACATTAAAATAATTGCAGGCAGCACTTATTCAAGGTGAAATAAATGCTGCTTGAAAACAATGTGTGAAAGTTAATTTTCACCAGGGTTGCACTTTCAAATACCTAGCTCTCTAGCAAGGTTTTAGCCAACCTGTTAGATCTGTTTCTCAGCTCTCTTCAGCCTATTGTCTCCCACCTTACTTACACTGTTATTTTCTGATAACATTCAGAAAAAAAAAGAAATGGAGAGAGAACAATGAAGAGGAGACAAAGACAAATAGTACATAGGGTTGTATGTACATCTTTCCTGAGGAAAATGTTTTATAAAATGATGCCTGAAAATTTGGGGATGCTTCTTATCCAGAATAATCCAAATGGAAATCATATTACACTGGGTGATGTAAATGGGCATCAGTTCAGATATTAAATACTGTGATGCAAATGTACCTGTGTAACTGACACCAAATGGAAGCATTTTATCGTTTAGCAAATGAATCTGCCTGTGTAAACAATCTTTCAATGTCCTGTTACAAGTGGCATCAAAGAGCCATTTTCTGCAGATTCAGTTTATTTTTTGCCATTCCTTCCAAGCTGTTCCTGCTATTTGGTTGCACTGATGTTCCAGTTTTCTGTAGGACTTCATTTGGGGAATGGAGGAATAAAGTTAGGAGCCCTACAGGAATTTGGTAGATGGTCCCTTACTTCTTTGTAGCCATCTCTAACAATTAAATAATAATTCAATACTAGTAGTTTAAGATGAAGATCAATAAAAGGAAACACAAGGTCAGAGTGATATCAGTGGGACACTGCAAGGATATCACCCTCCTAAGACATATTAACAAATGCCTAGATTGAAGAGATATTCTTGTTTCTTACTTTCCAAGAGTGTAGGATTCAGAAGCATAAAAATAATCTCTATGTAGTCAATACAGGATACACTCACACTTAGGCCAAAGATGGAGCGGTGAGGCAAAAAATCAATATAAAGCAGTTGTTACAACTGCACATGAAATACACTTGTATTTGTGTTGACATAACAAGTACATTAAAAAGGATTTTCACATGTAGTCATGATCCTTATCTTGAATTTTTTGAGCCACCTCTGCAGAAACCACTGTTCAGAAACCATGGTCTGGCAAGAGGTTTGAAGTTCACAATGAAATCCTAAGCAACTAAGCATATCATCAAGAGAACAGGGCAGAATTCTAACCTGCGTTATGTGATCTTTCATCATAGTTGATGAGCTTTAACACTTAAATTAATTTTGATCCTTTGCCTTCTGAAACAGGATAGATGGCTATACCAGAGGTAGTGGTTACTGGCGTATGATTAAAATTTCCCATTATGATTCATTTTTTGCTTTAAGCTTCTAATACAGGATAGTTCCCTCTCCCCTTTATTTCAGAAAGCCTTTGGCAATTGAATGGTCTATTATTTAAATTTCCATATTCTTCTTTGATCCTCATGTAACATTTGTTGTTGTCATGATTGTTGTCTTCATTATTTTTATTTTGTAGTGTTAGCATTTTAAATAGCTGGATTAAATATATTTAACACGAAAAGAGAAGAACAGATAAGTTGACGCCTTTTCTATTTTTCAGTTTTCCTCTTTGTCTATATACAGTACTACAATACTTTTTCCATAATTTTTAACTGTGTGTAATTGTCCATAGTAGGGTAAAATCTTTTCAAGTGGGCTGTCTTATATAATGCTGTGGCTATAATGCCCAAGGGGATAGAATTGCCTTCTAGGAATGAATTTTGGGTGGTACAGAAGTAGGGGAATTGTCCAATGCAACTATTGTAGCCAGCTGCCTGGATTAAATCACTCACAACTTGTTGCTGAATCATTTCAGTCTGGGCATGTTTTTCATTATATACCTCAGCGTTAAGCCAACATTAGAGCAGGACAGGGACATTTTAAGGATGCAATGTTTTCTGATTAAATGGTGTAACATTTTTAACCATCTCAAGATAGTAAAAAAAACCCCCTGAGGATAAACCTTATTCATAGGCATGACTTCTTTGTTGCATTGATTCTGAGCTTTCTGTGTTATAAGGAATTTGAATTCCCAGAAATGGAGGAATCAACTGTTTAAATCAGGAATTCCCAACCAGGGGTGCTCACACCCCTTGGGCGTGTGAGACGATATTCCAGGGGGTGCAATTTGGGTTCTCAAAATTATAATGTATATGCATAATTCGTTGCTGTTATTTCAAACTTTTGTAAGGGGTGCAGGACTATATCAGAAGCATTTTAGCTGTGTGGGGTATAAAAAAGCTTGGGAGCCGCTGGTTTAAATCAGGGCTTTTCAACCAGTGGTACGGGTACCACCTACGGTACATTGGCACCTGGCAGGTGATACATGACAATCCTAGAAAAGTGGTAGCGGGGGAGGGGAATAAGATGAACCTGTGGCAGCAACGCACAAGCTTGAGTGAGAGATGGTTGGAGCTGCAGGGCTGTCAGGGCTCAACGGAAGTGCCAAGATCAGTGCTTCTTTGGGGCTGTCAGAGCTCAGTGGAAGTGCCAGGATCAGCGCCAGTCTCCAGCTGGAGCTTGGCACTGATCCTGGTACTTCTGAGCCCAGAAGAAGCGCTGATCAGCTGGAATGCTGCAGCATCTCCAGGGTCTTGTGATTTACATTCAGATGCTTGGCAACTGATTCATGTTTATGATGGTCACAGTGTCCCAGGGTCATGTGAAGTGACCAAAACCTGCTGCAACCACCCAGCAGAGGTGGGGAATAAAAACCAAACACCCCACCCACCCCAACCCCGCTGCCAATCCTCAACAGAAATGCTCACAACAATGAAAACCTCAGACAGGAGGAAGAGCACCGCCGGGTGGGCAGGCAGGTGTCTTGCTCGGCTCTGGCTAGGGGGGCACTTTTTTCAGTGCCATTGTAACGTTAAACAGTCATTAAGCGAACTGTGTTAAGTCGAGAACTACCTGTACTTCATCACTTTTTTTCCTTTTTTTTTTTTGGTCATCAAGTGTTTGATACCCTGCTAGGCGATATGGTACTCGGATGATGCCATATCCTAAAAGTGGTACAATGGGTGAAAAGGTTGAAAAGCCCTGGTTTAAATCACAAGGTGGTTTTTTTTTGGTGGTGCCTCCAGAAAAGGCTTTTACAGTTTATCCCAAACCCAGAATTTAAAGGAGCAGGTGGTGGAGTTATTTTCTATTTTATTCATTCTGTATTATTCCGTTTCATTTCTGGAGTCCTTGGTGTTCTCTGAGCTTGGTAATTTTCTTGCAGACATTTTATTACCAAAGTAGGTAACATCATCAGTGCTAGCAGGGTATTTATTTTCCTCCTTTATTTATTTTATTTGCATTTTCTGAGGCCCTTTCCTGTGTGTACACCCAATGTCACTAAGAAAAAGACAGACTGTTCAGTTAATACATTTTGACTGCTAATACTAAGAACTCCTACTTGGAAGTGGCATTATGTTGGATTTGTTTTGTTCTTATTTCAGTGTAAATAGGGACAGTTTGGCATTATAAGGCTTGCCTGGTGAAATAAATAAATAAATAAACCCCAGGCAAGACAGCACAGAATACCTGATGATTTGAAAACAAACAGGCATTACTGCTGCTAGGTAAACTGATACTCTGAAGTTAAATATGTTTTAAAATAGATTTTAGGGCTTATTTGCATTGTACAGATAAGAACTCTTCAAAAGAAAGGCCTCATTATATTAATTCAGAAGAGATTTCCAGGAATAAGACATCTAATCAATTGATTGCTGGCCTCTTTTCAACCGTACACTGATTGCTGGTTAGGTTGTCTATAGCTTAAGAGTAAAATGTTAGCCAATTAGATAGCAGCAGATCAAGATAGAGAGAAGTCTTCCCTTAACATGGGATGCCTTCTTATTCAAACTGGCACAGCATAGATAAGGAAATAAGTTTTCTGTTAGGCTGCATATCCTTAGGATAATTTTGGGGGACTGCACACAAGTGGTTGATAAATAGATCTAAAGAGTCTTAGATGGCACCGGAATAGACTACCACAATCTTTTATTATGAAATATTCCCATTAATTTCACTAATATGATTCTTCCACCCTCACCAGCCTCTTAATTTTGGCAGGCTATGCTGAAGAGCTCACATTGCATTAAATATGCAAGCATTGGGCAATATTTAGCTAATCCCTAATCCCATCCATCAGCAGGTGTTCGTGCTCATAATCCCCATCAACATTTTTCTTCAAAATCCAAAACTGCTGGCTTACTTTTTTTGTGTGGAGATCCTAGAGTTTGAATTAATTAATTTGTTCTAAACCTTTCCCTTTTGAACAATGATGAGTTACAGCGATTGTGTTGTGAAAGTAAAAGAATGTGTTAACATTCAACAGCTACACTTTATTCTAGCTAGTAATTGATGTGTATGGCTTAAATTGCTTAAATGAGGATGCATGTGTTAATGTAAAATGTGATACAACAGCAAACTGTGGACACCTCACTATAATATGTTTGCATAATTGGAAAGTAGGAATATTAAAATTGATATTGGAACAGAGAGTGTACAGACCTCCAAAGACAAATTTCATGTTTCTACATACAGACAAAACAGAAAAGACACATGATAAATTCATTTATCCCTTTCTTATTCATATGGATGATATTCCAGACATTTTAAATCTTAATAGTTATACATATTTTCTAAGGAAAATATCCTTGAAGTGTAAGCCTTTTATTTTTTTAATCTTCCAAGGTCACACGAAATAGTACATTTAAATCCCCAGAAATTTACTGATTCTCATTATTATATTTATATAGGGTGATATATAAATTTAATAAAATAAAAAAAATTCTCTATTTCCCTGCCAATGAAGATAGTGCAGAAAAAATCAGTTTCCTGAATCAATATTAAGTTTGCAGATCCTCCAAGCAGTGACTTTGTGTGTGAAGGATTAGCTGCTATTAAGACTGTGCTCCAGTTTAGCATTAACTGTGGACTGAATGTGCATTGGAGCAATTCAGCGTGTTTTTTTCAAGCAATCAATCAAAATAGAGAAGGAAGGGACATTGGAGGTCTTCTAGTCCAACCCCCTGCACAATAAGAAGACCCTCTACCATTTCAGACAGGTGGCTGTCCATTCTTTTCTTAAAAACCTCCAGTGATAATGCACCTACAACTTCTGAAGGCAAGCTGTTCCACTGGTTAATTGTTCTCACTGTTAGGAAGTTTCTCCTTTTAGGAAAATGTTTATCTATATGCATCCCAAATTGTGCATGTTTCAGAATACTGTGATGTAATTTGAAGCAAGGAAAAAAAAACATGTCAAATGGGAAATGACTTCACGAATATCTTAATACTCATAAAGATATTTTCCTTCCTAAAAACATGCATAATGTTGAAATCCCCATAGAATGTATGATCGGTTAAAAAAAGCTATCATAATTGATAATGTTAATTAAATCAATTAAACTTATCACGTATAGGTGGTCAGTAGAGATAATATTTAAAGTAAATTAGCAATTGAGGATCACTTAGATATAATTTTCTTCATAGGTATTCCATGGTGGGTGGGGGGGCTTTCAAAACAGTGGAGATGACAAAAGAAGTCATGTTCAAAACCTGGGCTATTCAGATTTGTATATGCATGTTAGAAAAGGGCAGAGTTTTAGTCACATGGCCATGACAGTCATTTGGTGTTTTTTTTTTAACCACCTGGCTGCAGATACCCCTTTCAGAACCTTGTCTGGAGTCTAAATTAGTCAATTGAGACTGCCTTACTAAACTGGAGAGAGGGCTGTGATTTCCTTTGGTCTACAGCAGGGGTCTCCAACCCCTGGTACATGGACCAGTACCAGGCCACAGCATGCCAGCAATCAGTCCACACAAAGAAGCAAAAGCCCCATCCGCGAGATGCAGGCAGCATCTGGTCTGCAGAAAAACCTCTCTCCACAGAACCGGTCCCTGGTGCCCAAAAGGTTGGGGACTTCTAGTCTTTTTTTTTTTAAAAAAATGTTTTATTATTTTTTTTTATTTTCAAACACAAGTGCTCAATAGACAACATGATGACTGAGTCCATTAGTAATTCTGTGGTACATATAAGCTTCTTCCAGCTAAGTCCACTATTACACCTGCCAGTACATCCTCTCTTCTTCTGGTAATAACCATTTTTCTGCATTAAGCAAATACAATTCTTATTATTATTAGTAAACATACAATTGCATATCAACATTTGTTACATTTTTCTAATAATATCAATAATAACAGTTTAAAATATATTTTCTAGCCAAAGCATATCTTAATTGCATTTGCACTCAATTTCCACTTATTTAATCCGTATCCTATTTTCACTTTTTCAGTTTTAATTTCCCATCCATGTTCAAAGTATCCCAATCATTTATAATTTTGAAACAAGTTGTATTTGGACAACCAAAAGCATCCCTTATTCAAAATTCTTAATGTATTCTTATTTCCCTTTTCATGCCAAGATATAATATTCTGATTACAAATCCTAACTATGTAGTTATCATAATACTTCTATTTCTAACAATCTATTCTTAACCATATTCAAACCTCTTATTAGTAATATGGCATCCCCTCTAATAGGTCAAAGCTTCTGTTTCCTTCAATCTTACTCTAGCTTTCTTTCTTTGCCAACTAACTTTCCAAGTCAGTGCATTTGGATCATCAAACAATTGTTCCTCTATTTTTGTATATATTATTTGGAACAAGAGAAACAAATTGGTTAAAGTGTTTTTGGAAGAGCTAGCCCATTGATATTCATTAAACCACCTCCCTCCTTCTCCAGTTCCCCACGGTTCTGTTAACAACTTTATCTTCCATTCCATCAGCTCTCCTTCCTTGTCATCCAGTATGTTCTGAGACCTTGGTTTATAAAATGTCTTTTCTGTTTCCAGTATAATCATTATGTCTTCTGAGTTTTCATTTATCTGAGTCTGGTCCTTAGTTTCTTCCTTTAGATTGTCAATGTTGGTGTCAGAATTCTCTAGTTTTCCTTCTATTTTCTGGGTTGCTGGTTCCTTCTTTGTACTTGTGTTCTGAGTTTGTGGATTTAGGTTAGAAAATTATTCTTTTATCTCCTTTGTATTATTATTATTAACCTGCTCACAAGCTAAAGTAATTGGTTTTGTATTAATTTCATCATGGAGAGAATTTATTTCTGTGTTTCATCAGTATTTTCTTGGTGATATGGCAAGTGAAGTCTACTGGAAACAGATGTTAAAGATGATGTTTTACTCTTTAATGCTGAGTATGGAACATACATTTTATTTTATTTTTTATTTTTTTATAAGTAGTCTTTATAGATTTATCCAGCCAACTGTCCATTCTGGAGTCTCCCCTAAGCAGATATAGGTAAAATTCATTTTTTTCTGTCAAGTAATAAATATATCATTTCTGTCCAGGGAGAAAAAAGAACCACTGAAGGTTGTTCAACAATCAAGATTTATAATCCAAAGTGTTCCATATGTTTCTTCTACAATAAAATAAATCCACAATACAGTTCTGAAAGTCAGTATTTATGTTTAAAATTTAGACAGGCCAAAGTTAGAATATTTATCATCTCTGCCACACAGATAAGCAGCCTCTAAGCCTGTTCTTTTTTTCTCAGCTGAAATTATCAATAGTAAAACCTTCTAAGGCCAGCCAAAGCCTTATCTAATTCTGGGCTTCAAGCCAGGGTTCTTTAGGCATAAATAAGTTGCAGTGCCATAATTCACCACTAGATGTCATCAAAACTGCTTTTCAGTTTTTAGATCCAGAACTTATATTGTAAACTTTTCAAGTCTTTTTCTTAAAAAAAAAGTCTTAAAAACACTTTTAGTCCCCAAATTTTGAAGCTGTATGTATATATTAATTCCAAATAGGTTTTATGGGTTTCACTATTTTCCCCAAGTAATTAATTCACCACTTTTCTTTTCTGAGGGAATGGGGTGGAAATTCCATTTCCCTCTTTCATCGTGGGAAGTGCTTTGGGAAGATTTTCAGGAAGAGGTCTTAAAATCATAAAGAAAGGATTAGGTCTCACCCAGTTTCATCCACATTGCTGTAAAGTTCCTTGGTAGTGCTTGTTGACTTCCATTGTCAGCAGCTTTTTCCCACCTGTTTGGAGGCCTTTCTCAGATCAAACAGGAGGGCTGTCACCCCCCCCAATCAACTAGAGCCCCCTCCTTGCTTGCCGCCTCTACGGGATGACTTTTGACCCTTTCCAGGGTCCCCCTGCAGGGTGAAAACAAATGCAAAAGACGGAGCCCTGTCTTCCTGCATTTGTCACATTGTGACATCAAAACCAGAAGTCCAGGGTGTGTGTGTTGGGGCGGACCTCTAGTCTAAAGCACTTCTTACTTATCCTTTCTGAAGCATGCACAGATCTAATAATACTTAGGATCAGGTTTGGCTTCGTACATTTTTGCCCTTTTACTACTCTTATAGACAAGGCTCTGGGTCTGGTTTGCCAAACGTCTTTATATTGCTTGCTGCTGAATTTCTGAATATAGAAGCAACTAATGCATTTAAAGGTCTGGATCTGAAGCCATACAGCCATGTTTGGAAAAAAAACAGTCATGTGAATTAGGATTTTCCTTTTTCAGTACTGTTTTCTTACTTATTGAAGAAAAAATATATTTGGTAAATGAAAATGTAGATCAATTGGCTAGAATATTTCAATGATTTTTTTTCCTTTTTTCTATGCCTTCCCTTTGTAAACTTGGTTGAACCTGCATCCTTAATTTAAGAACCCAAAATATAGGACAGGTGTAGTGTTCCATACAAAGTAGTCTCTGCCCCTATCTCTCTCTCTCTCTCTCTCTCTCTCTCTCTCTCTCTCTCTCTCTCTCTCTCTCTCTCTCTCTGTGTGTGTGTGTGTGTGTCTGTGTGTGTGTCTGTGTGTGTTTGTGTGTGTGTGTGTATTTTTAGTATTTTAGTTTTATTTATTATTAAATTTATTTGCTGTCCATCTTGTATATTTCTCTTTCATTGGAAAGAATATTACATGAGGAAAAATAGAAAAAAGTACAGCTTGAGATGCTCAAGGTGCAGAATAATTCCATATTAGACATGCCAAATTCACTTTGGTGAAGGCCATGCACGAAAGCTCAAAGAACAGCTAATTTTGTCCTATGTTTATAGCATTAGCAAATTACATATTAATATATCTTATTCCCCATTAACATATTAATCATCTTCCTATAAGTAATTGTCAAATGTGCTAGCTCAGTCTTCTAGTCACGTCACTGAAAACTAAAACTAGTGCAGCACCAGTGTCTTAAAGTTTAAGAGCGTTTCAGTACATTCCTGTTCATTTTCTAATAAGATTAACTGGTTCAAAAGTCTCCCTTGCTGAATGTTGCCAATCCCATTTATTCGTTTATTTTCTCAAAAGCCTGGTACCCCAACACAGGAAATCACTTACACCACTGGAGCACAACAGCACATAAAGTGATTTTAGGCATCATGGCAGTTTCCAGCAGACCAGCACATGACAGAAAGGAAGGCATTTGGTCTTTGTACAGTTACTTGACTGACAAATGACTGTGGAAAACATTACATGGGCTTCTTCTTGCAGGAAGAGAAACATACCTGTTCTGAAACTCTTTATAGATAGCTTTGGAGAAGGCATTCAGGAATAACCACAGAGCTGATATCATTTTTCTGCTCTGCCTGTTTCCTACTTACGTGTGGTCTTTCCCTGTATGGCAGGCTACATTCTGTTGTGGTTTGGACATTTCTCATTTCAGCTTTCTTTCATTTATACCATTTACACCATACCAAAGTGCCCCCCCCAAAAGATTCTTAAAACACATTACGGAACTGTAGTTCTTTTTTATATGTATATTTTCATTGAGATTATGACATGTAAAATACAAATGAAAATAAATAGAAAAATGGAAAAAAGGAAAGGGAGAGAAAGGGAAGGATAAGGCAGGAAAAAGCATTGACTTCCAACTTTTTTTGCTGCTGTAAAGTGTATATATATATATATATATGTGTGTGTGTGTGTGTGTGTGTGTGTGTGTGTGTGTGTGTGTGTATAAACATGGCACCACCACAAACACGGAGCCTAACAAAAGCAGCACAACTCACCAGTTCAGGTCTAAGTCTGGCAGCTGAGACCAGCCCATCCACTCAAAACACATTCCCACCCAATCAGAACACAGCCCCCATTCAAAACACACTCCCACCCAATCAGAACACAGCTAAGCCCCCACCCAATCAGAGCACACCTCCACCCCATCAGAACACAGCCAAGCCTCCACCCACAGAACACACCCCCTCTGGCAGTTTAAAAAAGAAAAAAAAACAGCCACTATCACACACTTCTCCCAGAAGAAGGAAGCTGAAGTCACCAGCCTGAGGATGACAGATGAGATTTCGTCAAAACGTTGCCCTGATACCTCCAATTTTACGTGGGGAAAAAAACCTGAATGACCAAAGATCTACATAAATATTACAACCTCAACTTTTTGCTTTACCTATTTAACAAGTACTAGCCATTTCTACAACAACAAACTAACTTAATCTGCAAAACCCAAAGTCTGTCTGAAGCATAAATAGAACAGTAGTCTACTATTGTCAGTGCTACAGTAGATTTTTTTATCAGTAAACACAATACCCCATTGGATGACTTACATATCCCTTTACCTGGATTTTTAACCACCATAGCAGAAACTTTTCTTCCTTACCTTGCTGGATCAGGAAAGCCAAGGCAACAGAAAAAAATCATGATAGGCATGTCTGTGGAGATTCTCAGTCATCCAGGTCATGGTTGTCTCAAAGGTGCCTTTTTTTGACTTCAGTCAGAACTGAAGAACCTTCTTGAAGGAGAAGCAAAATATCTTCAAGGAAAAGCAAAGAAAGTCCAGTTGCCTCTTGAAAAAACACCTTTGGGTCATGATAGATATTGTCAGGATACCTTAATAATTCCTAACCTAATGAAACTATTGGATCATTTACTGAACAGAAGGCACTTAGTTATATCTTTGGCCCAAACACCTGGGTTCCTCAGTGACAGAGCCTACATCTAAAGCAGGAGATTAGATCATATTTATCAAATGTATCTTAGAATCTGCATCCAGAACTAAAGATTTAGGAACGTGATGAAGAAAATTCACCAAGCCATAGGCAGGAAATGTAAAGCATTCAATCAAAAATGAAGTTTATGATAATGGTTATATGTTTAGAATGTGATTTTTGGTTAGCGAAACAAAGATTTTTGTGTAATCAAGAGAGGAAATTATATCTCACACACATATTCCTTGTGAATGCCTCCAGGGCATTAGCGCTTAGAGCTATTGAGGATCATCATTAGACTTCTGAGTGTCTGAATTCACTGTGGCTAAAAAGGCTATTTAAATAGAATTCTGGTTCATACCACTTTTCACTTAAGAGTCCCTCGGTCCTTTCAGCAATGCGATATTATTTGGTTGCAATATTAAGGCAGTATTAATAACTACAGCTCAAAGGGAGCTAGAGGCAGACCAAAGATATGATTACTCTGCAAGATTTTATAGTGATTAAAGTTTATAAGCTTCCTCATCTCGTTGTCTAGTATTTATTAGAGGAGGATTAGAAGAAGGTGCCTTTGTCAGTGGCTCTTCTCAAACTCCAGAACTGTGGATCAAGACAAAATTAGCAGACATTTCTATTTAGAGAGGCTTTGGGTGTCTGCTGTTGTTTACTTCAGTTTTTTTTAAAATAAATCTTTGTTACCGCATCTACATTTATAATTAGTTATCTTGGGAATGATTTTTAATGAAAATTTGGGAAATAAGTGATGCATATAAATAAATAAATAAAAACACAAGGACAAACCTCAGAAATGCCTTTATTAATGGATTGCCGTTAGATTTCTGTGCAACATACTCAGCAACATTGGATTTTGCAATTTTTTTGTTAGCGGTATCATAAATGACCACAGGACAGTATCCAAAGTTCAGGAGAGCGAAGGTGTAAATATTTGATCCTTTCTATCTTGCTAATGCTTCAAAATGAAAGTCACGTCAAGTGAGGGTTGAGAAAAAGAGAAAGGGAAGATGCATCTGCAGAAATCTGCCATCTCAGTAAAAAGTATGAGATTCTCCATCTGTGATGCAATGTATTAAACATTTAGAAAATCATCCCTTCCAACATCATAGATTAAAACTAGAAACAGATTTTAACTAGTCGTGCTGTTCCCCTAAAGGCCATTGTCTAACTCTGCTTTCTTGCTTATCTTCAATAACTGAAGGCTGTCCTCTAGCTTTTCCCTGATTTATCAAAACATTTCAAATGAAAAAACAAACAAACAAACTCTGACCAAAATAGGAATAGTAATTCATGAGGGACTCTATCATTGTTGCACAAGAGCTAAGGGAAGATTCAAAGTTTAAATTAAGTACGTCTCTTTCTTAGAAAGTATAAAATAGCAATAACAATGCATGCAGCTATATTTAATTATTATAAAAATACTCTGTTTAGCATTCTAACCACTTTTTAAAAAAATACATGAGTAGATATAGATAACTAGAGAGCTACTTAATTAGATAGATAGAGATGATAGACAGAAATAGATAGATACAAAGATGGACAGACAGACAGACAGACAGATCACACACACACACACACACACACACACAGAGATCTTTTACTAGCTCTTGTTTAAAAATGATCAGTGAAATTTTCTAATTTGCTAGATTTTTGTTTATCATAGATTAGTTAATAAAATAACAAAATTGGATTTGCTGAACTAATTTGATGAATTGAAATAGATAAATATTTTCTTATAGTACCATATTTTACTTTAGCAATTAAACTTTTAGGAGAAACCCTGCTGTCTGTACTGCAGTCCACTGATAGCAGTTTGGTGATAGTTTGAAGAGATCTTTCCTGCTGGGTCCATTATGAACTCTTCTCCGTGATAGGTCAGTCCCCAACTCTCTAGTGCCTTTAGAATATTGTATAAACATGCATGTTTATGTCAGTATTTCCCCATGTTAGTTCTCCCCAAGAGTTGTCTTTTTAGTGGATTTGGGTGTGTCTTGCTCTGTGAGTATTACCATATCATAAGAATTTTTATAATTTTATATATATATATTTCCCTGCAACTGACAACAACAGTGAAAATACAGTAATTATGAATTAGGAAACTGTATGGCATAATCAAGCATGATTAAAATATATTTATTTCCCTTACTGCAAATCTGATTTCTAAAACCTTCTGGGAGAGAGAGAGAGAGAGAGAGAGAGAGAGAGAGAGACAGAGACAGAGACAGAGACAGAGACAGAGACAGAGAGACAGAGAGAGAGAGAGAGAGAGAGAGAGAGACAGAGAGACAGAGAGACAGAGAGACAGAGAGAGAGAGAGAGAGAGAGAGAGAGAGAGAGAGAGAGAGAGAGAGAGAGAGAGAGAGAGAGAGAGAGAGAGAGAGAGAGAGGCAGTCTAAATTGTGAAGCCTGAACAAATTAAATAGCAACCTGAAAAATAAATGTCTTGCCAGTCTTCTTAAGATTACTTTTTTTTCAAGGTAGGCAGCCATTAGTTCCACTCTGCAGGTGTGCAATGCAGGTGTGCAGTAGACATGTAGAATAGTGGAATGCCTGAGGCTACCCAATGAGTGTCAAGCTTTATGAGCAGCAGAAATGTGTGATGCAGCTTTTGATAGATTGATGCTTTAAACCACAGAACAGTGCATGTTTGAAATGGCACATTCTATAAAAATAAACTGCATGTCCACTGAAACCCCAGCACTGTAGTAGAAAGACTAAGTATGGTTGCATTGAATGGATGACTGTAAGTATCAATCTGATACTGAGGAAAATTTTTATTTTTCTTTATCCTGGACTGTATTGAAATAAGGAGATTTTCTAAGATGAAAAGCCTCAACCATGCTCCACATCCAGTTATTGTACAATCAACAACTACTTCTCTTTCTCCTTCTCCTTCTCCTCCTTCTTCTCCTTCTCCTCCTTTCACAATCAACTGCAACCATAAATCCCCTGATCCTTTGACTGATCTCCACTACAAACACCCAATTTTAGTTGTTGCGCTGTCCAATCCATAATACTTCTTGCACTGATTTGCCTATAAATAAATTATGCAAGTTGAGATAACAGATTGCTCAGAGAATTCCAAAAAATTCCCTCAAAGCGATTAATTATATATAATTGTTCTGTGTATATATCATATTTTAAATCTCTCTAAGCACTGTTTCCTGGACAGATTACAGTGATTGGAATACAAAGATCTGTAAAGGTAAATACAGTAGATTACAGCCCCATTCAGATGTGAATTTGGATTGGAAGCTAAACTTTATAATTTACTTTCAGCTGTGAAACTTAAAATACAATGAATGCTAAAAATTGACCAAAGATCCAATAATAATTCACAATGAAGTGCCATTGAAATCCTATTTTTCTTCTTATTACTGTCCTAAATGCTTTACGAACCATCGCAAAATGAATCACTACTCTTTAATAAGCAGTGCTATACCCAAAGCAAGTAAGATACATTAGTACCACTTATTGGTATAAAAACAAGCAACAGAGATAAAAGAAAGATGACAAGTAGAAGATGCTCAAGACAGTTTCAATCCTAACTTGACTTACTAGAACCAAGGTTTTCTTGAACTCAGTGAATATATTTAGCAGTGAACACACCACACAGGTAGTCCTGTTTAGCGACTGCCTTGGGTAGCGATCCTCCACATTTATGATGGTGATGAAAAAGTAACTTTGTGACCAATGGCTTTACTTAGGGCAACAAAGGCTTCAGAGTGAAACTGATTAAAGTCCCATCAGTGTCAGGCAGCAGCTGCGACAAGTAGAAAGGTCCTAACCAATTAATTAAAGATCACAGAACTCAGCTTGTCAACTTGTGCTTAGCTCTTTTTGTGGTTTGGAGAAAAGCAGTTCAAGAAAGAAATAGCTTATTGATTTCCAGAGAAGCAATGGAGGACTGAAGAAGGCAGTGGTGGAAAAAGGAGCCGGTGAATGGATCAGTTCGTCAGAATTCTCCAGAGCAAGGAGGAGGCCAGCATTGCCCACACATTCTTCATATGGAGGGTCCCCATAAGAAGGCTATAAGGCTGAAGTTTATGGGGGGGCTTTGGAGCTCTAGGAGCCAGAGGAAAGCAATCTTGCTAAGCTATAGTTCTGCACCTGCATCCGGATATTTCTTCTTGTAACCATCTTATTTGTTAATGGCTTTTGGGATGTTAAGAATCTTCAGAAAGACAGGGTCATTTTACATTGGGTCATTTTCTTCTATCCTCCTTGAAAGAGGATTTGTACAAGTTTAAGAACTTTAAAGAGAAGAGATAATCAAGAAGATATTGGACTGTGCTGAAATGGACAGACTTACATTGAGGATTAAAGAGAAAGATGATACAGAATATTTTCAAACATGGAATTTATTTTACCAATGGTTGGAAAAAAGGGGTAGAGACTAAGAATGTAACTTGTATTATTAAGCAAACAAATTAACCCAGACAACATGATATTTATTAGGCATTAATTAAATGTAATAATAGAAAATTAATATTTTTTTTTTTAAAAAAAAGAACTTTAAAGAGGAAAAAATATTTTTGGATAAACAGCAAAAAGGCAGCTACAATACTGATTTTGGGAAATTATAAACAGATTAAGGGGTCCAATGGTCTTGAAATAATATTTCTTGTGAGTTGTTTAAAATTTCGCAATAAAGAGATTTTTGAAACAAATTGTAAGAAATCCTTTTATGGAAAAGTGCTGATTAGGAAAAAATGATAAGAGAAGACCTTGATAGATTAGAGGGAACCAGGTAGAACTAAAAATTACAGTTAAAAGAGAAGAGACACATTAATGCAATGGAGCTACTGGAAAAAATAGAGACTGAGGCTAGTTTGAAGATGGATTTGAAAGTGCATTTTAAAATGCCAGATCACAAGAATGATAGGAAAAATGATGCCACATGGGGATTTACCAATGAAATTGCCTGTTGTTTTAACAATTAAAGGAGACATACTAAAAATAAACAAGAAGACTGACTTGCATAGTGTTGCTGCATTTTTAGAGAAAGTAATAATGTTGTAATTTCAAACAACAAAAAAAGCCATGGTGAAAAGAAAAGGATTTACTTGATGAAGCTTAAAATATAAATGTTATTGTTTCTGGTAGCTCTTAATAGACTTTTGTTGATTAGCACTGATTGACAAGATTTGGTAATTTCTCTATTGATGAGATATGGAAAGAATAGATCTTTTACTGAGATATCAAAGAAAGTGATAAGTTAATGGACTTGTTTGTACTCATCTGGAGGGGAAAAGTAGAGGGAAATAAACTCCCCTACCCCCAAAAAAGTCAGATACAGGACACTGTATGAAAGACCTTCACCTGATATGCCAACCATAAAGGATGCTTGCAGCATCTCTCTCTTACACTCACCCAGTCATGTGGCTCACATAGCAACCATTTCACTGGAACCAATTGTGGTCACCATATGAGGACTACCTGCCATTTAGTTCAGATTTAGTAAGGAGGTTGTCAATGCTGCTAACATTGGATGTTTTTGCTTTGACAACAGATGGAGATGTAGCCATTTTCTTTGCGCTTTTAGAGTTAGATGATGCTGAGGAGGGGGGATGTGCATGACAGTTCAGCTAGACATAATAACACTGAACCTAGCATGAGAATCAAGGTTGTTGAAATAAGAGATGATAAGAATTGGAGGGCTGGAGAGCTGGAGGGAAAGCTCACACTTTAAACTAATTGGGGAATGTGATTTATGACTGTTAATTGGAGGAGGGAATTGTGCTTTGATACTATGTGCTCAAGCGGGTGGGGGAATTCAGTTTTTGGCTTCAACTATGTTAGTGCCGATGCTATACTACTCAAATAAAGATTCTTTAAGGTAAACAATGCCTCGAAGTTCTTTGAAGAGTTCCATCTGTTGGAAGCATGACAGAGGTACCGAAAAGAGCATAGACAAAATTAACGTAGACAAAATTAATTAAGGAAACATTTTTTGTGCATGTGTAAATTCCATTGTCCAATAAGTGTATTACACATGGAACATTTTTCAGAGACTATGTTCTGTTCCCCCCTCTGGAGTACAAACAAACAGACAAGCAGACACGACTAGCAAGAGTTAATTCTACAGGCTGTAATTAATTGCCTTCAGATAAGGCATTGGCAGCAAAATAGGCTCGTTACCTCAAGCATCCACTGGAATGAGATAACGTCCAAACAAACAGTTGAAAAGCAGATGTACAGAAGTGTTGCCAATAATTCAGACCAGGGTTTCAAACAAGAAGCAGAGTTCCGAAGATGTGACCAGAAGTTGTTTAAACTATTGTTCATCACAAAGTTCTGAGAGCAGCCACACCCCCTTTTATACCTAGTGGGCTGTGGCTCAATGACTCAGCTAATCCCTGGCACTCCTACTCTTCCTACGCTGCTGTAAACACTTGGCCCTGCGTCTTTCTTGGGGGTCTAGCTATGAGTCATCTTCGCTAGACTGCTCGAGCTCTGTCCCAGCCTGGCTCCCAGTCTGGCTACCCTCAGACTGCTCCTGTCAGCCTTCAGATGGAGACAGAGGCCTTGCTAGAGAGGAGGGCCCCAGAGGAGGACGTCTTGCCAGAGGGGAGGGTCCCAGAGAGGAAGGCCTTGCCAGTTCCTCCCCATCATCCTCAGAGTCCTCTTCCTTGGGTAGGACAGGCTCAGGGGTCAGGGCCACAACAGACTACTTGAACAACTTCATTGTCAGAGACCACTTGAACAAGACCACTGTGGTTTTCTGGGCAAGATTTTTTAAAAGTGGTTTGCCATTGTCTCCTTCCGAGGACTAGAACTCAGTCTCTCAGTTTCTATAGCCTGATGCCTTAACTGTGCTCCAGGCTGGCTCTCACAAATGGAAAGGAAACAACCCTATATTAATGGTATAATTCTTTCATAGATGGTATAATATTGTACAATATGAGAGCATCATGTTGTCTTGTGATTTACAAACAAACTGACCTAGTCTGCAACCTTATGCACATTTTCCAGTCCTATTGAATTCAGTTCGATTTATTTTATTTTATTTTATTTTGAAAGGCAAGCTCAAAAATGAAAATGTAAGTGGTACTGGCAGCACCCTGATTTTTTTTTAATATTGCTATTGGACCAGAAAAGCCTGTGCAATGTTATTAATAATAAAATGCTCTGCTGGCTTTTGAAATTTAGGCTGTATTACAACAGAAAACCAACCGGTCTCCTGATAAAAACAGAGTTTTGCTTCTTTCTGCTTGTCATGAATATGTGCCAAAGAAGAATTTCAATGATAAAACTACAGCCACGCTGTTTTGTAATCAAAAGATAAAAAGATTTTCCAGTGAATGTAGAACAGCACACACTCTCTGATTTGCTGCGAAATTAACCCTTCATATAAAAGAGATGAACACGAGGAACAGGGGGGGATTATTAACAAAATAAACATTTCTGCTTTTTAGTCAGCTATTTGGGTATATTTTTTTATTCCCAATGGATAGTCTCATTCATGCTCTTTCTCTCTCTTTGTGTTTTTAAAACACAAAAGTCTTACTGTACTTGAAAACAGTACTCTCCTTAAAACACTTTTTGTAGGCAAAAAGCAAAAAGGTCCTTGAACACGTCTTTGCTTGCTCCATTTTAAGGTTTGGCCAGTGTTTATTTCCTGGATATCTGGATATCAGCAGGGAGCAGTGCCACATCACAACCTGTTTGATTTATTCCCAACGCACCATCAATCCAATCCACTTTTCCTTCATTGCATTCTAACCAACCCTCCAATCACAAAAGCTTTTGGGAGCTTTTCACCACCGGCTGAGTGTGAAAAATGATTTAGGGGCCAGAATGCGTGGCAGGCAAGAGGTCTCCCCAATGAGGAAAAAAATCAAAATACAGAATAAACACTTTAGAACTTAGAATGTGTGTTCTATTCAAAGCAAAGGGCCAGAGAAGGAAAAGGACAGGTCGCTGAAGGTGGCAGATCAGTTAGAGCTGTTTGCTGCTTGCTGGTTTGCTCTTGTGCTGGTTTGAAGCCAGAGTTGTCCGATTTTCTTTTCCAATTGCAGATGTGGAGAAAAATCTTTCTGTGGTAAGACACTATATCAGTACATATTATCCAGGAAAGAGATCATGAAAAAGATTCATAGACATGTCACAGTTCTACGTTGTCTTATGCTGTGTGGTGGAGTTCCTAATAAATCTAAAAGACAGATTTGCTCTAAAATTATCTTTACCGGTCAGCATGACTCAATGTGCTAATTTTTAATGAATTCCAATTTACCATTGGCTAAAGCACAATAAATATTTTATTGGGGAGGGGGGCATGAGTGCCGCTTTGATGATCCAAATTTAAAAGAGATTCTTGACAGTTTGTAAAGGTGGAATTGATTTATTCATTTTTGGAAGGAGAAAAGGGGGGGGGGGAATCTATACAACCCCCTGAAAAATTTCCCTATTACCTTGTGATCTGCAGCTATTTTTGGTAGTTGATAGATATTTATGACACATTGCCATAGCAACAGAGAACTATCTGAATATCTGTATTATTTGGCAGGAGGAATAATGTTCTGGGCAGCCTTTTGATACAATAATCATTGCTTAAAGTATAGATAATGTATTAGGAAGACAGCCTGCTTCTACCTGCATATTTCTGTGCATAAACAAAGCATTTGTTTTGGGATGGGGATAATAACACAATCCTACCTGTGATGGTTTTCAATACACAACAGCAAGGCCACTAGATGGTGCATTTATCGTAGCTAAAATTAATAACAAGCAAGCCTATTTTTCACAAATACTATTTAAGTACAGTTCTCCTCCCCCTTAAAAGGAAAGGGTGAGGAGGAGGAAAATAATACATATTCTCTGAAGGATTTCTGTATTTCTTGTGTACCAACTTTCCCAAAGAGACTGTTTTCCTTCTTATGTGTAGAGTACCCAATTTCTTTCCAACTACAGAGTAAGAGAAAAAGGAGGACAGCTTCATTTTTTGTTCATGATTTTGCAGTGCTGCTTTTAAAATTGTATGGATTTCTATACCTGTCATTCTTTACACATATTAAAAAAGCCCCTAATAGGAACCAGGTCTCATTTCTATGGCAAAATATTAATATTGTGTAAGTATGACAAAGAGAAAATAATGAGGCAGTGGAGGCTGACAGAACATGGAGACAGTAGAAGGTATATTTATAGAAATAGAGACTGTATTATTGTAGAAATCCTGGAAATGAGAAAATATGTCATTGTCTTTAAAAAATGCTAAACATAAGGCTGGGCCATTTTCAATTCTCGGCCACTTTGAATGTGCTGAGATTATGGACTTGAATGCATATAAACTGTGCAACCACAGAACATCTGCAGGAGCATCTCTGCGGTAGGAATAAACAGATCTGGTTTTCAGTAGACAATTAAACAAGAACGGCTTTCAGGAAACTTGCTTGTGACGAGGTGAATGCATGCATACTCAAATCTGTGTATCCACCAATTACTGAAGTCCATCATTTCAAGTCTGCTCAAATGTGCAGCAGTTTTAAAGGAAGCTGGAAATAATTCTTATGATGATGATGTCTGTTAAAAGTAAGATGTTAGCAGAATCAGGGGAAAGCATCAAAGGAGACTGTCTTCAATGTTGTTTGGTCCTCTTCGGTGCCTGATGGATCAAGGAGACAGATACTGTTAGGTTCAGACAGACGAATGACTCAGTGAGGTTTTAACAGTAAGAACGTTTATTAATACACATGTGTCAACTGTCAACTGTCAGAATAACTCCGGCTTATATACTCGGGCCGTTTGAACTGTATCCAATCCCCAGCCCGGACTTTCCCGCCGTTACAACATTAACCAATAATTGCAACCGGGCTTCCCGCTTCAAAGAAACCTTTTGCAAATAAGCTACTGACACAACAGATACGCTGAGTTTACTGCCATGTAAAGTTAAAGTCAGATCTCTTACCTATTATGGACATACATGTCTAAGATCTGAAGTGTTTAAAAGAGAAGAATGAGGCCAATTTTGGCAAAAGTCCAGTCAAAGGGCTGAATAGATATTTTCAGAAAGGGCAGACTATGTAAGGGCCAAGAGCATAAAAGCATACAAATAGAAGTTCAGATAAGGAAGAGAGAAGAATAGAATAGAATAACAGAGATGGAAGGGACCTTGGAGGTCTTCTAGTCCAACTCCTTGCTCAGGCAGGAAACGCTACACCATTTCAGACAAATGGTTGTCCAATCTCGTCTTACAAATTTCCAGTGTTGGAACATTTACAACTTCTGGAGGCAGGTTGTTCCACTGGTTAATTGTTCTGTCAGACAATTTCTTCTAGGTTACTTCTCTCCTTGATCAGTTTCCATCCATTGCTTCTTGTCCTGCCTTCAGGTGCTTTGGAGAATAGCATGACTCCCTCTTCTTTGTGAGTTATTGGAACACTGCTATCATTTCACCCCTAGTCCTTCTCTTCATTAAACTAAACATATTCAATTCCAGCAACCGTTTTTTTATATATTTTAGCCTCCAGTCCCCTGATCATCTTTGTTGCTCTTCTCTGCACTCTTTCTAGAGTCTCAACATGGTGACCAAAACTGGATGCAGTATTCCTTGTGTGCCCTTACCAAGGCATTATAAAGTGGCATTGACACTTCATGTGATCTTGATTCTATCCCTCTGTTAATGCAGCCTAGAATTGTGTTGGCTTTTTTGGCAGCTGCAGCACCCTGTTAGTTCATATTTAAGTGAAGAGAAGTCCTAATATTCAGTAGTCCAGTAATCAATTTCTGTTATGAACAGAAAGAAAAGTAGTAGTAGTAGTAGTAGTGGTGGTGGTGGTGGTGGTGGTAGTGGTGGTGTACACAGTGCTTTTTTTGTAAGACAAAAAGGTGCCGGAACTCACACATGTCATACAACCCACCTTGCCTACCCTACAAGGTTCCATCCAAAAAAGGTGCCGGAACTCCGTTCTGAGTGTTCTATGAGAAAAAAAGCCCTGGGTGTACAGGTAGTTCTCAACTTATGACCACAATTGAGCCCAAAAATTCCATTGCTAAGCGAGACAGATGTTAAGTGAGTTTTGCCCCATTTTACAAACTTGCTTGCCACAATTGTTAAGCGAATCACTGCAATTCTCAAATTAGTAACATAGTTGTTAAGGGAATCTAGTTTCCCCATTGACTTTGCACGTCAGAAGGTCAGAAAAGGGAATCACATTACCCCAGGATACTGCAACCATCATAAAAAGGACCCAGTTGCCAAGTGTCCGAATTTTGATCACATGACCTTGGGGATACTGCAACAATCATTAAGTGTGAGAAACAGTCGTAAGTCCCTGTTCTGAACCAGCCCTCTTCTAACAAACCCCTTATCAGAAAGAAGAGACTGGAGAGCGTCCAAGGCTAAAAGGCTTCTGCCAAGATTTAATTACGCAGTTAACAAAAACACTAGAGCTTGTCTTCTCAAGCGGAAAAGTTGCTTTCAGCAACCAGCCCCTCCCCAAACACTCCTTTTATAGAGAGCTCAGGGCGTGGTCTCCCTGTGCCTCCTCCCGAGGAGTCCCATAGCCTTTCTTTGTTTGTTCCTGCTCGACTGCCTCCTGCGTCGGGCGTCCTTGAACAGGGCCAGCTGTGGGTCATCATCCTCCGCACTCTCGGGCTCACGCAGCTGAGAAGAGGTCCCCGGCTGAGGACTCTGCAAAGCCTCCAAACCATCATCAGCCGGTTCGTCTCCCTCCTCCCCCTCATCTGAGTCCTCCGATACGTCGGAGCCGGCTGTCGGACCCACAGGCTGGCCCTGAGTCACAACAGTCCCTTTATTCAGTGGTGTTGTAATTTTAAATGGTTATTAAATGAATGGTTGTAAGTTGAGGAACATCTGTATATGTGTAGGTGTAGGTGTATGTTTATGTGTTTGTTTAGTAAAGGCACAAGCAATTCAAATAACATATGTGACTTATTTTGACATTTGTTTTGCCCTTTTTTATTAAGAAAACATTACGAAAGGAGAGTAATGTAAAGAAGAGTTTTATATATTTCCTCTTTATTTCATTTTTAATTCCCACCCTCCCCAAAATGTGCAGGTTTCTATATGTATTTTTTTAAAAAAAAATATGCTCACATAAGACATTGCACTCCCAGCAGCAATTACTATGAATAGCATAATTAAAATTACCCTATCCACTCTTAAGCCCCAGATGTGCCAGGTGTTTGTTATTTTGATTGGTGGTTAACCCAAATAGAGACTCTGTGTAATAATAACTGCGATTTGTTCTTCCAAAATTAAACAAAGCAGCAATATCTATTCCCACTAACAAATTATGGAAAATACTGCTGTTTCAGGTTTAATTTAACTTAAGAATTTGAGACAAATGAGATCCTTTTCCGAGACAGAAGATTGTTGGAATCAGTGGTTGAATAATCTCGGGTAGCTAAGTGGAAATAACCAAAAAAGAAGCTTCTGTCTTCAGTGATTAGTTGAACTTTATAACAAATGAGTCAGAATTTAGTCTTCCTGGCTATTTTTTTTAAAAAAGGAAGGAAAAGGATTAAATTGGAAAGGTTTATGTTAATTTCGATGCTGGAGTTGAGTCTCAGGTGTTCTAACTGGAACTATTGGACCAGCAGAACCTGTGATAACCATAATAATAGCCAATGGTGACAAGCACACAATACTATTGCACAAATGGTGCAATTATGCACTTGCATCATGTCTGCCCAGGTATATAATAGTGATGTCATGATGCACATATCATGATTTGTCCTTTCCCTTTACCACTTCTCTCACAGACATCCATGCAAATTGGCATGTAAGTTTTAAATTTCAGCTAGTTTTGTCTCATTGTGATCCTAATATTGGTACTGTTGCAATAGAATGATAAGTACTCAGTTAACATTCCAATTTATGTTTTGTTTTTTTCTTTTTCTTTTAGCATTGGTCAATAAGTACAAAGTCATGGCACAGCTGAGAGGTACCAAGGGATGTTCTGTTTACATTAAAACAAACAATCAAGCAAAATACAAACATTTTTGGCTACCCGACCTTGGCTAATCACTGGGAAATATGGGAGAGACAATTTCATTTTTTTTAAAAAAAATGTAAAAAACTAGCTATTTCCTGGATCATTATGGTTTTTTCCTTCTTGTTGTAGATCACAGGTTCAAACCTGATTGTATCACCTGATATATCGTGATGTATCACAATGTTTTTTGCCTTTTTGGAACTGGGGGTGGGCGTGGCCTGTGCATTACGCATCCAGCCAGTTTGATACCCTTATTGTAGATAAAACATGGACATTATCTTCTCATCCAATCCTGCTTTGTTCTGCCTATTGTCTTTCAGTTTCTATCACTGTTTCATCATGCCCAAAAAGCTGTTAGAAGAGATGACTTGTAATACCTTCCAGTTATGTGAATGAATTATTATTTATTGATTTTCATCAAATAGTATCACACACAGCCCGACATTAGATTTAATCCTTCTGCATTTGAGTGCAAATTAATTTCATCAGTCCAAAGTACGAATCATTCAATCTTCTCACATCATAATAAGCTTTTAGTTGAATTGATAAATGATTAATTCATGTTTCCCTGATCTTTTTTTGTTGTTTTTTTCAGAAAGATGAGAAACATCTTCATGAAATATAAACTTCAAACTTCTTTCACCAGCTCTGAAAATAACAGTTTTTTTTCCTAAGGTAGCTAAAAGTTATTGACTATGGGCTATCTTTTCCCAAACTGTTCTTGACTAATATTTCTCATAATATTTCATGTATAAATAGAAGTTAAATATATGAGAAACTATATTATTGTTCTTTTCCACTGCAGGGAAAAAAGAATATTTCCCCTGAAATACTATTTCCAAATGTCCTTACCTTTATTTATTAATTCCATACATTGCAGTACTTCAAATACTGGAAAAAGGGTTTGGGAGATAATTAGATCTACATTGGTTGTTATATTAGCATGTTGTAGTTAGTACGTGACTTATGCAGCTTACATCAGAAAGAAATGAGGTCTATGAGAGTTCAACAAGTGCCTCAAAATGGCTGTCAGGCTGTTGGATACATCATCTCTTCCACTCAATTCCTGATGTGGAATAGTATGTCATATATATATGTAAGTATATGTCATATATATATGTAAATTTTAGATTGCTAACAAAGAATTAAAGGGAGACTGATATGCATTTCAAACTTATTTGTTTTCATCAGTCAGCCATACCCTTCTGAGATTCGAACCTGGGCTGATTGCACATTAGGCAGTTGTTTTAACCTCTAGGCCACAAGCACTATCTCACTTTGTTAGCTGAGAAGCAAGGGAGATATGTGTTAAATGCTTGTTAACTACCGTATTTAGATTACCTTGCTAGGCCCATATATATATGCTTGAGGCCCTCCATTGTTTCCCAGTGGGGGTGAAACCTCTCTATTTGGGAGGATATAAAAATGGATAACAGAGATGGTTGATATTAAGTTCTTTTTATCTCTTGCATGGGTATTTATGTCTCTGCTTTTGCCTGATGCTTTGTCCATTGTTTGCAAGTGTTCCAATACTTTCAGTGTTCCAATATTCGAGGGGAGAAAGCAAAACTGACAGATGAAATTGTGGTTTCAGAACCCTTTGCCAGACTTAATCAACTTGCTGTCCTTAAGTAGAATCTTAAATTTTGATTTCATCCTTGAGAAGATTTGTCTCTGTGCTTCCTAAGAGCTGACACTGACTTAATGTAACATAAAACAAATCACATAAATGCACTGATTTCTTTTTCACACTATGACTAAGATTGGAATATCCCTTCTCTCCCAGAGTTCCAGTGATCTCTCTCTTGCAATCAAAGAAGATAAGGCAAGACCACAAACAATGGATGGAAACTAATCAAGGAGACAAGCAATCTAGAACTAAGGAGAAATTTCCTAACTGTGAGAACAATTAACCAGTGGAATGGCTTGCCTTTAGAAGTTGTGGGTGCTCCATCACTGGAGATTTTTAAAAAGAGACTGGACAGTATAGGATTTCCTGCTTGAGCAGGGGGTTGGACTAGAAGACCTCCAAGATCCTTTCCAGTTCTGCTATTTTGTTATTCCATTAAGTTAACTATTTTTTTATGCTTGCTGTTTTTTAATAAAAAAAAAAATATCAAGTTACATACTTGCTAGTTGAATAAAGAATTGTGTGTACTTGCTCTGATGTGGATGTAGGGATTGACGTGGAGTGTGCTCGGTGGGAACCAAACTGGAAGTTATCAATAATAATTTTCCAACACAAACAAACATACCTTGGTTTAATGCAGTTCTGAAGTTAGGAATTTGAATAGTATTTACTGAATAATTCTCGGGTATAAATATTTGGTTTCTCTAAGAAATGGAAGAAACATTTTGTTGTCACTCTTCTCAATAATTCATCATTTATCTTTCCTTTCCAAATTTGTATTTCATGCTATAACACGTAGCTTTTACTTGCCACTAATAAATCAAGATTTGAAACACGGCTTGAAAAGTCTACATAGAATCCAAGGGAATAGACTGAAAATTAAACTTCACAAAGTTGTTTGTGGCCTACTTCTAGTTAAAAACAGTAAGTAAACAAACAAACAAATACTGGCTATAGACAAAACAACTTGTTGACTGATGGGAGCAAATGAAGCAGGCAACTCCTTCCTTCTGAAACTTAGCTTACTGCTGGGTTTTGTTCTGTTTTTCCAAGCTTGAATGCCTTTCTCTGCACTCAAGCTTGGTCTGTGCATTAGCATTATGGCAAGAAGAACAGAAGACAAACAGACAGGTGTCTGGTTGACCTTATGTAAAATCTTATTCACTTGGCTTCACTTTCCCCTGACATTGCCATAGTGATGGCCACATGGAAGGAAAAAAAATATGCTAAATTGGATAGCACTTGTAATAAAGACGATTCAAGGCTCTTTATTTTTAAAAAAGTGAGGCTACAGTTCATATTTTATATCAGATGCTAGAATGTTAAAGGCTTGCTTGTGGCTAGAAAAATGTTCATTGGTTAATGAGGAGGCCTGTGCAAAAGCTCTCTCTGCAATCTTAGTGGCTGGTTCCTTTCCACCAGTTAGGATGTTCCTAAATATCTACACAAAAATACTTGAAAATGTTTACCTGAGTGTATTATATGTGTATAGTTCAGTTATGCAGTTTATGTGTTAACATTATTGATTCATAAAGGTTTAACATTATCAGCGGAACATGAGGTAAATCGTTGACAGCGGAACACGAGGGAGTTTTGACAGCTGTCAAAACTCCGGACTGGCGCATGCGCACGAGTTGACAGCTCGCGGCTGTCAAAACAACACAAGCCGCCGCACGAGGAGCAGAACTGTCAACGAGCCGCAGAGCTGATTGGAAGAGAAGTAAAGCGGGAAGAAGGGCGGCTCGTGATTGGACTGTACGACCGGCGCCAGACTATAAATAGCCAAGTGCTCCTGTACCTTTCTGCTCTGTCTTAATAAATCAGTTGAAGTTACCAGCTGTCTTGAGTGGTCTGTTCCAGCCACTTCACTGGCGACGAAGGTGGGATCCGCTTCCAGAGCTGAAGTCACGGCCAGGGGAATCCTCGGCCAATAGAGCGAGTCACTGGGAGTTTTAACTCCCCAGCGAAGCGGACCACCGAGCCCTGACAGCATGGCAAATTTCGGACGAGTGAGGGAGTTTGACACTCACCACCCCGAGCGATGGGAGTCGCATCTGGGGCAGGTAGAGGGATTCCTCCTCGTCAGCAAAATAACAGATGACAGAGCCAAGGCAGCCGCACTACTGTACATCAGCGGTCCGCCCGTCTACGATGCTGCTGTCGGACTATTCAGCCCGGTGCCGATCACTGAAGTTCCATACTTAGAACTCGTTGACCGGCTCAGCAAGCACTACATGCCGGCCCGTTCAGAACTGTACTGGCGGGTACAGTTCGCCCAACGAAGGCAGCGGCCGGATGAACCAGCAAATGATTTCATCGCGGGAGTCCGGCACGCTGCGCGAAGCTGCAACTTCCCCGACTTAGAGGACCGGATTCGGGACCAGGTGGTCATCGGGCTGAGGGACGAACGTCTCAAGAAGAAAATCACGTCAAAGCCGGAGATGACCCTCGCCCAAGTCTCCCGTGAGATTTTGGCGTATGAAGATAACCACAAGAAGCCCTCCAACCGAACGGCAATGGAACCCCAAAGCAGCGTCCATCAGGACGAAGCGTGTCTCAGCGACGAAGAGTCCATCGATCTAACAGACACCGATGCATTACAACGCCGAATGGAGAGAAGGCAAGGTAGACGGAGCGACAACAACGACCGTCCCAGTCCAAGAAACTTCACCTCAGCCCAAAGGGAACAACGAAACGCCTGTGCCAGCTGCGGCGGAAACCATGCCCGGGCAAATTGCCGTTTCCGGAGCGCTAAATGTCATAATTGTGGCAAGACCGGCCACATTAAACCCGTCTGCCGAGGCCGTCCCCGCGACAACCTGCATGAAGTAGAGGCTGCTTCCCCAGGTACGATCACCCACCGAGCCAGTAAGGGAAAGCCCTCAGTGGGGTTAGTGAAGACAGTGGAGGGAGTACACAGCTTAAGCCCTAAGGTAAAAATTAAAACTAAATTACAGGGAGTCTATTGCGATATGGAGGTGGATTCAGGTTCTGCTGTAACCTTAATTTCGTCTAGAACGTTTAGAGAAATTTGTGAGCGCAGTAAAAAAACAATACCGTTAAAAAGCCCTCAAGTTCAATTAGCTGACTACCAGAAGACACCAATTCAACTCAAGGGGAGGGCTAAGCTCTGGGTAGAATACAAAAAGTTCAAGGGACCACTAGAAGTATTAGTCACCCAGGGGGATCGCACTAATCTGATAGGGTTAAACTGGTTTAACCCTTTAGGAATTGCCCTCACAGGCGTCAACGCCATTCAGACATCAACCCTTGAGACTGTCTGCAGGAAGTTTGCAGACGTCTTTGATGGTTCCTTAGGCAAATACACAGGACCTCCCATCGCCCTTAACTTAAACCCCGCCATACAGCCTATTAAAATCAGGGCCAGGCGGGTCCCCTTCGCCCTCAAACAAAAAATTGAGGACGAACTGGAACGCCTTGTCAAACTTGGAGTTTTAGAACCTACTGACGGGGGCAGTTGGGAAACCCCCATAGTAACGCCACTGAAACCAAATGGCCAAATTAGAATATGCGCAGATTATAAGGGGACACTCAACTTAGCACTTAATGCCCACTCTTACCCCATTCCAGCAGTTAGGGACGTCCTGGCTTCTATTCGCTCAGGCGCCATTTTTGCGAAATTAGATCTCACGCAGGCGTATTTGCAGTTGCCGGTGACAGATGACACCGCGGCAGCCCAGACAATCGTCACTCACCGCGGAGCATTTAAAGTGACAAGACTACAATTTGGCATTTCGACCGCCCCAGGCATTTTCCAAAGTATTATGGAAAAAACATTAAAGGGAATCCCCGGGGTCTCCCCTTACTTCGACGATGTACTTATCGCCGGAGAAACAGAAGCCATCCTAGCTGACAGACTGTCAGCTGTGCTAGAGCGATTCCGAACGGCCGGATTTAAACTAAAAAGAGAGAAGTGCTCTATAGGAGTTCCCTCTACGGAATTCCTCGGGTATAAGATTGACGCCCAGGGCATTCACCCGACAAACGACAAACTAAAAGCCATCCAAGCAGCCCCCAGCCCCAAAAACAAACAGGAACTTCAGGCGTTTTTGGGATTATTAAATTTTTACCACGCCTTCCTCCCCCACAAGGCTACTATTGCGGAGCCACTTCATAGGCTATTAGACAAGGGCAAACCCTGGACCTGGACAAGAGTGCATGAAAACAGTTTTCAGTCACTCAAGAACATCATTTGTAAAAGTTCCACTATCACACTATTCCAAGAGGACACCCCCGTCTGCATCGCTTGCGATGCATCTCCATACGGGATTGGGGCAGTCTTGAGCCACCTGGACCAGGACAACACCCAAAGACCCATTGCATTTTACTCTCGGACGCTGACTAAAACAGAAAGGAACTACGCTCAAATTGACAGAGAGGCCCTGGCCATCGTTGCCGGAGTTAAAAAATTTCACGACTATCTGTATGGCAGACAGTTCACTATCTTCACGGACCACAAACCCCTATTAGGCATATTTACCTGGGACAAAACGACCCCGCAAATATTGTCCCCTAGAATCCTACGCTGGTCAACCTTCCTATCAGCTTACTCCTACAAACTAGTATACAAACCAGGCAGGGAACTAGGGCATGCAGATTGCCTAAGCAGACTCCCTATACGTTGCCACGACCCAGACCCAGCCCCTGCAAGCAACATTATGGCCATCGAGGAATTACCAGAATTCCCCCTCACAGCAAAAATCATTGCTGATAACACCGCGAAGGATTCAACTCTCAGCAGGGTTCTGCAATGGGTCACAACTGGATGGCCAAACAAAAGCCCAGCAGAAACATTTCGCCCTTTTTTCACCAGACAAGCAGAACTAACCTCTCATTTAGGCTGTCTTCTATGGGGAAATAGAGTAGTGATACCACACACAAATATACAACAAACATTAAAAACATTACACGAAGGGCACCCTGGAATGGTAAAAATGAAGTTACTTGCAAGAAGCTATGTATGGTGGCCAGGAATTGATAAAGACATAGAACAACATGTAGGGGGATGTTATACTTGCCAACTAACAAGAAGCGAACCACCCCAGGCTCCAATCCATAAGTGGGAAACAACAAAAAACCCATGGTCCCGTATCCACCTAGATTTTGCGGGACCAATACGAGGGCAGAATTTCTTAATAATTGTGGATAGCTTTTCTAAATGGCTCGAGGTGATACCCCTAAACAAAATAACAACATACTCCACTATACAAGCACTTAGAAAAGTTTTTGCAACACATGGCCTCCCAGACGTCATAGTTTCGGATAACGGCCCACAATTCACCTCTCGTGAATTTCAGATGTTCGCTTCGAGGAACTGTATTAGACTGGTGACGTCAGCACCCTTCCACCCGTCGACAAATGGCATGGCAGAAATAATGGTGAGGTCAACAAAAGAAGCACTTAATAAATTCATAAAAGGAAACTGGCACCGACGCCTTAGCCAATTCCTCCTAGCCCAACACACGACACCCGGCACCACCACTGGCAAATCACCAGCTGAACTTCGATGGGGCAGGAGGCTAATAACAAGATTAGACAGACTGCACCCAGATAGAACTCCTAATGACCCACAACCTCCTACATCCGCGCCACGAACCTTTCTGCCAGGCCAAGCTATCTGGGCTAGGAATTACACCAACAACCAAAAATGGATCCAAGGCGTCATAATAAAGCAAACCGGACCTGTCTCATACTTAATCCACTCTGACACACACGGCCAACTACGACGACACCTAGATCAAATAAGAATCCGCAAACCACAAAACACACCCCCACCATCACAACAACCCCTTTTAACCCCCTTTATACCTAGCGTTCCGCCATCCGAAGAAGCACAGCCACAACCGCAGGAGGAAGGAGTTCTCGAAGACGAGGCTCCCCCACGACGGTCCAGCCGATCGAGGAAACCACCAACTTACTTGCAAGACTATGAATGGGCAGGGAGCGACAAACAAACACACGGGGGCGGAAACCATCCAGGGGAGGGGTAAGGGGTGTATTATATGTGTATAGTTCAGTTATGCAGTTTATGTGTTAACATTATTGATTCATAAAGGTTTAACATTATCAGCGGAACATGAGGTAAATCGTTGACAGCGGAACACGAGGGAGTTTTGACAGCTGTCAAAACTCCGGACTGGCGCATGCGCACGAGTTGACAGCTCGCGGCTGTCAAAACAACACAAGCCGCCGCACGAGGAGCAGAACTGTCAACGAGCCGCAGAGCTGATTGGAAGAGAAGTAAAGCGGGAAGAAGGGCGGCTCGTGATTGGACTGTACGACCGGCGCCAGACTATAAATAGCCAAGTGCTCCTGTACCTTTCTGCTCTGTCTTAATAAATCAGTTGAAGTTACCAGCTGTCTTGAGTGGTCTGTTCCAGCCACTTCACTGAGGATTTTGGAGTGTATTGTTTTGAATATGCTGCTGATCACAGTGTAGGAGCTTGCTATGGCAATGGAATAATTAACAGATTGAAGTATATTCCAGATATGTTCTTTACCAGATGGGTTGGTTTTCTCCTAAAAGATCAAGTTTTGGGTATGCTTCAGTCCCAAGAGGACTATCTCACCAAAAAAACAAATAAATAAATAAATTTGGAAAATAAATACATTTCTAGTATCCTAATATAGCACTCCCAGCTGTTGTTATGCCTACTGTAGAGTTAGCTGCAGTGCCACTATTTCATCTAAGATTTTCCTCCATTATCAACACTTTCCAGAGAATATTAATTCTATTATTCCTAATAATGTGTGTCTGTGCATTTTTACCAATGTTTAGTTAAAGCTCATAATAAAAACTGCATGCAGGCTACAATGCTTGATGTGCAAATTCCCCCTGAAGATGCATTTGTAGAGAGGAATACACAAGCATTGTTTCACTCTGTTGGAAAATTGCAGGAAATCAATTTTTACTACTTATAAAAGCTTCCCCCTCTCTTTCAATTCCCACTTTGAATTAGTAGTAAGTTTTTTATTTGCTACTGCTCAGATTCTTACTGTTCTTGGTTCCTTTTCTCTCCAACTTTGGTCAGACATTCCCCATGGCATTCCACTGCAGATGTTTACATCTGGCAAATAGTTGCCTTCCTTTAGTTTGCCTTGTATGGCCGCTACGATGAATGTCCTTACATTCATTTTTTTAGAAAAGGTTTGAAAAGACCTGTTAACCTTTTAATATTTTTGGCTTGAAGTCACGTAATAGCAAATGAAAAGTTGGGAGAAAAGGAGAAAAAAATGCAAACTTTCTTTTTTTATTATAGACTTTTTTAAACAAAAAAATATTTGGGCACCACTGCAAGTTTTCTATGTGTGTTTTAAATGCTCCTGATCATTGCTATTGTCATTACAGACACAGACACACAGACACATGGAAATAGACACACAGACACACACATACACAGAGACACACACACACAAACACACCTATCCTGTCTGCAGGAGCAATGGATATTGACCAAATGTTATCAGGCAATACAGTAGACCAGGTGAACCTGCCCGTCACCAGCATGAAAACACCTCAATGGCATGGATAACACTGCCTTACATTCACGGTGTATCCAAAGCCAAGGTGCACATATTGGCCACCTATAAAGGTCAGTGTTGCCCACAGACCTGATCAGACCTTGCGCACTTGTATCATGTGCCCTAAAGATCCACTCCCCAATGAAGAGAAGTCCTCAGTCATATACAGGATGGCATGTGAAAACTGCCATTGTAATTATATTGGGGAGACTGCAAAACGACTGAGGACCAGGGTACACGAACATGAGCTCGCCATTAAAAGACAAAAAACAACACTCACAGGTGTGGGCACACATGGCCACACACAAAATCTCACCTTCAATGTGGCAGGGGCTGAGGCAATCACCTGTGATAACACCAAGGGTGGACAATTATCCAAGGAACCTTGGTTCTCTGACCACCCCTCGATCAATCGGCATATTGATCTCCCCCCTGTGTATCAAGCCCTCAGGGGTTGGGAAGAGGAGCGGCGTGCACGACGCGAATGCAGACAACGCAGACAACATGAGCACTCACAGAGCGCTCTGTCAAACCAAGACCAGAACTGCATAATTACACAATCACCCCCCACCGCAGATTGTAAAAAAGAAGAACAACTATTTAGAGCCTCTGGCATGAAAACACGGGCAGTGACAAGAGCAATGACTATAGCTAATAGGACTGACAGTAATCCCCTTCCGGCAGCAGACACTCAGAGAAAATCCCACTCCATAGGAACGAATGTGAGGCGACTCAAAAGAATACGGCCAGCTGAAAGAACAGAGCTGTGTATTATATATGTATACCATGTTTTCCCAAAAATAGGGCTTACCCCGAAAATAACCCCTAGCTTGATTTTTTGGGTTGGCCTAATATAAGCCCTACCCCCAAAATAAGCCCTAGTTTTAGGGCAAGGCACAAACCTAAAAATCAAGCTAGGGCAGGGGGGAGCATGTGGAACTGCCCCATGTGCCCCACATCTATGTACCTGGTAGTCAGGCCTCTCCTTCCTGGCCCACTTTTTCTGCAGTGTCTTCTGTATTCAGGCCTGCATTTCTCGGTCACAGGCCTTTCCAGGCCTTTGTCGGTGCCAAAGATGAGTGTAAAAGCCACCCCTTCCAAAAATAAGATCTGGTATATGGTGTGTGTGTGTGCGGGGGAGAGAGAGAGAGAGATCATGCATACATACATACATGTTATTATGGGATTTAACTAACATTTTCTCAAAATATTTCATTCCATCCTTTGAAATTAACATTATTTTCTGATACTTCTCCCATACAGATTCGAAGAAACTGAATTTCAAGGTACCCATATTCATCATTTTAAGCATTTTATAGGTACATACATAAGACATATACATACCGGACACTCTACTAATCGATGTGCCATATAATTGACCCTTTCCTTCCTCCAAGTATATGTATATGTATATGTATGTGTGTGTGTGTGTGTGTGTGTGTGTGTGTGTAAGTTTTTCCCCAGTCATATATATATGTAATCTTGGAGATACTATCTGAATTAGTTGGATCACTATTACTCAGACTTTTGCATTCTTACTTGCTTTCTCTTGTGTGGGTTTTTAAATACTTTTTCTTTTTAAAAACCTGGTCTTTATTAAGAGGTGTATCAGTAAGCTGCTTACCTTTTTACAGATGTTTCTCAATTCTGCCACCAATAATTTAATTAAGTAGCTTATTAGTAAATTAGGATAGACAGTTCAATCCTAAACTGACTATTTCACACATTCTGCACCTTCCTAAGTTTCAGGTGGCCAGGGCAAACATATCCTGTTAGGCTGGTCTTCCATTATTTAGAGGTAAGCAAAAGGGGACCCCCCAAAAGGAAGTCCAAAATCTGAAAACCCTCACTCGGTCATTGATGAGAGTGTTAGTCAATAAAATGGCTGTATGTTCAGTCTCAATGGAAGAATATTCAGCAGGAATATTATTTTCATTTTAAAAATTATCTTTCACTCATTTATTTTCTATTAGTCTTCTTAATGGGAAGCCAGCTACAGTTTAAATTATTTAAGCAGTTTCAGGAATGGCAGTGAAAGGCAGAAAAAAAAACATATTTTATAGTTTGTTCAAGCCTAGGCATTTACCCTGCATTTAATCTATCTTTCACCTATGACTTCACCTTTCCTTCTTTCTTTTCCTTGCTAATTACACAGAGGACCTCATTGAACTTATGCCTCCTAGGAGGAGTGTAAGCATGGGCCCCATGAAATCTTATTTAGTGCTGCGTTTATATCTTCTCTGACATACTGCATATTAATCTCTTTCTCATCATTTATCCATCTCATTAAGTTATTTTTCCTTACTATTTAAGCCATTCTACATAATATTTCATGTTACTCACTCTATATTGACTTGCCTGCCATTTTTTCACTTTACCACTTAATTGTCCTAAGCTAATTAAGTCCACCAAAACCAAAGCAATGAAGATATACAAGAAACAGTGCCTGCGGTGGCCATAACCAGGCTTAGAAACTGTACTGTTCTTGGGCAAATTCAGTCATGTTACTTAAAAGCTATGTTACCATAAAAAGCTCATCCCAAACAGCCACTAATATCCTTTTCAAAAATCTTTATAAATAGTTTTGGCAACAAGCCATTCTTCTAACTGGATCAAACTTCATCATCTGGTAATCCAAAGTCCAGGAAATTCCTAATTTCCCATGAACTCTTGAACAAGGAGATGTTAGCCTTACCCAGTGGGTCCATTACAAATCGCCATGGCCAACTGCCACAGCCAATTCATCCAACTCACCGTGGGATAACTTGCCATGGGCAATGCGCCATGGGACAACTCGCTGCAGGACACTAATATTAAAGGAATGGTGGAATAGAATCATTAAAGAAAGGATGCAAAGAGAGAGACAGAATGAACTGTCAATGGCAAAAATTAAAATAAGCAATTACTGTGCTTGCAAGCAAGCTCTGTGTAATGTGTGAATCTTTCTCTGCCTCTTCTCTCCCATGTAATGTATCACCTGGCCCTCTCTTTTATATGGTTTTTGTCAAAAATTCTTCCTTCCACAACTGTCAGGTTTGCTATCGTGTTGCTTTTCATTGATGGGAAAGGTGGACAGGACACAGTGAGCATTGCAAAGGGTGGAAGGAAAAACAAATAGACAAACAGGAAAAACCACAACAAAACCAGAATACCTATGCTCCTAATACCAATGCACAAGATTATTTGACAGCTTTCCAGTGGCCTCCTTTCAGGGGAACATTCTTCCCTCCAGAATGAGCTTTATCAATCCTAATTAAGTATCACTTTTCCTACCAAATATGGCCCATCCTCTGATAGTGATGCACTCCAGATTCCTTCAGTTAAACAATGCCATCTGTTAGGACCCCAGAACTGTCCTTATCTGTTGCAGAGTTTCCCCTCTGGAATGAGATTTTCATTGATATCTGTATTGATCCCACTCTATTGGCAATCCTTAAAGACCTGGTTGTTCAACCAGGCCTTAGGTTAGCAGGGTTGAGACCCCTCTTGGATCACATGTGGATATGGTTGACTAGATCTAACACTGATTCTTTTATTATTTTTTTGCAATTATTGCATTCTGTTCTTATGCTGTTACTTTTAGGGCATGCTATCCAGAGTTGGCTGGAGTCAAATGATGTCTAAATTGAATAAATTAAATTAAATTAAATTAATAGCCATGGACCCTAAGCAACGCTATAATCTGAAATCCATCCAGAAGTGAAAATGACTCAATTCAGCAAGACTGTGTTGCAGATTTCCCAAGAGAAATTGTTTGTTAAGGATTGGCAGAATATCAGTGTGTTTCCTTTCATCACAAGGATAAGGGAAAAGAATGGAAAGGACAGAGGCATGCTGTAATCAGGAGGAGGCTGGATGATGGGATACTAAATGAACCTTTGCAGAGACATAGAGAGACACAGCCTCAGCAAACTGAGGGGGAAGTGGCAGCAAGGAGTGGGTACTATTGCAAAGAGTGTGGGGAGAAAAAGCCAGAAGTATCAGTGGCATGAGGGAAAATTGTTAAGGAGTGGGCCTTGCTGAAGTTTGAGAATCAGGCCACCCTGGAAACACCATGTCTCTTATATCACCAGCAACACTATTGACTATCGTACATGACCATCAAGAGAGATATTCTACCTAGTGTATGTAATCTGCTATCGTTCTTGAGGGTACAAATGGAATGACGTTGTCAAGGTTCCAACTGATGGAACCAAATAAATCAAAACTCTGAGGCACAAGATCTCCTCAAAGAACATGTTTATTGGATACATGATTTCAGCACAGTTAAAAGTAAAACCAAATCTAAAATCCCCCCAAGAGTAATTCAATGTAATAGTTCCCACCTGCTATTTAGCCATAAATCACTTTCTGAAAAAAAACTACTTGGTGGGCTTTCTGGCAGGACGTCCCTCCTTCTCCACTATGATGTGGGAATGACCTTGATTCCCACGGTATCTATTCATATTTAGACTAACAAAAATACTTCATTCCCCCTCTTGTGTCAACCTAGACCAACAAAGATGGCTGCAGTCAGTTTCATTGTAGAGTTGACAGACGTATTCTTACTTTAATAATGCTAGCTAATAATAGTCAGGCAAGATGTCCAAACAGAAAATATATCTACCTATCAGATGCACATCTCTTCTGGCATGATTTTTTGTGAGGGAACTTTTGAGATGGAACTTTTTGTGAGGGAACTTGTTTACTTCTGTCTGATGGATGAGGAACAGATATCATGCAGGAGAGATAGGAGCAAAGTAATATTATTTTCTGCTGTGAACCAAAGTGAAGCCAACAAGATTATCATATGCTACTCATTTGCACTAAACCCTCTTCTCGATGGGGGAAAAAACCCACAACTTTTGTCATGGTCCAGCTACCTGAATCAAAAGTCCTATAAGATCAGGTTGCACCAGAAGGGTTGAGAGCAAATGGATGCTCATACCAAACCATTTCAGATTCAGAGTGATGGGAGCTACATAGGTAAAGGTAAAGGTTCCCCTGCACATGCGTGC
Organism: Vipera ursinii; assembly: GCF_947247035.1. Classification (NCBI taxonomy): domain Eukaryota; kingdom Metazoa; phylum Chordata; class Lepidosauria; order Squamata; family Viperidae; genus Vipera; species Vipera ursinii. The sequence goes on from NC_139512.1 coordinate 232,566,706, forward strand.
TAGTCGTTTCCAACTCTAGGGGCTGGTGCTCATCTCCGTTTCAAAGCCGAAGAGCCAGTGCTTGACCGAGGATGCCTCTGTGGTCATGTGGCTGGCATGACTAGACGCCAAAGGCGCACGGAACACTGTTACCTTCCTGGTTTGGCATGAGGGAAGACCAGGAGACAGCAGGCACGATTCAACAATTTATTAGAGATTGCATCCCGGGTGAAACACCATCGGGATTCCCTGTTATTTATACTAGAACTAGTGTATACAACAACCAATCACCGAGCGGCATTCTCCCACCACGTGGCGGCAGCCAATCAGGTGCGGTAGCTGCTGACAACCGTGAGCTGTCAACAAGTTGCTCCTCCGACCAGCTGGCAACAGTTGACAAGAGAGGTGGAAGAGAGGTGGCAGCCCTTTTGACAGCTGTCAGCGGGCTGCCGCATTCCTCCTCACGAACGTGTGAGGAGGAGAAAATAGTTAACGTTTATAATTGTTAATATATAACACTTCCCACCGTAGTGCTATCTATTTTTCTACTTGCATTTTTACGTGCTTTCAAACTGCTAGGTTGGCAGAAGCTGGGACGAGTAACAGGCGCTCACTCTGTTATGCAGCACTCGGGATTTGACCCGCCAAACTGTCGACCTTCTGATTGACAAGCTCAGCATCCTAACCCACTGAGCCACCTCGTCCCTTAAGGGAGCTACATAGATGCTACTATAAATTCCAAGAAAAAGTGTGAAATAAGTAGGAGAGAATTGGTGCTAACCATTAGCATGGTTACCTGGTTTGGTGGGTGAGCAGAATTTGGTAGTTTTGGTTTATGAGAATGGATGACCAGTGAACTGATTTTCCCTTGTCTTGTATATAAATGTCATCATCATCATTCTAGCCATTGTCTATTATGAAAGATGAAGGCCTCTCCCACATGTTTTCAACCAATATGGTCCTTAGCTTTATTTTGTCAGTTGGTCCCACAATACTTGCTGATGTTGTCACTCCATCTTCTTTTAGGTCTCATTCTATGGAATCCATTCTATACATTCTATAAATGTATCTGTGTGCATTTGTCTTCCTGTTTATATGTGTTTGTTGGAAAGCATGACTGGGAGAGAAGGTAAAAGCCATTTCCCCCCAAGCAAACATGTAATCTACTGTTGCCTGTCCTCCTAACATCACATGGAGCTTTCCTGATTCATGATATAAAGCAGGGGTCCCCAACCCCTGGTCCATGGACTGGTACCTGGCTGTGGCATGCCAGCAACTGGTCCACACAAACAAGCAACCCCCATCTGCGGGATGCAGGCAGCACACAAAAACATGCCCCTCACCCAAGTCTGTGGAAAAACCTCTCTCCATGTAACTGGTCCCTGGTGCCCAAAAGGTTGGAGACCTCTGATATAAACCAAATATGGACCCTAACTGACCCTCAAGATTAGCCAACTGCTCATGAAAATCTATGTCCTAAATAGAATTAATTACTCCTGAAGATACAACCAGAATTTTTAGCTACTTTCTTGCTAAAGGCTAATACAATTCTTTCAATTTTGCAAGCATAACGATAAATTGGAGTAATGTTACCCAGAGCATAAAGTTAGTCTGTATCATAAAATATGCTTTTATGTGAAGCTGATAGGGGATATGCAAATGGTCAGTTACATCCTGTCCCATTGATTTTTTTTTCTTCCACAAGAATTTGTTAAATGTGTCATATTCCACTATGTGTGTGTGAAAACTGTAAAGCAATTGATTTAAATATATTCTGTTTTATGGTACTCTGTCTTCGGTAAAACGGCAGATGCGGGGAATAAGAATTTACATATCTTCAAAAATCCACTTTGTTCTACTATCCACTTTTGGCAGTTGAACTAAATCTAACATTCTTTTGAAAGGATTTTTTTAAAGATCCTAAACAATATTTGCAAACTAGAAAAAAAGGAATTGTAATGTATAAAGTGGCTATAGGATTTTCTTCAGCTTTAAGCAAAGGCATCACAGTCTTTGCATTGACTTTACCCCTTCACTGGAGCTGTCTTGCATGTAATTGTGAAATGTCACACCTTATTGGTGCTTGCTACCAACGTATGCCAATTTTGTTTGTTCTCAGGCTTTGGATGTTTTGAAAAACAAAATATTTTTTTACTTTGCTCTAATTAGGATTAAAAAGCATATATATCATGACTCTCCTTTAGCATATCTAAATTAGCAAGTGAATTTATCTCCTTCCATAACTGAAATACATCCTATTTATAGTCTATCTCTACAACTCTTTCACTGAATTCAATGTGCCTGCTCATCTCCAATTTCTCGTTATTAGAAAACAAAACAAAACAAAAACAAAAACAGGTTGTCCTCTACTTATGACCACAATGGAGCCCAAAATTTATGTTGTTACATGAGAATTTTTTTAAGTGAGTTTTGCCCCATTTTATGACTTTTGTTGCTGCGTTTGTTAATTGAATCACTGCAGTTGTTAAGTTAATAACATGGTGGTTAAGTGAATCTGGCTTCACCTAACTTGACTTTGCTTGTCAGAAGGTCTCAAAAGGTGATCATGGGACCACAAGATACTGCAACTATCATAAATGTGAGTTAATGGTCAAACGTCCAAATGTAAATCACAGGATCATCAATGTGAAAAAGGGTCACAAGCAATAGTGGGATTCGGCTAGTTCGCACCACTTTGGTAGAACCGGTAGCTAACTTTTTGTTTTCCAGGCCCAGAATGGGTTTCTGGAAGCGGCATCCACACAGAGAACCAGTTATTCACATATTTGAATCCCACCACTGCTCATAAATTACTTTTTCCAGCACCATCGGAACTTCAAACGATCACTAAACAAATTGTTGTAAGTCAAAGACTACCTGTAACATGTTCTCTTGGACTCTCTGCTTCTGCTCAAAGAGCAGATGGCAATTGTGGTTAGGAGAGCTTTCACTCAACTTTGTATTGTGTTCTTGTCATGTCCCTTCTTCAATAAGGAGGCCTTTCACTTCACTCATGCCCTGGTAATCTACCATCTGGACTATTGCAATGTGGTCCACATAGAGCTATCCTTGAAAAGCATCTAGAAGTTTCAACTGGTGCAGAATGCAGCTGCACAAGCAATCTGTAAGGGAGATGGGCAGTTTCTAAATAGGATGTATAAATAATGAATAAATAAACAAAAAGCAGGGAATTCCAAAACTTGTTATGGTCTCTTCCAAAATGGAGGTGGCTCGCCATGGTCTTTTTTTTTTAATGACCGATACAACCAGAACAGGGACATACATGGCAAAAACTTTCATGAGAATTGACAACAGCTCCATTATCTAGACCAGGGGTAGGGAACCTTGGCTCTTTATGACTTGTGGACTTCAACTCCCAGAATTCCTGAGGCAGCATGCCTAGTTCAGGAATTCTAGTTATTGAAGTCCACAAGTCATAAAAGGGCCAAGGTTCCCTTCTGCTGATCTAGACTAAACTCTTCAGATATAGAATTCCTTTGACTCTTCCAAAGATCAAACAAAAGGTTTAAAATCTACGTTAAATTACAATTTATTTATTTTTTCCTAAGGTGATCTATCATTGGTATTTAACACCAGATATGTTATCTAGAATGTATAAAGGTATTTCAAATGAATGTTGGAAATGCAAATGTAAAGAAGGGACTTTTTATCATTTATGGTGGACATCTGATAAAGCAAAGAAATATTGGAGTAGGATTCATATTCTAATACAGAAGATTCTCAAAGTGAATATAAACATAAACCCAGAAACTTTTCTTTTGGGTTTAATGGAAAAAGATTGGGGGGTGGGGGGGGAGGAACTTTGGTGTTATATATGTTGGCGGCAGCAGGATTACTTTATACATGAAAATGGAAGGATGCTTCAATCCCCACAATGGATGAATAGTTGCAAAAGCTGATGGAGTTAGCAGAGATGGCTAAATTGACTGCTTTGACAAAAGAAAAGAAAAACACACATATTTTTGTTTCTACTTCGAAACCACTTCTGAACTTTGTGCTTGAGGAGGAAAAAAATGAAACTTTGATTTTCTGATTTACTGATTACACAGATCTGTTGTTATAGAAATGGCTAGTTTATACTATTGTGTAAAAGTAAAAAGTTGTGGTCCGATGTTACTGTCTTATTCTACTGCACCAAAGCGAGTTGGAAGTCAATGCCTTTCCTTTTTCCCATTTTCTCTACACTTTTCCCTTTTTCCTCCCTTATTTTTCCTATTATTTGCTTTTGTATTTTTGTATTTTATATTATGACTTGACTCTTCCAAAGATCTTGTTAAACCTAGAACTAAGGAGAAACTTCCTGACAGTTAGAACAACTAACCAGTGGAACAACCTGCCTCCAGAAGCTGTGAATGCTCCAACACTGGAAGTTTTTAAGAAGAGACTGGCCAGCCATTTGTCTGAAATGGTATAGGGTTTCCTGCCTGAGCAGGGGGTTGGACTAAATGACCTCCAAGGTCCCTTCCAACTTATTATTATTATAATTCCTTCAGCTACTGTTGCTATGCTTCTTCTTCTACTCTCCTTGAAACTGGATAGATTATCCCAAGGCTAGACAACTTGTGACAGTCCACATGTTGGTGAAGTCCAACTGCCAGAAGCCCTTGATATTGGCTGTGCTTTTTAACAATGCTGGGAGCTATAATTCAGCAACATCTGGAGTGCCACAGATTGCCTACCTGTTGGCTAGTGTGTACATCTTTCCCTTTGTTGCCTTTCAAGCTGAGAATAGAGATAGCAAAGCAGAAAGCAGCAAAAAGAACAAGAGAAATGTATTTATTTAAAAGATTTATATTGATTGCTTTTAACTCCTCTTCCTCCTCCTCCACCACCACCACTTCTGGCAGATGCTGGAAGATGAGCCCCTCAGGTTGGAAGGCGTCCAATATGCTACTGGGGAAGAGTACTAGTACTAGTACTAGTACTAGTAGCGCCAGAAAGAATGAAGCGACTGGGCCAAAGCCAAAAAGACGCTCAGCTGTGGATGTATCTGGTGGTGAAAGGAAAGTCCGATGCTGTAAAGATTTTTTCTCCATAGAAACCTGGAATGTAAGATCCATGAATCAAGGCAAGCTGGACATGGTCAAACAGGAGATGACAAGACTGAACATCGACATCTTAGGAATCAGCAAACTAAAATGGACAGGAATGGGTGAATTTAATTCAGATGACCATCAGGTATACTACTGTAGGTAAGAATCCCTCAGAAGAAATGGAGTAGCCTTTATAGTCAATAAAAGATTAGGAAAAGCAATACTGGGATACAATCCCCAAAATGACAGAATGATCTCAGTTTGAATCCAAGGCAAAGCATTCAATATCACAGTAGTCCAAGTCTATGCCCCAACCATCGGTGCTGAAGAGGATGAAATTGACCGGTTCTATGAAGCCCAGAGGGACGCCGTGGCTCAGTGGGTTGGGACACTGAGCTTGTCGATCAGAAGGTCGGCAGTTTGGCGGATCAAATCCCAAGTGCCGCGTAACAGAGTGAGCGCCTGTTACTCGTCCCAGCTTCTGCCAACCTAGCAGTTCAAAAGCACGTAAAAATGCAAGTAGAAAAATAGGGACCACTACGGTGGGAAGGTAACAGCGTTCCGTGAGCCTTTGGCATCTAGTCATGCCGGCCACATGATCACGGAGACGTCCTCGGACAAGCGCTGGCTCTTCGGCTTTGAAACGGAGATGAGCACCGGCCCCTAGAGTCGGAAACGACTAGCATGCATGTGCGGGGGAACCTTTACCTTTACCTTTATGAAGCCCTACAGCACCTTATAGAACTAACACCCAAAAATGATGTCCTTATCATCATGGGGGATTGGAATGCTAAAGTAGGAAGCCAAAAGATAATTGGAATAACAGGCAAGTTCGGCCTTGGAATACAAAATGAAGCAGAGCACAGGGTGATAGAATTTTCTCAAAAGAATATGATAGTCATAGTAAACACTCTTTTCCAACAACCCAAGAGACAGCTGTACACATGGATCTCACCAGATGGTCAACACAGAAATCAGATTGACTATGTGCTCTGCAGCCAAAGATGGAGAAGCTCTATATAGTCAGTAAAAACAAGACCACGAGCTGACTGGCTCAGACCATGAGCTTCTCGTTGCAAAATTTAAGCTTAAACTGAAGAAAATAGGGAAAAGCATTAGGCCACTCAGGTATGAACTAAATCATACCCCTGACAAATATACAGTAGAGGTGACAAATAGATTTAAGGAATTAGATCTGACGGACAAAGTGCCTGAAGAACTATGGACAGAGGTTCACAACATTGTACAAGAGGTAACAACTAAGAGATAAGAATGCATTCTTAAATGAACAGTGCAAAGAAATAGAAAAAAAAATAGAATAGGGGGGACTAGAGATCTCTTCAAGAAAATTGGAGAGATGAAGGGAACGTTTCATGCAAAAATGGGCATGATAAAGGACCAAAATGGCAGGGACCTAACACAGGCAGAAGAGATTAAGAAGAGGTGGCAAAATTACACAGGAGAACTATACAAGAATGAGCTTAACGTCCCGGATAACCACAAAGACGTGGTCACTGACCTCGAGCCAGACATCCTAGAATGTGAAGCAACAACAAAGCTAGTGGAGGTGACAGTATTCCAGGTGAGCTATTCAAAATCTTAAAAGATGATGCAGTAAAAGTGCTACACTCAATTTGCCAGCAAATTTGGAAAACTCAACAGTGGCCACAGGATTGGAAAAGATCAGTTTACATTCCAATTCCAATGAAAGGCAGGGCCAAAGAATGTTCAAAGTATTGCACCATTGTACTCATTTCACATGCTAGTAAAGTTATGCTTAAAATCCTACAAGCTAGACTCAGCAGTATGTGGATCGAGAACTACCAGAAGTACAGGCAGGATTTCGAAGAGGTAGAGGAACTAAAGATCAAATTGCCAACATACATCATGGAGAAAGATGGAGAGTTCCAGAAAAACATCTACTTCTGCTTCATTGACTATGCTAAAGCATTTGATTGTGTGGATCACAACAAACTGTGGCAAGTTCTTAAAGAGATGGGAGTACCAGACCATCTTATTTGTCTCTTGAGAAACCTATATGCAGGTCAAGAAGCAACAGTGAGAATTGGACACAGAACCACTGATTGGTTCATGAGAAAGGCAGGGCTAGATGAATCAAAAGTTGGAATTAAGATTGCTGGGAGAAATATGATCAACCTAAGATATGCAGATGATACCACTCTAATGGCAGAAAGTGAAGAGGAACTAAAGAGCCTCTTTCTGCGAGAGAAGAAGGAGAGTGCAAAAGTTGGGTTGAAACTAAACATTAGGAAAACCAAGATCATGGCATCTGGCCCTCTCAATTCCTGGCAAATAGATGGGGAAGAAATAGAGGTAGTGACAGATTTTATTTTCCTGGGCTCCAAGATCACCGCAGACAGGGACTGCAACCAAGAAATTAAGAGACGCTTGCTCCTGGGGAGGAAAGCCATGGCAAATCTAGACACCACACTAAAAAACAGAGACATCACCCTGTCAACAAAAGTGTGTATAGTGAAGGCTATGTTCTTCCCAGTTGCAATGCATGGCTGAGAATGTTGGACCATAAGAAAGTCTGAGTGCCAAAGAATTGAGGCCTTTGAACTCTGGTGCTGGAGAAGATTCCTGCGAGTCCCTTGGACTGCAAGGTGTTCAGACTGGTCAGTCCTAGAGGAGATCAATCCTGACTGCTTTTTAGAAGGCCAGATCTTGAAGTTGAAACTCAAATACTTTGGCCACCTAATGAGAAGGAAGGACTCACTGGAGAAGAGCCTAATGCTGGGAAAAGTTGAGGGCAATAGAAGAAGGGGACGACAGAGAATGAGGTGGCTGGATGGAGTCACTGAAGCAGTAGGCATGAGCCTAAGTGGACTCCAGAAGATGGTAGAGGACAGGAAGGCCTGGAGGAATGTTGCCCATGGGGTTGTGATTGGTTGGACACGACTTCACAACTAACAACAACAACAATACTATGTTTAGCATTTGCAATCTCATATGCATCTATTCAGAACTAAGTCTACTCATAACACACCTAGCAGCCTGATAATAATTCTGATTCTTTATTAAGAGTGCAACTGAACCCTGGCATATAATACAGATAAACATTTCAAATCTCTTACAGCATATCGGCCAAGTATTTTTGATCAAAAACATAACCTCCCGCTTCCCCCCCCCCAAAATGCCTTTAACATTTCTCTCTTTTCTTCTTCTTAAATGTAAGCATAGAAATGTGATTCTCACATCAGGTCAGTTTTTCTTGTACATGTACTGAAAATCCTCTTTTATGGCAGCACTGTGACATGTATTACACTCAATTGGACTTCTCATTGTAGCAAGCAGAAAGCTTGAAAGGGAAAGTCTGAACTTGCTGAACTCTACTGGGATACCACTTGCAATGCTCCTTACAGGCAGATAACAGCTCTTTTGTCTGTGACATAATATCTTAATTTGAAAAAGGACATTGGGTGGTTTTTTATTTTTTTTTTATTTTTTGACAGTCTGGCACATGTGTCCTATCTATAGTTGAGTGCTTTGGGGGCCTCTTTCTCAGAGGATTTGCTCACCCTGCAATAGTCTCTATTTATAGGCTTTTATCTGAATAGCATCCATCAGCTTTGCAAGATGACATCATTAGTGTACCTTAGACTCAGCTGAATGCTTGCAATATCACCTTTTTTATTATTTATCTTAGGGCATTCCCCCCCCCTCCAGTACTGAGTTAGATTTTTTTTCCTCCCACAAGGATCTGTCGAAAGAGTGAAACATTTGAGGTGCAATACATAATGAGTGAAAAACCAGTCAATAGAACTCCAGCAAATGACCATGATTGAGTTGTGTGGGGTTGAGGAAGAGTTGAGGCAAACTAAACAGAAAGCTGTTTAGGATGGTAGTTTAGGAGAGTGCATGCTGCCATCCAATAGCTCAGGATCACAACCAAAGAAGAAAGTTGGTTTTTTAGGATATACATTCCATACAGAGAGCTAGAGAGCAATTATTAAGGGTCCTCATTTATCAGGAGGTGAGACAGAAAAGGATCTGGGCAATCTGGATAATATATTTGTTCCCCCCCCCCAATGAAACAACTTGTCCTTCCAGGTGAGGAATGATTACCACTTTGAGGAGTCCTTGGTGCTCTCTGATCTTGGTTGTTTTCTTGCACACATTTCATTACCCAAACTAGCTAACATTATCAGTGCTGATGATAAGCACTGATGATGTTGCCTAGCTTGGATAACAAAATGTCTGCAAGCAAACAACCAAGACCAGAGAACACCAGGACCCCTCATTTCAATCCTGAACTCTAAATATTCTCCTTTATTGATTACCATTTCCAAGGCTTACCAGAGGTTGTTGAACATCTAGCTATTCCTGAAGGCCTTTGGGGACTGACTGTAAAACCACTAGCATCCATATATGGCACTTAATCGATTTAACATAATGTACATATTTATTATTGTGTCAAAATCTGTAAACCATCTGTGCAAGCCATGGGGTACCCTGTGACACCATAGACAGAAAAGTTGGTTTTTAAAGATGCAGATTAGGAAGAGTATTGATTCCTTTGAACTTTGGTGTTGGAGAAGTCCCCTGAGAATATCATGGGCAGTCATGAAAACAAACAGATCATTGAACAAATCAAACCAGGATTCTTACTTGAGGCACAAATGGCCAGTCTCAAATTATCCTATTTTGGACACATTATGTAAAGACATAGATCTCTGAGAAAGGTGATAAGAAAGGTAGAAGGAAAAAGAAGAAGGTGGATGGACTTAATTATAGTGGTGATGAGTGTACCATTAGGACACTTAAAAGACAGGTTACGGACAGATTGTCATGAAGAAAGTCTTATCTATATGGTCCACTACAAGTTGAAAATAACTTGATGGCACACAATCAATCAAGTTATCTAGAACTCACCAAGACTGAAGTGGTGGATATATTGCATAAATAAACAAATAAATTAATTATATTTAACCATGTGGGAAGCCTTATAAAGGGAATATTTACAGTATTACTCTCTGGCATATTTAGGAGCCACTCTCCCCTCCCCCCAAAAAAACCAAAAAACCAAAACAAAAAAACAGGTGCAGTGGCTCAGTGACATAAAAGAGAAGGTCTATGTTCTGGAGGTTTGAGTCCTACTATTGTGTGATGGAGTGAGTTCCCATCACTTATATCACCTGCTGCCAACCTAGCACTTCGGAAGCATGTAAATGCAAGTAGATAAATAGGTACCACTTCAGTGGGAAGGTAATAGTGTTTCATGTTTTGTCCTACACTCTGCACTGCAGCATGATGTCATGCTGGACACATGACTGCAGAAACATCTTTGGCCAGTGCTGGCTCATTGGCTTACAGAAATGGAGATGAGCACTGCCCCTAAAGTTGGCTACAACTAGTGGAGTAAAATCTGCAGAGACCCCTTTACCCTTTTTTACCATACCAAAGCACCACCAGTAAAAAGTGGCACTGTCTAGTGTTTTTTGCTCATATTATCCAAGGGCAACAATCCATTTGTATTATTTTTCTGAAAAGCTTGTTATCTTCCAGAGGAGACCTACACAGGATTTCAGATCACGCTGCCTGCTGCCATGCACATGGCATAAGTACTTTGCATAGGCCAGGGAATATTATATAGCCTGAAATGCTTTACCCCCTCAAAAAAAAATAATATAAAGAGAAACAAATTGTGTTTAGTGTGGACATAGCACTAAGACATTGCCTGGACAGTCTCTGCTATTGTGAAACAGTTGCTAGATTGGAACTGTTAAAAGCAACTGCAGAAACTTCAGGACAATTGTAGCCTGGGGATGTGGTTTTATCTAGGTAGAGTCATAAATGTATTGTATTTGTGTCTTGCTTAGGAGAGACAATAAAACCTTGCCTTACTTCCTGACTACTGTATCTTCTAAGCTTGTCATGAGATTGCTCTCTCTCGCTCTCTCTCTTTTTTTAAAGGATTGGATGGCTTAATTACTTCTTAAATAATCCACAGTCCATGAGAACTGCTCTAGGAAGAGCATTTCATATCATTGTCTGCTTTTAGTGAAAGCCTGGAGAAAAATTGGAAGAGTCCTTTAAAGTAACAGCTGGGGTTTCTGAGGCCAGAGATTGCTATTATTACTTTACCCCTTTTGGACAGAATAATATACTTCCTAGCTGCTTTGTAGTGATCAATTTGTAAGGCTAGCAGGATGGAGTTTAGGCTGTTTTATGAATCAGCTATCTATCTATCTATCTATCTATCTATCTATCTATCTATCTATCTATCTATCTATCTATCTATCATCATCTATCTATTGTGTGTCAACATATTGTGGTTATTTTTTTCTCCCAATTATTTTTTTACTTTCACAATAAATCCCTTCATAAATTGGATTACAGTTTACTTGTTTCTTTTTTACAAAGTATACCATAGCTCCTTTAGCTGTAGAAAAAACAAATCTAATAACTTTAATAACAAATTTATTTATTTAATAGTTGTATTGCAGTTCTTTATTTCCTTCTTTTTAAGAGCATGACTCTGCCAAAGAAAGAAATATTTTACAAAAAATATAAACAAGTGTATATAAGCATTGCATGCCTTTTAATAAAACTCCAAGCTTTTAATACCTTTTCTCCAAGCCATATAACCATAATGAAACAGAGGGAAAAGAAAATTAAGCTGAAGTGGTTGCCTCTTGCATTCCTATTTTCTCTTTGGAGATCTTAATTTTTTTTTAAAAAAAGAAACAAGTTTTATTAATTTTCTAATTTTACATCCAAATATTTATGAAGCAATGTGGTGATTGGGTAGTCAAAAGTCCGATAACAGAGTCTTTTTGTACATAGCTCAGGTTACATCAACAAAAATTTCCTCTCCAATTCCCTTAGTTACAGTATCATAATCAAAATAATACATTTCTAGTTGTGACCCAAACAATTAAAGCAATCATCAATATATTTTCACTTATACTTAGCCATGTCCTGTTATTAAATTTTACCTAATTTCAATACAGTACTCCAAATCAGCCTACAGTATTTAAAAGAGTTAATTTTTGGGTAGCCCACATTTCCCCTATTTCATTATATAGTAATTATCATATCTAAAATACATACATTATTCATTTAGGTAGATACTTATTTTGTTTCAGAAATGTATTCTGTTTATCATCTTAGTAGTTCATCAATTATTGAAAAGATATCTTCTGTTATATTATTCCAAATTCTGTAATATAATTCAAAGATATATTCTAGTAGCTAATTTTCATTTCCCTTAAAAATCTAGATCCTAAATATAAAATCAATTTATATCTTTTAAAGATTTCCCTTAGCCCATTAAAATAAGTTTTAAGCTCTGTCATTACAAATTCCAGGAGAGAGAAAATCCATTTTTAAAAAATCTAACTCTAGCTTTCTTTATGTGCCAAGCAAGCTTCCATATCAGTGCCTTTCGATTCTCAAATATGTCTCCCTTCATTCCTACATGTTGTTTGCATCCAGGGAGACCATCCAGTTGTCAATTTTTCAAAGAGAATGACCCCTTTATAATCATTGGATTGTTGCTCTAATAGAACAAATCCCCATGTTTGGTGTAGTATAGTTGTCATTAGCTCAGTCTGGTCTTCTTCTTCTTCCAGTCCCATCTGGCTTGGGTAGGAGGTCATGTCCGGTGTTATAATTAATGTTTGGTTGGCTAGATTCTCAAAGTACTGTATTTGAAGGTCTTTGGCATCCTCTATCTTAGTGTTACTTTTTTCAGCTTCTGTTGTTTTTTTGAATTGTAGATTTTATAGATGAAATCAAGATTTGGGCATCAAGGCTCTCAGTAGATTGTATTTGTTGTTCTTTAATGTTTTGATGTTAATTTCCTCCTCTTCTGTTGGTTTTTGGATTGTCGATTCATCAGTTGGAATCAGGATTTCATTTGGTGAGTTTAAGCTGTCACATTTATCTTTCAGTCTGGCTTTCATTTGCTCAGTCATTGCCAGGATTGTTTCAAGTATAAGTTTATAATCAAGTGGTGGATGATATTCCTCCATTTATTTGATGTTTACAGATAGGTCTTTAGTGGAGGCTATTTTGATAAAAGTCAGTAAATGTCCACCTCCACTATTCCTAGAAGTTGTTTTTCAGTGCCAGGTGTTCCCAATTCTTATTTTTGAAGATACTGTCAAGGACAGAGAGTTACAGCTAAGGCTCACAATAAAGAAAAGATTTACTTGCTATACCAGGTTTCACCACAGGATGTCCTCAGTATCATGTAAGATCTTTTTCCAGACTCATATAAGGCTTTTATCCAAATTATCCATTTTTTCTCTTCTTTCACAGCTTGAAAAGTAGTTAGGGTAGTAGGTCCTATAGAAATAAAAAGTTTGTAATAGCCCCAAAATTCCGAAAGTACAAGTAAGTTTGCTTAATTATTTAACTTAGTTATTGCCTTTTTTTAAGGCTTCAAAATTTCAGGTCCCCAAGTAGGCAGCCACCGCTCTTCCAAGAGAGGGGGATTTTTTTTCCAAAAAAGTCCCACAGGAAAATAATTAGGGAAGTAAGAAAGGTAAGATCTCACCCAAATCCTCCAGATTGCTTCATTGTGCTTGATGGTGATTTTGGCTTTTGGCAGGGAGCAGCTTAATGATTGGCCATATTAATGGCTGAACTTTTCTTTTTCGGGTCAGAGGAGCTGCTCTGGATCAAACAGAGGGATGCTGCCCTTCTGTGATCACAAGGAGGGCCTCCTCATGGTGGTCGCCCCTCCAGAGCAACTTTTGACCCTTTCCAGGGTCCTCTAATGAAGAAAAACCAGACAGCAGGGAGAATGTCCTTCTTGCACATCCGCTGGCACCGCATGCGCAAACCGGAAGCCCTGGAGATCTTAATTTTGAGTGGTCTAATTTGGGTTTTCTAACCTATATTCCCCATCAGAACTTTATAGGGTTCCATGAGAAATAAGATTGAAAAGTTACAAGTTTTCTAAGGTATAGCAGAATGTCACTTACCTGCATCATTATGAAATGTTTTGAGAGGCTGACAAAGGACATTATTGTATCCAGCCTTCCTTCAGCGTTTGACTTCCTTCAGTTTGCTTACCATGCAAATTGCTCTACAAAGGATGCTATTTCTTATGTTCTCCATCTGAGCATGGTGCACTTAAAGGAAAAAAAATACTTATGTGCAAATGCTGTTTTTCAACTTCAGTTTGGCATTTTATACAATTGTTCCTCAGCATCTATTAGACAAACTGGGCCTTTTAGGCTTTAATACTTCTTTGTGCAACTGGATTCTTGATTTTCTTATTGTTAGGCCCCAGTATATGTGAGTTGTGACTAATATTTCTAATACCACTTTCATGAGTACAGGTTCTCCTCAGGGTTGCATCATAAGTTCGCTGTTGACCCATGACTGTTGTGCAAAGTTTGCCACCAACCATATTGTGAAATATGCAGATGATATAACAGTAGTGGGCCTTATTCAGGATGAGAATGAGAGTGCTTACAGCAAGGAAGTAGAGGGGTCTGGTGAACTGGTGTAATAAAAACAACCGCATATTAAATGTAGGAAAAACTAAAGAGACCACTGTCAATTTCAGAAAAGGCAGGCACAGCCACACATCTCTGTGTATTAATGATTGACCTGTGGAGATGGTTAGCAGTATCAGGTTTCTCGGTGTGCAGCTAACGAGTAGGCTAGCTTGGTCACTCAACAGTGAGATACTGGTGAAGTGGGCATAGCAGCACCCGCATTTTCTGCATCACATGAGAAAAGTACATCTTCCTTCCCCTGCCCTTAATGCTTTGTATTGAGGGACAATTGAGAGCATCCTGCCACATTGGAAGCATCATTTGGAAGCATTACTGCTTCAGATAGGAAGAGGGTGCAGAGAGTGGTGAGGATGGCAGAAAAGATTATTGGTACTTCACTTCCTTCTATAGCATAGAAGTGATGCTTGAGCAGGGTCCACAGTAATGTTTGGAATGCTACACATCCTTTTCATGACCTGTTTTCCTTGCTACCTTCTGGGAGGAAGCTTTGTGGTATCTGAAGCAAAACATATAGATTCAGTCACAGTTTTGTTATATATAGTATCAATTTTGTGAACTCTCAAGTTTTCTCTTTCCACTATGTATTCAAAATGGACAGTGATCAACACACACACACACACACACATATTCACAGTAAAAAATGACAATAAAGGTTATCTTATCTAAAGTCAATGGTCATCCAGAAGCTAATTGGTTCTCATCATTGCTTATTGCTTTGTCTCTTCATTAGAGATTCTGTGATTTTCTTTTTAAGCTGACATGTTTTAATGCTCAAAACAACGTTTGAAAACTCCTAATCCAATGTATGTGCTCATGAGACATAAAACAATTTTTTCACAAAAAGTAAGACAAATGCATTTTAAAACCAAATTTACTCCCAAAGGCAATTCTCTATTTAAGAAATGGAGGACAGCTATACTGCCAAAGATAAATGAAAGTTACAAGAATTGCTAATTGGAATTTGCAAGTCTTATATGGGCATATAGTCTTCTCCCATGTGGTGGTGTGGTGAGGTGTTGGTGATGGCAGTTATGCAAGATCTACAGCTACATTTCTGCCAATTGATTTATTAAAGCCGTGGGGGTACAGTGGTTAGAAAGTAGTATTGCAGGCTGACTCTGCCCACTGCCAGGAGTTCGATCCTGACCGGTTCAAGGTTGGCTCCCCTCTTTCTAAGGTCAGTAAAATGAGGACCCAGATAAGTAAGGGCAAAATGCTGATTCTGCAAACTGCTTAGAGAGTGCTGCAAAGCACTAGGGAGCAGTATATAAGTCTAAGTGTTATTGCTATTTTTATATTTAGATGTCACCCATCTCATTTTGCAAAGGAACTCAAAACAATTTATATCCAGCTTTTGTGCACCAAACCGAGAAATTTATAAAAATGTCCCTTTCTGCCCTTTTTTGTGCATTGTAATTTCTCAGTGACTTAACAAAAATGATTCAGTTGACTTTGACCTTTTATATATCATGAACTCCTCAGTTTTAAAGTCTAAATGTAAACTCTGGAAATGATTTCAATTTGGTCTTATACTTGCAGTTAGTTTGATTCTCGGGGTTTATATTTGTACTGTATTTAAATTGTCTTGTTTACTGTAAGTCATCCAGTAAATTTTAAATCAAAGGGTGGCATAAAAATGGATTAAAGATAGAAAAACTCTTTCCTGGTCTATATCAATAGATCAACTTATAATGATGAAGCTAACTTCTGCTTTCTTCCTTGGATACCAACACTGATGGGTCAAGTATTTTACAAGATTTTTAAAAAGTGGTTGGTGATTAATTTAATATGTTCCACCAAGGACTTTTCACTTCCAGACTACCTTATTGTTTATCTTTTAATCATGATGATAGAGCAGTAGAAAACTCATCTCTGTTGAGTATTAACCAGATCCATTTAATTAGGCCAGGGCCTGCCTACCTAATAATTCTCCATGAAATCTTATACTCCCTGTTGGAGATTAATGCTTGTTTGTTTTTCTTTCTTTTGCCTTTTGTATCACAAACAGGAATTGATAAAATAATCAAGGATGGGGGGTTTTTTATAGCGTGAGGCGCCAATAACACATTTCCCTCTTAAAATACTGTGGGAAGTGAGCATTTTCTAATGTTCCTAACACCCAATGACTTTCATTGACTTATTATGCCTGGAAGAAAATTGAGCAGAATGTTTCTCTCAAAGTGTAATGTTGCCAAGGTTGCTTTCTTTTATTAATCTTTTCCTTCTATATTTGGCAAAGATGGATATCACTGTTTTTCACTTCGTGCCAGTGAAGAATTAAGTCCTATTTTTCCCTCTAGATATTTGTTGCTATAATCTCTTTCAATGAGTATCTAAAAAGTCCCCATTACCACAGGCTAGATCAAAATATAAGCAACTCCATTTTCTAACCATTTTATGTTGCTTTGGTCATACACAGAACTTTTCTAGTGTCATTTCTTTAGTGGAGGCAGTTTGAAAGAAAATAAGGGTCTTGTTTTTGATGAATTTGCATATTTCCGGAGATTTCTTTTTTAGATGCCATTATTCAACTAATACCTATGAAAGTGCTAGTCTTCAATGGCTTTACAGTAATACTGCAGTTGACTTTCTAGCCTCGTGCTGACTCTCTGAGGCTTGACTGGACAGTAGAAGAGGCTCAGTGGTTTAATGATGCTGGAGATCATCTCAGCTTTGGTGGTTCATGTCCTAGCTCTGCATGGCAGGGTGAGCTCCTGTCACCTACCTCAGCTTCCTTCCACCTAACAGTTCGAAAGCATGTTCTATGTGAGCAGATAGATAGGCACCACTTTGGTGAGGAGACGAGCTGGCACTCTGTGCAGACAGTCAGATTTCTGAAGGCCCTGAACTTTCTCTGTTTTGGTGCCTGCTTGCAAGGGAGCTCCAGAAAGGAAGGGGACCTTTGATGCTGCTGCAAGAAGAGCCAGCTGCTTGTCTTTCTCTCTGGTGCAAAATCAGCTCACACTTCTGTGGCACACCTTGGGAAGCACACAAGTGTGTCCTATAACAGGGCTGGAACCTTGCAAGCCAAACTGCAATAGCATTGTGGTCCCCTGGCTATTGTAAGAATTCCATACACTAATAATAATGCTGGACGGTAATTCTTCACCTTTTCTTCTTTTAAGAAGCTAGCAGAAGTGCAGTTTCTGCCTGCCCCAGGCCAAGACTGGGTCTTTGACATGTCATCACTGGAACTCAGCTTCACTTCTAACATCGTGCATTAATGAGGAAGTAATGATGCAAGAAGTGAACTACCTGTACCAATTAAGATAGCACGGACTCAGTATTGAGCAGCAACCAAAAGAAGCGAACATCTTACAAAGAATATATCATTACTTTCCATAATAGGAGGTAGATTCAATTTTGGGTTTAAAAAAACAAACTGTCTCACAGATAATGAAGATTATCCAAATCTATATCTGTTAGGCTTCAGGCATGGTAACAGAGATTCTTTTTTACTCCATTTAGGCTGGGACATACTGCCATATCGAAGGTTTGTTCCCAAGCTCAGTATCACTGAAAACATTAATTGGTATTCCCATTTTCCGCTTAAACTAAAGGAAGCTATTCACACCTTAAATCAGCATCTGAAACTAGCAAAGGATTGAGAGGGGGAAATTGAAGTTCAGGTCAGAAGTCTTTCTGATCAACTATTAGGCAGGTGTAGAAAAAGAAAAAAGTCTATTTCGGACTTTATCTTTTTTTTTACTGTATTTATTTTTTTTACATTTTGAACCGTCCTTCTCCCTCACTGGGTGAAATATGAAAACAATATATATGAATTAAAAATTGAGTTAAAAGGTGAAGGGAGGGCTTTCAGAGCACTAGACAGCCCCAAGGCTGTGTGCTCCTGTGAGCATCCCAGGTGAGGCCACAGAGCTATGTTTTGACTCATTTTCATCATATAGCAGTCCTGGACTTGCAACAATTCATTTAGTGACCATTCAAGGTTACAACAGCACTGAAACAAGCTACCATTGCAGCACACCCATGGTCACATAATCAAAATTTGGATACTTGGCAAATGTATTTATGAAGGTTGCAGTATCCTGGGGTCATGTGATCACCTTTTGTGAACTTCTGACAAGCAAGGTCAATGGAGAAGACAGATTCACTTAACAAACTTTGTTACTAACTTAACAACTGCAATGACTCAGTTAACATCTGTAGCAAAAAAGGTTGTTAAATGGGGCAAAACTCACTTAACAGCTGTCTCACGTAGCAACAGGGTTCAATTGTGGCCATATGTTGAGGACTATCCATATGTTGGTTTCTCCTAAAAACTGAAGATTCCCAGGCTTTCCAGACAGGAAATCAATATTTTCTCTTAGATATGCTCCCACTCAACTGGGCAAGAATAGCAAAAGCAAGAGCACTGAGACTTCAACACCACTTCATAGTGTTTACAGACTTCTCTAAGTGGTTCCCAGAGTCAGCCTATTGCCTCAATAATCTGGGTCTGCATTTTACTGGTCTAAAAAGGATGGAAGGCTGAGTCAACCTTGAGCGGCCAGGATTAAACTCCTGGCTCTGGGAAGAATTAGCCTGCCATACTGCATTCTAACCACTGTGCCACCATAACTCTGAGAAAAAGATCCCCTCTCACTTTCTTCTTGAACATCTTACAAAGGTTTTGTCCTGTTGAAACCAGGAAAGATCAGTAGCTGTGGAACAAGCAACAAGGTAGAGTCAAGAGAAGGGAAGAAATGTCTGGTGAGCACTGTGTTGAAAATATTATTTTAGTTTCTGCATACTTATGTCTGATTGGTGGCGCAGTGGTGAGAATGCAGTACTGCAGGCTACTTCTGCTGACTGCCTGCTGCCAGCAGTCAGCAGATCGAGTCTCACTGGCTCAAGGTTGACTTACCTTCCAAGGTCAGTACCAGATTGTTGGGGGCAATAGGCTGACTCTGTAAACTACTTAGAGAGAGCTGTAAAGCCCTGTGAAGTGGTATATAAGTCTCCGTGCTATTGCTATTGCTTTATTGACTCTGATAGCCATTGTCACTATGCAAGCACATCCTATTAAAATAATTGGGGATCACTATTAGCAGTTTCCCAGATTCCTTACATATCCAGACCATATTGTGGTCTTGCCCAGAATACCATTGTCGGTACCTCTCTATTTAGTTCCCTTTAGCAGCTGCTTTGCCATTAACTGTTTTAGTATGTGACTATCTGAACTTAAAAAAAAAATAATAAAGTGTTATATTTTCCTTCTTCTTCTTTTTGATAACAATGATTTTGTACTATAAATTGTTCTTATTATCCAGCCTCCAAAACACAAGAGTTGCTCTGTGAGTGAGTGAAACAGGCGGTCTCTAAATTTGATAAATAAAATAAATAAAATAAATGTTCCTTTTGCTAGTCTCATGCTCTAAAAGCTCTAGGCCCAGGAACTGGAACTACAGAGATGATAATTTTCTATTATTATTATTATTATTATTATTATTATTATTATTATTATTATTATTATTATTATTATTATTATTATTATTATTATTATTATTATACTGGTAATGGAACTTCTGTAGGCATCCTATCAAACTCACATCCTGGAGTAAAGAGGTGGGTGACTTGTTAAAGACATCTCCGAAGAAGGTAAGTGGTGGCAACACAACTACCAAGCAGTTACACTTAGTTGGGAAAATGTCAAGGAGTGGTTTTTTTTCTTTTCATTTTTCATCTTATGGGTTCATGCTTGCCATTACACACATATTTATGGAATCAGTTCTACACCTTCTACAGCAACAATGCTCATTTCTCATAATGCGAATTCCTGAGGAAACAAAGTTTCTTGGGAAACAGTATAAAGTTACTGAGTTGAGGGCAGTTACTACCTGCTTTTTTATTATTCTTAATTAGGTTTTGATTAATTTTAACTGATCTCTTTAAATTCTTTTCTGCCCTAAGCACTATTTATAAAAACTGGACTATACTTCCTGTATCAGAGATGTTTAATTTGAATTAATAAATAAAATATTCAGTTCAGACAGAATCACATGCTTTTCTAATGTTAGATCTGACATTGCCTCTTTCTCTTTACAATCTGAAAAGTTATTTTGATTTGTAGAAGGCTAGAAGCAATCATCATACTCTATGCAAGCAGTTGTGTAGTGACTTAACTAATGCCGCTCATTCAATATACTCCATATGCAAATTATGTATATGAACATGGTTCATTTAATATACTTCATATGCAAATTATCTATATGAACATGGTTTGCATTTTACTTTTCATCATTGGGGAAAATATATTCTGGCACTGAACATGGTTGTCATAGTTGCATTTTTAATAATAATAATAACAACAGCAACACCAACAACAACCATATCAGTGGCTGTAGCAAAATCTCACAGACTGATTATCTAAACATCATGATCGAGTTGCCAAAATCTGGAAGCTTTGCCAGAAGTTTGGGTTCGAATGCAGCAAGAATTATTGGAACACCAAATTGACAAAATTCTTGAAAATGAGCAAGCCAAATTCTTGCAGGACTTTTGGATCCAAACAGACAGACATCTGGCCCACAACATGCCTGACATCACTATTGTGGAAAAGAAAAAAGTCTGATTCATTGATATTGCAATACCAGGTAATGCATGAATTGAAGAGAAACAGCTAGAAAAAATATCAATATATTGTGATTTGCAAATTGAAGCTGAGTGACTATGGAGGAGAAATCAATGGTTGTACCAGTAGGAATAGGAGCCCTTGGAGGGCTGCCTAGATCAGACATGTCAAACACAAGGCCCGGGGGCCGGATCTGGCCTACGAAGTGGTTTCATGCGGCCCGCAAAGCCATCCTGGAAACAGTGAGGGAATGGCCCCCACTGCCTTGGCCCTGGCCCAGAGACCCTCAGATCTGTCCCACTCCTGCCCAGGCCCCCATAGGCACCCTTGATGCGAACGATGTAGAGCTGGCCATGCCCACCCAGTAGGCCATATGCACTCTAGTCATGCCCACCCAGTAGGCCACGCCCACCCTGGCCATACCCACCCGGCCCCTTGAAGGCAACTGCAATGCTGATGCGGCCCTCAATGAAATTGAGTTTGACACCCCTGGCCTAGATACATGGAAATTTTGAGCTTATTAGACCTGAATATCCTGATTTGACAAAAAAACCCCTACCCTACTCAGAACTGCCTATATACGTACTCAGATGCTACCTTAACAGCTCTTAGGTCCTTGGTTAGGACATGAACTGACTTTTTTTTTCCTGTCCCACACTGTGAATTGAATTGAAGATTAAATTATTATTAATAAATAATAGTGCCTTTGGTATGAATAGCCGTAGCTTCTCAACTGCATAGTGTGGCATGATGTTGTCAATAAGTTATAAATTAATGTTTTTATGCTCAGAGCATTGTTAATTACAGTAGCAAAAGCTGACTTGACTAGGAGCTTGAAGAGGAAATGTGGAAAAATTGGCAGCCATTGGCTCATTAATTATTCAATTTATCATGTTAACTACAGTACCTTCGTTACAGAAGGATGTTATTCATATATTCAACTATACAAGGTAAAATATAAAAGGAGATGTTTCTGGAAGGAGCCAGTGGGGGGAAAGCATCATTCAAGGTACTAGTAATGGTGTTTAAAGCCCTACATGGCAGGGGTCCAGAGTACCTCAGGGAACACCTGCTGCCGGCATCAACCTCCCTGCGCCCTGTGCGTTCCCACAGAGAGGGTCTCCTCAGGGTGCCACCGATCAGAGAATGTCGATTGGTGGCCCCCAGGGGGAGATCCTTCTCTGTGGGTGCTCCGGAGCTATGGAACCAGTTACCGGTAGAGCTCCGGATGGCGCCCGATCTTCGCTCCTTTCGCCGCGATCTGAAGACGTTTTTGTTTGCACAAGCCGGCCTGGCCTGATGGGAGATTGGTGGGGTTTTTATTTTTGTATTTTTATTGTTGTATCTTTGGGGTTTTATAAATGTAACATATTAATTGTTTTAAAATCGGGCAATTATTTAATCTCCTTTTAATATTTGTAACTTTGTATTTTATTCTTGCCCTGTGAACCACCCTGAGTCCTTTGGGAGAAGGGTGGTATAGAAATATTAATAAAAAAAATAAAATAAAATTTAATTGTTAATGTTGGGGCATTTATTATTTATTTATTTATTTGATTTTTACCTCATCTTTATTACTCTGTAACTAACTCAAGCCGATGAACATACCTAATACTGCTTGCTCCTCTTTTTTTCTCATCACAAGCCTGTGGGGTGAGTTTGGCTTGAGAGACAGTGGCTAGCCCCAAATCACCCAGCAGGCTTTCATGCCTAAACCAGGGCTATAATTCCCGTCTCCTGGTTTCTAGACCGAACCTTAACCACTAGGCTAAATTGTCTCATTCATAAAACAATTAAGGAAGGCATTAGTCTATGTTAATCAGCCTTGATTTGATTTGATTTGGAGATTCAGGATTGGATGAGGATGTGATTTAGTATAAGTTTGTGATGTGAGAATCCATTTCAACAACATTTTTTTCCCATAGACCAAAATGAATAAGCATCAACATTCATGTGGTTTCCTCTTTTTTTTTTAGCAGAGCTTGAAACCAACAGAAATTGCAGACCCCCTTAGAAAATATTAACCTTGTCCAGTTTCAGCTGGATACCTTCAAGGGCATCCCTGCAATAAAACATTTCAAATTATTCCCCCTGTTATCTGTAAGACATGCAGCAATAACAGAGATGAGGAAAGGATAGCTCAGCAACTCCCAAAGTATCCATTAAAGACCTTGAGTCATACAGGACCAATGCAGGAAGTACAAAAACTTTGCAATATATAGTGACCTTTTTTTTTAAATAATGTGAAATGAAATGAAATGAAATGCTATTTTCTCCTTGCTTCTCTGAGATGCCATCCTTGATTTGATACTAAAGAATCCCCCACTGGCTTGTCCTTGGGGTGCTCTGATTGCAGCTGTGTTTTGTGGGTTGACAGCATTGGCATATCTGATTGGCAAGCTTGACCCCTCTTGGAAAGAACCCCTCATCAGCGCCAGGAGTTGATTGTGTCAGGGTGGCAATTTGCTTGCAGCACTTAATGTTACAGTAGTTTTTTGTTTTTTGTTTTAGTTAGCAGCAGAAGCAGATTGACACAGTGAGATAAAATGCTACAAATAGAATGGCTACGGTGATATTTCCCCTTCATGGATTACTGCCTTGTCATGGCGAAGGGGCTTGCATAATTCAATGAAGATATGAGCTATGCCGTGCAGGGCCACCCAAGATGGACAGATCATAGCAGAGAGTTCTGACAAAATGTGATCCATTGGAGAAGGAAATGGCAACCCACTCCAGTATCTTTGCCATGAAGACCCCATGGACACTACCAAAAGGCAAAAAGATATGACGCTGGAAGATGAGCCCCTCAGGTTGGAAGGTGTCCAATATGCTACTGGGGAAGAGCAGAGGGCTAGTACTAGTAGCGCCAGAAAGAATGAAGTGACTGGGCCAAAGCCGAAAGGACGCTCAGCTGTGGATATGTCTGGTGGTGAAAGGAAAGTCCGATGCTGTAAAGATTTTTTCTCCATAGGAACCTGTAATGTAAGATCCATGAATCAAGGAAAGCTGGACGTGGTCAAACATGAGATAACAAGACTGAACATTGACATCTAAGGACTCAGCGAACTAAAATGGACAGGAATGGGTGAATTTAATTCAGATGACCATCAGGTATACTACTGCAGACAAGAATCCCTCAGAAGAAATAGAGTAGCCTTCATAGTCAATAAAAGAATAGGAAAAGCAATACTGGGATACAATCCCCAAAATGACATAATGATCTCAGTTCGAATCCAAGGCAAACTATTCAGTATCACAGTAGTCCATGTCTATGCCCCAACCACCAGTACTGAAGAGGATGAAATTGACCGGTTGTATGAAGCCCTACAGCACCTTATAGAACTAGCACCAAAAATGATGTCCTTATCATCATGGGGGATTGGAATGCTAAAGTAGGAAGCCAAAAGATAACTGGAATAACAGGCAAGTTTGGCCTTGGAGTACAAAATGAAGCAGGGCACAGGCTGATAGAATTTTGTCAAGAGAATACGATGGTCATAGCAAACACTCTTTTCCAACAACCCAAGAGACGGCTCTACACATTGATCTCACCAGAAGGTCAACACAGAAATCAGATTGACTATGTGCTCTGTAGCCAAAGATGGAGAAGCTCTATATAGTCAGTAAAAACAAGACCACGAGCTGACTGTGGCTCAGACCATGAGCTTCTCGTTGCAAAATTTAGTCTTAAACTGAAGAAAGTAGGGAAAAGCACTAGGCCACTCAGGTATGAACTAAATCATATCCCTGACAAATATACAGTAGAGGTGACAAATAGATTTAAGGAATTAGATCTGATGAACAGAGTGCCTGAAGAACTATGGACAGAGGTTCACAACATTGTACAAGAGGTAGCAACTAAAACTATCCCAAAGAAAAAGAAATGCAAGAAAGCAAAATGGCTGTCTGAGGAAGCTTTGCAAATAGCTGAGGAAAGGAGGGAAGCAAAAGGCAAGGGAGAAAAAGAAAGATATGCCCAATTGAATGCAGAATTCCAGAGAATAGCTAGAAGAGATAAGAATGCCTTCTTAAATGAACAGTGCAAAGAAATAGAAGAAAACAATAGAATTGGGAGGACCAGAGAGCTCTTCAAGAAAATTGGAGAGATGAAGGGAACGTTTCATGCAAAAATGGGCATGATAATGGACCAAAATGGCAGGGACCTAACAGAGGCAGAAGAGAGTAAGAAGAGGTGGAAAAATTACAGAGAAGAACTATGCAAGAATCAGCTTAACGTCCCTGATAACCATGATGAGGTGGTTACTGACCTCGAGCCAGATATCCTAGAATGTGAAGTGGAATGGGCCTTAGGAAAGCTGAGCAACAACAAAGCTAGTGGAGGTGACAGTATTCCAGCTGAGCTATTCAAAATCTTAAAAGACGATGCAGTAAAAGTGCTACACTCAATTTGCCAGCAAATTTGGAAAACTCAACAGTGGCCACAGGATTGGAAAAGATCAGTTTACATTCCAATTCCTAAGAAAGGCAGTGCCAAAGAATGTTCAAACTATCGCACTATTACACTCATTTCACATGCTAGTAAAGTTATGCTTAAAATCCTACAAGCTAGACTCCAGCAGTATGTGGATCGAGAACTACCAGAAGTACAGGCAGGATTTCGAAGAGGTAGAGGAACTAGAGATCAAATTGCCAACATATGCTGGATCATGGAGAAACCTAGGGAGTTCCAGGTTTGAATCTCAGAAGGGTATGGCTGACTGATGAGAAGAAATAAGTTTGAAATGATCATATCAGTCTCCCTTTAATTCTTTGTTAGCAATCCAAAAAAATTACGCAAATATGAGCTGTCACTGTGACTACTGCCTGTGGATGGCCTTGGGTTAGGCTGAAACAGGAAATAAGATTTGTCCCGTGTTTGGGGCCTAGCAAGGTATTCTAAATACTTAACAAACACTTCACACACACACACACACACACACACACACACACACACACACACAGGTATTACAATAATTACAATAAGATATAGTATCTTTTTCTTTCACTGCTAGTAATTGGGTACATATCATTCTTGATTAAACTTTTATTCTAACACTCCTAACATAGTTGAAAGTGCACTCTCTCTTTCCCTCCCTCCCTCCTTCCTTCCTTCCCTCCCTGCCTCTTTCTCTCCTTGAGAACTAGACACATCTCATAGGTGTATATACAGTACAGTATTATTAAAGCTAAATTTCTTGAATTAATTTTGTATCTAAGTCTAAAAGAGGAAGGAAATATTTAACTTACAATAAAATAATTTATCAATATAGACAAATCATCCCATAAAATTTAAGGATTTGGGTTAACAATCATAGAAAACAAAAAAAAGAATGATTAAAAGACAAGTGTAAAGGGAGTTATTAATTACCTTAATTAATTATTAATTAAGCCTGAGACAATTGTTCACACACACCAACAATTATTATGCATAACTTAACTACTGTATGTTATATATAATAGAATTTACAAGAAAAAGTCACCCCAAAATTTTGCAAGCCAATGTGGAGAATACAATAGATGAAATAGCTTTGGATGTTGTTATAAAACAAAACAATATAACTGTATGTGAAGGACAGATTTGACTGAACTGTTATATAAAGACAGGTTCAGCTAGCTATAGTAATCCTTCTACAGTTCTCATAGAGTATAGAAGGCAAGGCTGTTGAATCTGGACCTAAAAAAATCCCTTAATTGATGGAGGGATTAAATAAATTTATATCATTAGCTACTTTCCACCTTGCATTGTTAAACCAGGCTGAGATAGATTTCAGAATAAAATTACTCTCCCCCAATAATCAATGTCAAAGAGTCCTACTATAATAACTCTCTTAGCTTGAGCAAATTCAAAAAATTGTAAAGAAGAACTCTTCTTGTTTTAATTTCTTGTGACAACAAAGATTGAAATTTATTAGATGGGATGGACAGAAAAATTCCAACTGGTCTATAGGAGGTTGTTAAGAGAAGCCTGCAGTTCATTTCCTGGGACCAGAAATGATCACATACTGTAAGAAGAAAAAAGCCTACTGAATTATCTAAAGATAGATACTTAAAGCATAGCCATCTACAGAGGGCATCAAGGGGTCTCATGTGACATCCTAATGTGAACAAAAAACAACAGAACTTGCATCATGAGGTCACTATGCATGTTTCATCATTTTGTCATCAATGTTTTTCGACACTGATGCCTAAGGCTTAACATCAGAAAGAATAAATAAAGAGCAAGGGAGACAAAATGTTGTGATAGAAAACTTGCATCCTCAACTTTCTATCCTCATGGTGTGGGAATGAAGACAGAAAGGAGGGGAAAACCTTTATTCTTCTTTCAGGAACTAGGTTGAAAGAGAAAGTCTAAAAACACCAGTCTTTCAACTTGAGAAAAACAGAGTAATGGCAAAGAGAATGAAGAGTCCTTTGCTTGCTAACTCTATTCCCGTGTTCTATGCATAATGTTTGTGAAGCTCCTAATTCATTACTGATTACTTCAGGAAACCTTATCCCTTTCCTAACTTCTAATTTCAGCAAACAGTGTAAACATTCCTTCATTGTGTGGAGATCACAGAACATAGAATAAAGGAGTTGGTAGGTCTTCTGGTACAACCCCCTGCTCAATCAGGAGACCCTATATCATTTCAGACAAATGGTTGTCTAGTCCCTTTTTGAAAGCCTTTAATGATGGAGCACCCACAACTTCTGAAGGCAAGCTATTCCATTGGTTAATTGCTCTCACTGTTAGAAAATTTCTCCTTAGTTCTAGGTTGCTTCTCTCCTTGGTTAGTTTCCAACCATTGTGTCTTGCCTTGCCTTTTGGTGCTCTGGAAAACAGGCTAACACCCTTGTCTTTGTAGGAGCCCTTCAAATATTGGAACACTGCTATCATGTCCTCCTGGTCCTTCTTTTCATTAGATTAGACACCCAGTGATGTAGGTTTTGCTCTCTCTCTCTCTCTTTGTCTCAAGAAAGACATGGAAAAGAAAGACCCTGAAATGTGGATGAGGTTGAATTCTGTTCTCATTTTGGTAGAAATTATACCTTCACAGTGGAAATTCATCCAAATGCTTATTATTTATAACCAAGTTAGTACTCAGCGATCACAATTGGTGCACAACTGTCATTATTCTTTATTTTCTGATCTCAAATTCTTTAACAGAATGTCAATAATCCCCACTTAATAATTGAAAAATCCATAATGGTTAGCATAGCTGTTCCAGTTAATAAGCAAACAATAAATGGGTAAACACCAAGGGAACTGTGTTGCAGAATGCACTTTACTAATTCATTTTTGACAATTTGTTCCAATTATTTATTATTACTATTTATTATGATATATCACAGCATGTTTCTTAATAAGCTGTCATAAGAAGAGAAATGGCAAAATGGTATCTTTTTAATGTATTGTTAGGCACCAGAGTTGCATTTCTTCCTTCCTTCCTTTTATTTATTTATCATTGTTTTATAAGTAAGGTGGTGAGCATACATAATACACCTTATTCCTCATATTTTCCCCAGAACAACAACCATGTGAGGTTGGGTAGAGCAAGAGACTGCTCCAAAGTAATAAATAAGTGACCATATACATTGATTTAGATAGATAGATAGATAGATAGATAGATAGATAGATAGATAGATAGATAGATAGATAGATAGATAGATAGATAGATAGACAGACAGACAGACAGACAGACAGACAGACAGACAGACAGACAGACAGACAGACAGACAGACAGACAGATGAAGGATAGATGGATCTAACTCATTGTTTCCATATGGTGTTGATCAGATTTTTACAGTCCAGATCTTGTATTCTAAGTATATATTTGAGCAAACCTGTTGCTAAGTATTGCTAACTATTCTTTCCTTGTAATAAATGATATATTTTGTTGATACAGCTATTGAGATGTAAGTTTTGGAAGTAAAAGAGAGGCCCCTGCCAACATTTGAATGTACCATGTAACAGATGAAAAGCAATTGTTTTTTTTTTTCAAATTGCCAGACCCTGGTGGATATTGTCATTCTAGTGACATTATTGTTTTTGCTCCTTTTAACAATTTTGTTTATGCTCTGAGCCAGTTGGAATGGAGAGGCCTGAAAACTTAGAAGAAGGAGGAAATGCCAGACCAAATAAACAAATCCCCAACCCATCGGAAGTGTTTTATGAATTGGCTTTCCTATTTGGAATGTGGCTTAAAATTGCTCTTGAAATTTCATTTTAAGAACTGTTTTAACTTCCGGGATGCCTCTTCAGGCAAAGTAGGCAGAGAATTAGAGGGGAAAAGATTTAGTTAGAACACCAGAAAAGGGACTATGCTCCCAACTGTTTCCATTTTTTTTCTAATTTGCTGAAATTAAAAGAAAGTCAACTAATAATCCCAGCAAAATATCTATGATGGGATATGCACATGAAGCAGCAAATATTGGGTGTTTTCATTGAGCAACTGCAATTGGGTTGTTCAGTGAAGCATTTGCTAAGTGAAAAATCACATAATTGCAACTGTGTTTATGATTGTAATAGGACAATGTATGATTATAATAAGACAAGTCTTGACTGTAAAAGGGATTGTGTTAGTGCAAAGGCCATCAAAGTAAGTATTGATCACAAAGTTACTTTTTGTCACCATCATAGAGGCTAACAGTCACCTAACAAGGCTAAACAAGAGCTTGTAGTTGAGGAAAATTTTAACTTATAGTGCATTGTTTTCAGTGTTCACCAGTGCCCCTCTCCAATATACAAAAAACCCTGAACCTCAAAGCCATGCATTTCTACTATGCTACTATACTATTTTTCTACTTGTAGGCAATTCATTCTTAGTTTTACCCTATTTTTCATAGGAAATCTCACAAACGGTACAGCTGCCTGCAGTCTGAAGCAATATAGCCACTTTCTCATATCAAGATTCTGTCACCACATTTGGGGTGCATATAGAAACTTCACCTAAAGACTTTAAGGAAAGCTGTGAAAAAACAACTGAGAAAGGCATTAAGCTGTGTTTGTTTCTGCTAGGATTTCTCATTTCATAAAGATAAAATAAGAACATGTAAGAACAACAGCAACAACTGATTCAGTTCAGGATCCAATGAAAACCGCAAAAAGCTAAATGAGACCAATTCCTTTCTAGCATGCTATTAGGTAACTCTTTTTCAAAGTGACATTTTTCCAAGCTTAGTCATTATAGGGCTGCTTTAATTAATTATGGGATCAGTGTCAACTTTTAGCAACCACATAGATGGTCCTTTTCCAGTATGATCTGTCTCCAACTGGGTTCTTCAATTTCCCCTAATGTAAAACTCATTGCCACTGAAACAAGCCATGTTAATACAGATGGTCTCAAGTGATAATTTTATTTATTTATTTATTTATTTTAATTCCATTTATATCCCACCCTTCTCCGAAGACTCAGGGCGGCTTTACAAACTTAGCAGTAGCCTTCATTCTATGTATATGCCTGCTTATTAGGGCTTACACACACACCCCAAGCGGCATTATTACAAAGTCAGCTTAATTGATTGGAAGCAAAATTCCAATCAATCAAAAGTTAGTGCAATGGTAAATCAAGTCACAGCCTGACTAGACCTGATTTCATGACTATTTTGATGATGGTTGTTAAGAAAATCTTTGGATAATGTTTGACTATTATTAAAATAGCCTCCATGGAAGATTGGGTGACTCAAGGTTGACTCAGCCTTCCACCCTTCCGAGGTAGGTAAAATGAGGACCCAGATTGTTGGGGGCAATAAGCTGACTTTGTAATAATGCCACTGGGGGGGGAAGCCCTAATAAGCAGGCATATACATAGAATGAAGGCTATTGCTAAGCACATTGATTTGTGCTTAGATTGTAAGCTGCCCTGAGTCTTCGGAAAAGGGCGGGATATAAATGGGATTTTAAAAAAAGATTTAGCTGCAAACAACAATAAACTGAGATGCCCTACGTACGGTCACTCATGCACTCGTTACCTCTCGGGTAGATTACTGCAATGCTCTCTACATGGGGCTGCCCTTGAAGACCACCCGGAGGCTTCAGCTGGTGCAGAATGCAGCCACGCGGGTAGTGATGGGAGCATCCCGATACTCCCATATTACACCCCTCCTGCATGAGCTGCATTGGCTATCAGTTGTCTTCCGGGCGAGATTTAAGGTGCTGGTACTTAACTTTAAAGCCCTACATGGCTTAGGCCCGGGATACTTGCAGGACCGTCTGCTACCGGGGACGACTTCCCATCGCCCAGTGCGCTCACACAGAGAGGGCCTCCTCAGGCTGCCGTCGGCCAGACAATGTCGGCTGGCGACCCCCAGGGGGAGGGCCTTCTCTGTGGGAGCACCAGCCCTTTGGAACCAGCTTCCCCTTGAGCTTCGGATGGCCCCGGACCTCCGGTCCTTTCGCCGCAACCTCAAAACTTTTCTCTTCCATCAGGCTGACCTGGATTGATGATGGGTTTTTAAATATGTTTTAATTTTTAACTGTAGTTAATTTATTTTGGGGCTGTTATTTAATTCGTTTTTAATTTTTGTATTGTTGTTTTTTATTGTTGTAAGCCGCCCTGAATCCTTTGGGAGATAGGGCGGCATATAAGTCCCAAAAATAAATAAATAAATAAATAAATAAATAAATAAATAAATAAATAAATAAATAAATAAATAAAATGGATGAATATATCCCACCACCTGATTATAAACTGATACTAGACACGATTTTGGCAATGACAGAGCAAATTAAAGCCAAACTGCAAGAAAAATCTGACAACTTAGCCACCAAATCAAATTCTAACCATAAATGAGGAAATAATAATCCAAGAGCAAATAGAAGAAGTGGAAACTAACACTAAAATAGATTTCAAAGAACAACAAATGCAACCTACAGAGAATCTTAAAGTCCAAATTTCAATGTTGTTGTTGTTGTTAGTTGCGAAGTCGTGTCCGACCCATCGCGACCCTATGGACAATGTTCCTCCAGGCTTTCCTGTCCTCTGCCATCTTCTGGGCTCCATTTAAGCTCACGCCTACTGCTTCAGTGACTCCATCCAGCCACCTCATTCTCTGTCGTCCCCTTCTTCTATTGCCCTCAATCTTTCCCAGCATTAGGCTCTTCTCCAGTGAGTCCTTCCTCCTCATTAGGTGGCCAAAGTATTTGAGTTTTAGCTTCAGGATCTGGCCTTCTAAAGAGCAGTCAGGGTTGATCTCCTCTAGGACTGACCGGTTTGATCACCTTGCAGTCCAAGGGACTCGCAGGAGTCTTCTCCAGCACCAGAGTTCAAAGGCCTCAATTCTTTTGCGCTCAGCCTTTCTTATGGTCCAACTTTCACTGCCATACATTGCAACTGGGAAGACCATAGCCTTGACTATACGCACTTTTGTTGACAGGGTGATGTCTCTGCTTTTTAGTGTGCTGTCTAGATTTGCCATGGCTTTCCTCCCCAGGAGCAAGCGTCTTTTAATTTCTTGGCTGCAGTCCCCATCTGCAGTGATCTTGGAGCCCAGGAAAATAAAATCTGTCACTACCTCCATTTCTTCCCCATCTATTTGCCAGGAATTGAGAGGGCCGGATGCCATGATCTTGGTTTTCTTAATGTTTAGTTTCAACCCAACTTTTGCACTCTCCTTCTTCACTCGCAACAAGAGACTCTTCAGTTCCTCTTCACTTTCTGCCATTAGAGTGGTATCATCTGCGTATCTTAGGTTGTTGATATTTCTTCCAGCAATCTTAATTCCAACTTTTGATTCATCTAGCCCTGCCTTTCTCATGATGTGCTCTGCATATAAGTTAAATAGGCAAGGCGACAGTATACAGCCTTGCCAGACTCCTTTCCCAATTTGGAACCAATCAGTGGTTCCGTGTCCAGTTCTCACTGTTGCTTCTTGGCCCGCATATAGATTTCTCAAGAGACAAATAAGATGTTCTGGTACTCCCATCTCTTTAAGAACTTGCCACAGTTTGTTATGATCCACACAATCAAAGGCTTTAGCATAGTCAATGAAGCAGAAGTAGATGTTTTTCTGGAACTCTCTAGATTTCTCCATGATCCAGCGTATGTTGGCTATTTGATCTCTAGTTCCTCTGCCTCTTCGAAATCCTGCCTGTACTTCTGGTAGTTCTCGATCCACATACTGCTGGAGTCTAGCTTGTAGGATTTTAAGCATAACTTTACTAGCATGAGAAATGAGTGCAATGGTGCGATAGTTTGAACATTCTTTGGCACTGCCTTTCTTTGGAATTGGAATGTAAACTGATCTTTTCCAATCCTGTGGCCACTGTTGAGTTTTCCAAATTTGCTGGAAAATTGAGTGTAGCACTTTTACTGCATCGTCTTTTAAGATTTTGAATAGCTCAGCTGGAATACTGTCACCTCCACTAGCTTTGTTGTTGCTCAGCTTTTCTAAGGCCCACTTCACTTCACATTCTAGGATGTCTGGCTCGAGGTCAGTGACCACCTCATTGTGATTATCAGGGACGTTAAGCTCATTCTTGTATAGTTCTTCTGTGTAATTTTGCCATCTCTTCTTAATCTCTTCTGCCTCTGTTAGGTCCCTGCCATTTTGGTCCTTTATCATGCCCATTTTTGCATTGAACGTTCCCTTCATCTCTCCAATTTTCTTGAAAAGATCTCTGGTCCTCCCTATTCTATTGTTTTCTTCTATTTCTTTGCACTGTTCATTTAAGAAGGCATTCTTATCTCTTCTAGCTATTCTCTGGAATTCTGCATTCAATTGGGCGTATCTTTCTTTCTCTCCCTTGCCTTTTGCTTCCCTCCTTTCCTCAGCTATTTGCAAAGCTTCCTCAGACAGCCATTTTGCTTTCTTGCATTTCTTTTTCTTTGGGATGGTTTTGGTTGCTACCTCTTGTACAATGTTGCGAACCTCTGTCCATAGTTCTTCAGGCACCCTGTCTATCAGATCTAATTCCTTAAATCTATTTGTCACCTCTACTGTATATTCAACGGGGATATGATTTAATTCATACCTGACTGGCCTGGTGCTTTTCCCTACTTTCTTCAGTTTAAGCCTAAACTTTGCAACAAGAAGCTCATGGTCTGAGCCACAGTCAGCTCCTGGTCTTGTTTTTACTGACTGTATAGAGCTTCTCCATCTTTGGCTGCAGAGCATATAGTCAATCTGATTTCTGTGTTGACCGTCTGGTGATGTCCATGTGTAGAGCCGTCTCTTGGGTTGTTGGAAAAGAGTGTTTGCTATGACCATCGTATTCTCTTGACAAAATTCTATCAGCCTGTGCCCTGCTTCATTTTGTACTCCAAGGCCAAACTTGCCTGTTATTCCGGTTATCTTTTGGCTTCCTACTTTAGCATTCCAATCCCCCATGATGATAAGGACATCATTTTTTGGTGTTAGTTCTATAAGGTGCTGTAGGGCTTCATACAACCGGTCAATTTCATCCTCTTCAGCACCGGTGGTTGGGGCATAGACTTGGACTACTGTGATATTGAATGGTTTGCCTTGGATTCGAACTGAGATCATTATGTCATTTTGAGGATTGTATCCCAGTATTGCTTTTCCTACTCTTTTATTGACTATGAAGGCTACTCCATTTCTTCTGAGGGATTCTTGCCCGCAGTAGTATACCTGATGGTCATCTGAATTAAATTCACCCATTCCTGTCCATTTTAGTTCACTGATACCTAAGATGTCAATGTTCAGTCTTGTCATCTCTTGTTTGACCACGTCCAGCTTGCCTTGATTCATGGATCTTACATTCCAGGTTCCTATGGAGAAAAAATCTTTACAGCATCGGACTTTCCTTTCACCACCAGACATATCCACAGCTGAGCGTCCTTTCGGCTTTGGCCCAGTCGCTTCATTCTTTCTGGCGCTACTAGTACTAGCCCTCTGCTCTTCCCCAGTAGCATATTGGACGCCTTCCGACCTGAGGGGCTCATCTTCCAGCGTCATATCGTTTTGCCTTTTGGTACTGTCCATAGGGTTTTCATGGCAAAGATACTGGAGTGGGTTGCCATTTCCTTCTCCAGTGGATCACGTTTTGTCAGAACTCTCTGCTATGACCTGTCCGTCTTGGGTGGCCCTGCACGGCATAGCTCATAGCTTCATTGAATTACGCAAGCCCCTTCGCCACGACAAGGCAGTAATCCATGAAGGGGCAAATTTCAATGTCAACTACAAAACTTACAACTCAAAAAGCAATAGCACCTGAACAAGGCAATATTAAGAGTGAAGACACTAAAGGCCTTCAAATATACTTTATTGAGAATTCAACTAATCAAATGACAACCATAACACCAGCTACTACTTTCTACCTAATCCAGATGGAATTGGAAGAAGAAGAAGACGTGCCTGATTTAATAACAACTATATTACATCAATCGTCAAAAACTGAATTATTAAAGCAAAACTTCAATGGTTACAAAGGGGACACTTCCTTTGCAAAACTGACATTTGGATACTCTCCCTGGATGCAAATAAGGGTTATAGGAAGAAAGGGAGATACATTTGAGAATTTAAAGACACCAAAAGGGAAGCCTGATTGGCACAAAAGGAAGGCAAGAGTTAGATTTAAAAAACTGAACTTGTTTCTTTTTTGGGATTCCTAAAGGCAGTGCTTTTTTTCTAAAAAAAGGTGCCGGAACTCAGAGGTGCTGTCACTGGGAGTGATGCCGGTGTCTTGCCATGGTGTCGCCACCCATCCTTTGCACCCCCGCCCCTGCGGCTCAGAGCAACATGACACGGGGATTCTCCTCCCCACAGCCGCCATGGGGATTCCCCTACCCCCAGTTGCCATGCTGCGGCCTGTGCTGAGCTGGAGCTTCTCCGAACCCCGACCCAGAGTTGTGTTCATTGTGGCAGTGGTCTCCGGAGCCAAACAGCCTCTTTCCAACCACATCTAGAAAAATTTGTAACAAACATTGGAATTCTCAAGGCCAAGTTTGGTATTTCCCAGCAATCTGTTACTGGAAGAAAAAAACAATTCCTGCTATGTTACTGATCCCAGAGAAGCATTTGCATTTATGCAGGTATCCTTTGGGTGCCATAGTTATGGATGAGAAATATTGGTTGCAAAGTTGGCATTTCTGAATGTGATACAGATATTTTGGACTTATTTTTGTTTCTTTGCAGGTTTGATATTTTTTAAAAAGGCATATGCTACTGATTGCACTTATGCACATATGTAACCTCTTTTGCTAGGATACATGACCACTGCTCGTCCAGAATGTGAAAAGTGAAAGATTGTGACTAAACAAAATCTTAATCTACAGATAATACCACCAGAAATTATTTTAGCCTTTTTAATAAATGTTGTTATTGATGTTAAGCTCACCATGGAAAACATCATATATTGTTATGTATATACTAGGTTAATTATTTAAAGACTGGTGCAACATAACTACATTCTAAATAATCTATTTTTCAAAACACACAACAGTCCAAACAGTAAAAGTAAAGTCCAAATTAAGAAAATTTCTTTCTTAAGAATTGTATAATTTAAAGTGATTTAGTTGTAATAGATGGTTATAGATTCAAAATAGTTTTCAAGAGTATGTACAAATGATGCTATTTTTTTCTAGCATCAGCTAAATTAGACATATTACATTGAGAAAAATGTTTCTCATTTCTTTCCTGTTACCTTCATTGATTTCATTGCAGAGATGTTAACATAGGAAATAAATTATTTTGTTATCTAATTTTACCTTCCAAAAGACAGAAGGAGATGAAAAATGTTAGGTTCTTTCCTGTTGGCTTTTTTGAAGTAGCTGTTCTAGATTCTAAAAGTTTAGTTCCTAAAGAAGTAACCTTGTAAATAATTTTAATGTCCTCCTCTAGTGCAGGGTAGGCAACCTTGGATCTTTTATGACTGGTGGACTTCAACTCCCAGAATTTTTGAGCCAGCATGGCTCAGCTTGGAAACCTCTCTCTTTCCCCTCAGCATGGCTGGCTCAGGATTTCTGGGAGTTGAAGTCCACAAGTCATAAAAAAGAGCCAAATTTGCGTACTCCTAAAGCCAATAGAGGGAGATTTTTTTTGCAAAAAAAAGGTGCCGGAACCCCATTCTGAGCATTCTATGAGAAAAAAAGCCGTGCCTAAAGGTAGAGTATAAAAATACCTTTCAATGGATTAAGGTGAATCTCTAAAAAATATAACTGATTTTACATTTAGGTTTTAGATCTGTAAGGGAAAACAAAAGTAAGCTTTTAAAATATAATTCTGTACTATATTATAGAATTTGGAATGATATATCAAAAAATTGTATTTTAACAATTGATGTACGGTTAAGATGACTTATAGAATATATTAGTTGTTACTTTTGAATTATATTATAGAATCTAGTATTTTATATATAAAAGATAGTATTTTAATAATTGTTGAACGGTTAAGACAAAAAATATCTTTCTAATAATTGGTGATTTGTTAAGATGAAAACTAGATTTTAATGGTAAAACATAAGGATATTTTCCAATGAAGGATGTAAGTTTTGTAGACAAGAGAATTATTCTTTATTGAAACAGGGAATTGTTTACCCAAAAATTAAGCTTTCTTTCATATATTACAGGCTATTCTAGAATATTCTATTGCCTTAAATATGTTGCAAATTCAATTACATGACTGCCAGTTGCACATATGAAGTGGTTGCCATGCACCCAAAGTGTGATCGCTTGATCACAGGAGTGTTTCAATAGTTGCAAAGGTAAGTACAAGTCATAAAGTGCTTTTTCCAAGGCCATCGTACCTTCAGATGTAAATTGATTAAACAGTGCAAAAAATGCATTTTTTGTTCATACATTCATATCCAATCCTTGTATTAATCCAAAACATCCAGTGCATATATGTATACTCTCTAAAAGAAAATGAATTGGTGTGTGTGTGCCTGGAATTTCAGATTGTTTTTTTTTGTTTCATAAGTGTGATAATAATATACAATGTTGAATAGGAGCCATGGTGGTGCAGTGGTTAGAATGCAGTATTGCAGGCTAATTCTGCCCACAGCCTGGAGTTTGATCCTGAGTGCCTCAAGATTGACTCAGACTTCCATCCTTCTGAGGTTGGTAAAATGAGGACCCAGATTGTTGAGGGCCATTTGCAATTAACGCCACCACATTGTAAACTGACCGGAGAGTGCTGTTAAAGCAGCAGTATATAAGTCTAAGTGCTATTTCTATTTCTATAATAAATCTACCAACGCAAAAATTACTGAATGTTTTTCTCCAAATCACAAGCTGAATTCAGAAATGAAAGTATTTGAACAGAAAACTGATACCATTGCCATTTATTTTCTTGAGAGACTATATAAATGCATTCAGTTTTGAAATATTTCAAAAGTTAGCCTTAGTAAAGTATTTCTCTCTACTTTTTAAGAGAGTGTCATTAGATGGCAAATAGATACGTATTTGCCAGCAATTTATGGACTGAAAGGCCTGATTGCTTTCAATCTGACGGCTTGCCTTTTACTCTCCTTTTCTTTTTCATTTTCCTAATGCTGTAGTATTTATTGAAATACTACATCTGAAAATGGTTCATTTCCATACTGTACATGGATTTATAGCTTTCATTCTAGAATTATACATAATATCCCCAGTTGCGATAGGGGAGCAAATAAAAATTATTTAATACATGACTATATAGATCGAGGATTAAGATAATATCCTAGTAACTCTGTGGAGGGTTTCCTTAGCAACAATAACAACATGGTTTGTCATTGCCTTCTGGGATATTCTTTCTTTCTTTCTTTCTTTCTTTCTTTCTTTCTTTCTTTCTTTCTTTCTTTCTTTCTTTCTTTCTTTTGCTTTTTGCTTTACTACCCAGTTATGTATATAGATCTAAGATTTTCCTGGTGGTTTCTAACTCAATCAAGTCTGACTCTGCCTAGTTTTTCAAGGTCACCCCTTGTTGGACCTATGAAATATGTAAACACATAGGAGACTCAACTATTTTTCCCTGATTCACACATTTATTCACCCAAAGAAATCTGATTCCTATTTGCTCTGATTTTATTTATTTAATAGATGGAATGTCCTCTCTAGAACAGAGACCCCCAACCTCCAGTCCGCAGCCTGGTGCTGGAATGCAGCCCATTCGGAACCAGGCTGTGGAAGTGGTGGGCGAGCGTGTGCATACGCAAAGCTGCATTTGTGAAAGTGGCATGCACATGTAAAAGCATCCCTTCTCCCCCTGAGCTGCCAAGACCTCTGTCTCCACTGTTCCAACAAGCCAGAAAGGTTGGAGACCGCTGCTCTAGAGTTCTCATACCATTTCAGACATAGATGAATTTTGTGTTGCAGGGGCAGGTTTTCTATATACATAACAGAATCAGCATTCTGTACTCTGCAAGGTCCCATTACTGTCTCTGTTCAAGAGCTTTCAAGTATTTTCTTTCCCAGAGGTTGCACTACAAATGGAAATAAATAGACTTCAAGCTATTAATTCTAGAGAAAAGGCATCACCTGAGAGCAGTAAGGACACCAAACTTTCCTGTTTCTTTTCCTTGTTTTCTTTCAAACTGGAAAGAAACTATGTGAAGGAACTTGGGAACGTGCCCTTCTGTCAGCAGGGTAGTTCCAAAAACTTGACGGAACAGAACCAAATCTGGTCTTAGAGGAACAGTTTTAGATTAAACAGTTATGAATCTATGATCCAGTTAAAACTGGATATTTCTCAAGTGGGGTTTCTTCAGTGGAAGCAAGCTATGTGGGTAGGTAATTCTTCTACAGGTGGTCTTCATAATCATTCTTTTAGTGACCATTCAAAGTTACAACAGCACTGAAAAAAGTTGTGATGTTTTTCACACTTTGCACAGAGACCACTGCAGCATCCCCATGGTGACATGATCAACATTCAGATGCTTAGCAACTGGCATGTATTTATGACAGTTGCAATGTCCCAGGATCACGTGAATACCATTTGCAACCTTCCCAGCTGGCTTCCAGCAACCAAAGTCATTGGGGGAAGCCAGATTTGTTAATGACCACATGGTTCACTTAACAGCTGTAATGATTCACTTAACAACAGTGACAAGAAAGGTCTTAAAATGGGGCAAAACTCACTTAACAACTCCCTTGCTTAGCCATGGAAATGTTGGGTTCAACTGTCATAAGTCGAGGACCAACTGTATTAAAAGTGACATGATTCAAAAACAATGTACTTAAAAATTGATATCTCTTTAAACTTGGTACGACCAAGTTACATTAGAAAGCTATATTTGCAGAAACATTCCCAATGTTATTTTTTTGTATGGGGAGAAGCATAGCAGCTCATGGGTATCAGCATAACTTAACTCTTGTCTTCTCTTCTCTTGCCTTCCCCTCCCCTCCAATCTCCTCTTCTTTTTTATTTTCTTATTTTGAAAAATAAAAATGCCTTACCTCACAAAAATTGACCATTGCTGTAGCTTAATATTTTTACAGTACTTCTTCTCAATAGTACTTTTAAAAATATTTCCTTGAATGCATTTTAATGTTAAATTAGGTAAAAGGAAAAGGTTCCCACGCCCGTGTGTGCTAATCGTTTCCGACTCTAGGGGCCGGTGCTCATCTCCGTTTCAAAGCTGAAGAGCCAGCGCTTGTCCGAGGATGTCTCTGTGGTCATGTGGCTGGCATGACTAGATGCCAAAGGTGCATGGAGCGCTGTTACCTTCCCACCGTAGTGGTCCCTATTTTTCTACTTGCATTTTTACGTGCTTTCGAACTGCTAGGTTGGCAGAAGCTAGGACAAGTAACAGGCGCTCACTCTGCTATGCGGCACTCGGGATTCGACACACCAAACTGCTGACCTTCTGATCGACAAGCTCAGCATCTTAACCCACTGAGTCACCATGTCCCTTAACGTTAAATTACAGGGCCATTAATATTTAAGGTAGACTTAATAGAAAAAGATGCTTATAAACTCCAGATATCTTTGTCACTGATATAAGAGACAATTTTCTTCATAAGTGCAGGGAGATAGTTGTGACCGTTCCATGTTATCTCATTTATCTCTGTTACACTGATGAATTCATTTCATTGACAATACTTTGTCTGAATAATGAAAAGTAGGATGAGATGGCTTGATGGTCAAGATGGAATACTTAAATTTTATTTCAATTACAGTGCAGCTTAAGGTTTAAGATTTACTTTCAGAAGATCCATCACAGACAGATTTTCTGTTGTAATTTGTGTTTGCTGCAGTTTTTTCAGTTGTGTTCAGAACCTGATTATCATAATACTTTCTTTTTTCCACAGCATTTAGTTTATAACATGATGGAACAATCCCTCAGTGACATATCCATTTTATACCTCACACATCATTAATTCTTGTAATGTAACTAAAATATATCATTAACATTTTTAAAAGCCAAAACCAAAGGAATAGATAAAATGTGAATTTTTCCAGTAGTACTGGATCCATATGGGGATCCTTGTTGCTATGTGAATACCCAGCATATGAAAACTGGGGCCAAATCTTAGTCTTTCTTTGATCTACTGTTTACTGTATCTGCAATATACATTCCTATTGGAAAGCACATATTTTTGATAATTTATTCTTCATTTTATGACAGAGATATACATATGTGTGGTTTTTGTGTGTGCATGTATATACACAAACACACACATACATATACACACATATACATATATGCATACATATCTACACACACACACACACACACACAAACACAGCGACTGCTATAAATGGTGCTATAGATGTAGCAGATTCAAGGATGTTTTTGACTATTTGTTCATTTTGGTATGTAATGTTCATCTCTTCTAAATCTTGCAATAGAGCAAAGCGATTTGATAGATTAATCTCAAAATCACTGTACTCCTCTAATAGTTGATCACACTTTATTTTTGCTTTTTGTGATGTTGTGACATCTTTAGCATTTTCATATGCTCTTTTAGACAGTCTATCTTCACTTTAGCTCATACCATTCTATGGTCGCTTCCAACTTTAAAGCGATTGATGACAGCACAATTGCAGAATATGATTTTATCACTTGACATGATGTAGTCAATTTCAGTTGCATACCCAGATGGACTCACTTAAGATTTGCAGATGATGTTGTTCTCTTCTCACAAGACCCAGAAGAGCTACAAAGACTCATACAAGAGCTGCACAAAGCAAAAGAACCATTTGGCTTAAAAATAAACCTGAAAAAGAGGCAAGTTATGTTTAATAAATTCACAAAGAAAACAAAATAATAATAAAAAAATAAAATTATATCTGGAAAAGAACTAGATTTGGTCAACAGATCTCAATGGAAGGTGATACAATAAAGGAAATTGAATGGCATGTTAAATGTGGTTTGGCAGGCATTCAACAAGCTAAGCATAATTTTCAACAACAACCTCCCCCTATGCCCGAAGAGAAAAGTTTTCAGTCAATGTGTGCTACCTGCTCTAACATATGCTAGTGAAACATGGACACTAACTTCACAGTTGATACAAAAGCTACGAATGGCGTAAAGAACCATGGAAAGATACAGGCTTGGCATTTACAAGACAAACAAGAAAGACCTGCACATGGATTAGAGAATAAATGAAAGTATATGATATCATCAAGGAAGTAAAAGAATGGAAATGGGCTGGTCACATAGTAAGAAGAACTGATCACAAGTGTACCAAGTCATAGAAGGTAATCATAGAATGGATTCCACTTGATAAAAAGTGTTCACAGAAAAGACCTAAAACAAGATGGATCAACGGCATTAGCAAACATGCAGGCCCAATTGGGAAAAGAAAGGTCAGGACTTTATTGGTTGGAAACATGCAGAAGAGACCTTCACTCTGCAGTGGATAGACAATGGCTAAGATGTGATAGATATGAAATAGGTGAGAGTGGAATGACTGAATTATGGAGCTAGATGGGACCTTGAATATTATGTAATTCAATTCTATGCTCAGTGAAGGATCAGCAAGAAGAACATGCCTCATTGAATGAGAGGTCCATTAATTGGTTTCAGTAATAACTGAAGGGGGCAAAAAGGTACTTTTTAGTGTCTACACTGTTAGAAAACTCCAACTTGATTAACTACTACATCTCTGTATTAGAACTCACAGCCTCCCAGTTTCTAGAATGTTTGCATAAAAGATTTTATTGAATGTTCTAATAGAAAATGCTTCCAGATTACTTGGAATTCAATGCAATGAGGGTATGCAGATCAATCCCATTTGTAAAGGTTTCCAAGTATTTTGGCAAAATCTACTTCAATGTATTTGCTCCATGTTTCCTTTCTTGAAAAGAAAAACATTTCCCCCCACCATCCATGTAACAGATAGTGTTATTTCTATCACTTCTAGACTTTTCTTCATGTTAAATACATCCATATGTTTAACTCTTCCACCACACATTTGCAGCTTTTTTGTATAAATAAAAAGTCTTCATGAAAATGAGCTTATATTTTCATGTGCATAAAATTGTATTTGTATTTCTGTAAGATGTCTCACCACCTATATGTATCTCTGAATGCTATTTTCGTTAATGTACACATTTTATCTTCTGTTTTCCCAAATGTACATTTCTGAGTGCATTTTTATCAGGTTACTCTAGTGTGGAATTATCAGATTTGGACTGTAAAAATCAGGGCAAAAGAGATAGGAGCAAAGAAATCTGTGTATTCAAAGCAAAATTCTAAGAGAGTTTCAAAAACCAAAGCATAATTATAAAAATGTGAAGCAGGTTGAATCACTTTAAAATTTACTCTAAGCTAATGTAAAATATGAATGGTTTCTCCAAGCAGCAGAGTTGTC
The DNA here is from genome assembly GCF_947247035.1 of Vipera ursinii. Lineage (NCBI taxonomy): Eukaryota > Metazoa > Chordata > Lepidosauria > Squamata > Viperidae > Vipera > Vipera ursinii. Next base: position 232,610,489 of record NC_139512.1, read on the forward strand.
TGTCCCTGAATATTAATTATTTGGGGGCTTATTAAAAAAACCTGTCTTTTGAACTGAGGATTTGTATAAAGAGCAGAGTAAATAAATAAAGTAATAATTAAAACAACACCTAATAGCTAATTAATTCTGGCTACCTGAATAAAACATACAGAGCGATATGAATTCTGTCTATGCTGATTCTGAGTAGGTCAACATCTGACCTTTTTTTTCTTCGATGCTCTCTAATTAGTAACTTTATTGTTAGCAACTGTCAGCCATCCCCAGATAGACTAGACAGGAAGCATAACCAGACGAACTAATTCTACTTTATTGCAAAGCTACATTAATAGAATCTTGCAAATCTGAAAGTACACCTCTCCTACCATCTCTTTTACAGTCTGAGTAGCTAGGGAAGGTCCCTTCTGAGCTTTTTTCTCTACAGCTTTGGCTATGCCCTCTCTTATCTGACCATTCTTTAGGCAGCATTTCTTTGCCCTATAACTCAAGGTCTTTCTCAGATACCATTACATATTTATTGTTATACTCTGACTAGCAAAATAGAAATTTACAGCATCAGTAGAGAACAGAAATAGTAAATTATTATTATTATTATTATTATTATTATTATTATTATTATTATTATTGTTGTTGTTGTTGTTGTTGTTGTTGTTGTTGTTGTTGTTGTTGTTGTTGTTATTTTGAGAGCCAGTTGGGTATGGTTAAGGCATCAGGTGACAAACTGGGAGAATGTGAGTTTTAGTTTTGCTTTAGGCACAAAACCTGCTGGGTGACCTTGGAAGAGTCAGTCTCTCTTAGCCCTAGGAAGCAGGCAAGGGCAAAGCATTTCTAAAATCTCACCAAGAAAACTACAGGGACTAGGTCAGACAGTTGCCAGGAGTCAAGACTGGCTCAAAGGCAAAATTAATTATTTTTATAACAAGCACATAAAAATACAGGGAGCATGCACTGAATAAATCTTGACAAATTGGAAGCAGTTCTGGAGAATCTGGCAACAGAGTCAAAATTGAGATCCAATTAGCCCAACAGTAGATAATTTGTCATTCTTAAGACTGAACACCTCCCTTCGGAAAATCAAATGGATTAGTGAGAGGAATGGGTTAGAGGAATGAAACCTCTCCAGTTCTGCACATGTTTGTTGAAACACAGATGTATGGAAACTTTTTGGGGCCATTCTAATGATGGAGAAGAAGATAATAAAAGGTTATCAAAACAACGAGAAGAAGTTTACATAAACTATGGGGACATCTGGAAGGGTCGGCTGGAAATGTCATTGTTAGATGCTTTGGTTAGATGCATTGGGGTTTTAGAGTTAGTTTTCCTTTCCCTATACCATATCATGTATTCAATAAACAAGTAGAATTTTCAGAAATGAAAGAAATCCTGGACTTTATTTGGATACTCAAGCAGGAGGTTGACACAAAGCTCTTCCTCAAGATCAATAAATTAGAATACCTTTTTATTCAATGAAAACAAGATTTTCTTGATTTTTTTTTTGCACAGATATGTGTGAAACTGTTCCTAAGAGAGAAAATAAAACTCCAAGTTAATTTCACACAGCAAAATACAAGCAAGGTGTAGAATAAAAGGAAGAGGAAAAGAATCCAGATCTAGTTGGATAAATAAAAGTTTTTCCTGATTTTTTTAAAATGACATTGTTGTTGTTGTTAACTGCGAAGTCATGTCCGACCCATCGCGACCCTATGGACAACATTCATCCAGGCCTTCCTGTCCTCTACCATCTTCTGGAGTCCATTTAAGCTCATGCCTACTGCTTCAGTGACTCCATCCAGCCACCTCATTCTCTGTCGTCCCCTTCTTCTATTGCCCTCGATCTTTCCCAGCATTAGGCTCTTCTCCACTGAGTCCTTCCTTCTCATTAGGTGGCCAAAGTATTTGAGTTTTAGCTTCAGGATCTGGCCTTCTAAAGAGCAGTCAGGATTGATCTCCTCTAGGACTGACCGGTTTGATCACCTTGCAGTCCAAGGGACTCACAGGAGTCTTCTCCAGCACCAGAGTTCAAAGGCCTCAATTCTTTGGCGCTCAGCCTTTCTTATGGTCCAACTTTCACTGCCATACATTGCAACTGGGAAGACCATAGCCTTGACTATATGCACTTTTGTTGACAGGGTGATGTCTCTGCTTTTTAGTGTGCTGTCTAGATTTGCCATGGCTTTCCGCCCGAGGAGCAAGCGTCTTTTAATTTCTTGGCTACAGTCCCCATCTGCAGTGATCTTGGAGCCCAGGAAAATAAAATCTGTCACTTACCTCCATTTCTTCCCCATCTATTTGCCAGGAATTGAGAGGGCCAGATGCCATGATCTTGGTTTTCTTAATGTTAAGTTTCAACCCAGGTTTTGCACTCTCCTTCTTCACCCGCAACAAGAGGCTCTTTAGTTCTTCTTCACTTTCTGCCATTAGAGTGGTATCATCTGCGTATCTTAGGTTGTTGATATTTCTTCCGGCAATCTTAATTCCAACTTTTGATTCATCTAGCCCTGCCTTTCTCATGATGTGCTCTGCATATAAGTTAAATAGGCAGGGCGACAGTATACAGCCTTGCCGGACTCCTTTCCCAATTTTGAACCAATCAGTGGTTCCGTGTCCAGTTCTCACTGTTGCTTCTTGACCCGCATATAGGTTTCTCAAGAGACAAATAAGATGGTCTGGTACTCCCATCTCTTTAAGAACTTGCCACAGTTTGTTATGATCCACACAATCAAAGGCTTTAGCATAGTCAATGAAGCAGAAGTAGATGTTTTTCTGGAACTCCCTAGCTTTCTCCATGATCCAGCGTATGTTGGCAATTTGATCTCTAGTTCCTCTGCCTCTTCGAAATCCTGCCTGTACTTCTGGTAGTTCTCGATCCACATACTGCTGAAGTCTAGCTTGTAGGATTTTAAGCATGACTTTACTAGCATGAGAAATGAGTGCAATGGTGCGATAGTTTGAACATTCTTTGGCACTGCCTTTCTTTGGAATTGGAATGTAAACTGATCTTTTCCAATCCTGTGGCCACTGTTGAGTTTTCCAAATTTGCTGGCAAATTGAGTGTAGCACTTTTACAGCGCTGTCTTTTAAGATTTTGAATAGCTCAGCTGGAATACTGTCACCTCCACTAGCTTTGTTGTTGCTCAGCTTTTCTAAGGCCCACTTCACTTCACATTCTAGGATGTATGGCTCGAGGTCAGTGACCAACTCATTGTGATTATCTGGGATGTTAAGCTCATTTTTGTATAGTTCTTCTGTGTAATTTTGCCACCTCTTCTTAATCTCTTCTGCCTCTGTTAGGTCCCTGCCATTTTGGTCCTTTATCATGCCCATTTTTGCATGAAACGTTCCCTTCATCTCTCCAATTTTCTTGAAAAGATCTCTGGTCCTCCCTATTCTATTGTTTTCTTCTATTTCTTTGCACTGTTCATTTAAGAAGGCATTCTTATCTCTTCTAGCTATTCTCTGGAATTCTGCATTCAATTGGGTGTATCTTTCTTTTTCTCCCTTGCCTTTCGCTTCCCTCCTTTCCTCAGCTATTTGCAAAGCTTCCTTAGACAGCCATTTTGCTTTCTTGCATTTCTTTTTCTTTGGGATGATTTTAGTTGCTACCTCTTGTACAATGTTGCAAACCTCTGTCCATAGTTCTTCAGGCACTCTGTCTATCAGATCTAATTCCTCAAATCTATTTGTCAACTCTACTGTATATTCAACAGGGATATGATTTAATTCATACCTGAGTGGCCTAGTGCTTTTTCCTACTTTCTTCAGTTTAAGCTTAAACTTTGCAAGGAGAAGCTCATGGTCTGAGCCACAGTCAGCTCCTGGTCTTGTTTTTACTGACTGTATAGAGCTTCTTCATCTTTGGCTGCAGAGCATATAGTCAATCTGATTTCTGTGTTGACCATCTGGTGATGTCCATGTGTAGAGCTGTCTCTTGGGTTGTTTTAAAATGACATATTTATCCAAAAATATGATGTGGTAGTGGTGATGATGATTCATTAAAATAAAAGCCCATGAATTATGGGAGGCAGAGCTGTTTTTTACGTTCACCTAAAATTAGGGATGCAGTGGCTCAGTGGGTTAAGATGCTGAGCTTGTCGATCAGAAGATTGGCAGTTTGGCGGGTTGAATCCCGAGTGCCGCGTAACAGAGTGAGTGCCTGTTACTTTTCCCAGCTTCTGCCAACCTAGCAGTTCAAAAGCACATAAAAATGCAAGTAGAAAAATAGGGAGCACTATGGTGGGAAGGTAACAGCGTTCCGTGCGCCTTTGGCATCTAGTCATGCTGGCCACATGACCACGGAGACGTCCTCGGACAAACGCTGGCTCTTCGGCTTTGAAACGGAGATGAACACCGGCCCCTAGAGTTGGAAACAACTAGCACACATGTGCGGGGGAACCTTTACCTTTACTTTAAAATTTGTTATTAGAGGCAGACACTGTGAAAAGTTGGCAAGTGATATGAATAATGAAAACAAAGACCTGTGTAAGAGTTTTATTGACTTTAGTGGAAATAGGAAGCCCAGGTTGACAAGGTAGGAAAGATAGGGAAAGGATTTCAGTCTATGTTATAGATCTCTCTCTCTCTCTCTCTCTCTCTCTGTGTGTGTGTGTGTGTGTGTGTGTGTGTGTGCGTGTGTTTCAGCTCTTGATGGCTCTCTGGCACACAAGGGGTCCTTGTGTAGTATTTCACTGAATGCCTGTCTGCCAAAAATAAAATAATTCTTTTAAATATTCAACATATCATATTTTCTCCTCTTTCTCAGAAGCTCTTTTTCTACAGTGTATAATTCTGCAGCACAACATTTAAAATGAGGCAGATTAAGATCGGATTCCTAAATCCTGGAAAAAAAAAGAAAAAAGAAAATGAACTGTCAATTGGCACTCTCCACCCCAGGGGGCAACCTTGTGCAGCAACCAGTTTACACCCTGGCTTGTGGTGGCCCTGAATATGGATTGAATGAAAAACCATTTCCCCATGGTTGCTGGGCTTCTCTTCAAGTCTTCTGCAGGTCAGAGATTCCATGTCTGATGTTAGTTGCAAGTCATATGACAGCATAAGGACAGAGGAGGTGGTGATGATCTTGTTGGATGCCATGCTGTGGAGGAGAGAAAAGTTGCATTCAGTTTGATGCCCTTTATCTTCTGCTTAGAAGATAAAGAGAAGATGTTAGAAGGAAAAGAGTACAGAGGCCAATAGGATCTTTATCTGCTGAGGATTTTCTAACATTACATCAACTGCTAAATATTTCTCTTTGATTAAAATCTAAGCATGATATAAATATAGGAAGCTGAGAAATAAATCTACTAAGAAATTCTTTTTTCCACATCTATAATTCATAATGTCTGATTGCATCTTCTCACTGATGTCAGAAAGAACCCAAAGATTTTTGTTTGGATTTTTAAATTCATATTAGCAAAACAAAATTGGGCCAGACCTGGGGATCCTTCCCTTTCCACTTACGACATGTGGAGAGCCACAGAGATGCCCTTCGAGAAACTGTGTGAGAATAATTATGAAGATATTGAAGACCACAACATGAAGAAAACTTAGGGAAAAAATTCAAATTGGCTCCCCACTATTGGAATAAGGGGAAGGGAAGAGAAAGAAATAGGCTTCAAGAGTTGGTTACTATATTTTCTCTCAACAAAGTAGGGTTCCAAAAATTTTTAAGGAGTCTGCTTCCTGCCCACAGCAAGACCAGATGAGATTGGGGTACAGAAAAAGAAAGAGGAAAATACAGGAAGGGAAAGAAACAAATTTTGAAACTTGGTTTCTCTCTGGTTTGATGGATTTAATTATGAGTGTGCAAAATTGATAAACAGCACTCTGATTAACAGTGCCCATTTACAGCAGCTACCTCCTAAGGAAAAAAGAAATATTAGTTCCAAAGTATTCATATCAGCTCCAGGCACCTCCTGACTCTTCTGTTTCCTAGCATATCCCTCTCAAATAGGGATATGCATTAGAATAGACTTTGAAATTGTGGGAAAATTCTAACCAATAAGGTGCTTCCTCTTAACTTTCTGTCTGAATCACCCCCTAGCCAGGACACACATTTCCCAAACCACTTTTGATCCACCAGGAACTTCTGAAATAATGGAAATTGTTAGGCATATGATGATAGCCTACATAGTTGGGTTGAAAATATATTAACCATGATATTGTGACTTTAAGACGTTAATTGGCCAATGGGTGTGTTAGTGTTCTCATGGCCATAAGAGGGAGCTAGGAATGTAGCTTCTCTCTCTCTGAATTCTCTGCTCTCTCTACTATTGCTGTTTTGCTGTACTGTTGGTTTACTACTGTGATAAACCTGAACAACTGCGTATTGACCTCTGGACCAGTAAGAAGACTTTGTATTTGGAATACTCCTTGGACTGTTACTATTGTGTATGACCTGGACTGTTTATTTTTGACCGTGCATTTTTGTTTCTACACCACCTCAAAAGTAAAATACTTTTTGTTTTCACAACTCAGTGTACTCTTGTGGTTACTGTGTGACTCTTACTGCTCTCAGTACTCTTCCTTGTCTGTGCAACTCCTTGGTAGCACAAGGAGACCTCTGCACAACAAATCCTTAATAGAAATGATTAAAGGCACCTCACTGGCCTCATCAGGAAAATGAAACTCCCTCAAGAAAAAAAATCACAGTACCAGACACCTCAAAGTAAATCCACACTTAGAAAGGCATCGATACATGTCTGAGGGCTTCCCCAGACTTCACACATCCTCAGGACACATATACACATCTAACATGCACCTCATGATCAAAGCTCAGGCCATATATGAACATCAAAGCCTCTTGTCATTATAAATATCGACTTGTGCATCCCTAATGAAGCAGGCTACCATTCTTGAAAGCTTCTCTGTATGCTGTGCTATCAGGAATAAATCCATTCTTTTTCTCTTCAAGCAATTGATTTCTGTGGCATTTTCTGGCTCAGAAACAGGAATTGTTTGATCTTCCAACAAAATGAATGAAACTATGTTGCGTTTTGAGGACTAGATTTGATTTGACTAGTGAAATATTGTAGATTTACAGCTAAATGGTTATTCATATTTGACAATATATTACATCTTAGATTTAAATTAAGAGAATAATATATTATGGATATTTTTGTGTCAGGAGGTTAATGATTGGCATCTTAAGGTTGTTGGATTGTATTATTAGCTCTGCATTGGGTAAAGTTGGAGATCATCTTTGTTATATATCTGTCCAATGTATTTTTTTTTGATCAAGTTTTTAATTGCAACCCCATTTTTTATAAAAAGGTTTGGAATGAAGCTATTTCTCCCCTATCATGGATGGTATAGGAGGTGATATAGCTGAAAACGTACAGCATCAAGACAGTCATAGAACTCAGGCAAGTACTTAAATGGAATGCTACAATTTCAAGATCAGTAGAATGTTACAGAAAACCAGACTGGAAACGGGATAAACTTGGGCCAGCCCTGGGAATGAGGCATTGGCAAACCACGTTTGAAAATACTGTCAAGGAAACTGCAGGGATCTATCCAAGCAATTGCCGACAGTAAACATACATTCAAAGGCACACACATGCACACAAAAAGGAGTCTTATATCTCCCGTGTTTTCCCCCAAAGTAAAACCTACCCTGAAAATAAGCTCTAGCTTGATTTGGGGGGGGGGGTAATATAAGCCCTACCCCAAAAATAAGCCCTAGTTTTGGGGCAAGGCACATGCTTAAAAATCAAGCTAGAGTGTGAGGGGGTTGGAACTTACCATTGCAGCCAGGCCTCCCATGGATCGACATTTACCTCACTGGTCCACTTCTTCTGTGACTGAAGGAGCAACTTCATTCTGCAGCTGAGAATGGAGCTTGGGCCTGCATTTCACAGTCAGAGGCCTTTCCAGAAGGCCTCTGCAGCCGAGAACTGAGCTATGGATTCAATCAAGTGCCAGTAGCGTTTCTTTTAATCCATTACCACTTGGATTGCATAAGTTTACCAGTACCTGCATCCAACGTCCCAGCTTTTGTTCGGCTAGAAGCTAACAACCTGAAAATGGCTCAAAGTCTCCCACCAATCCTTCTTCATTTTACTGTTGCTGGTCCATACCTGGCCTCTCATCCAACAAAATTTCACCATCATCGCCACCCCTTTTGGAAATCCCGTAGGCCAGCATGGAAAACAGCCATTCAACATGTACTCGTTCACTGGGTAGATGTTTACTCCATTTAACCCTGCAAATTCCTGGAGAGAGGAATGGTCCAAGTTACCTTCTTGTGGCTGAAGGCTTAGTGATCCTTCTACTAAAAAGCACCTGATTTTAATCTGCCTCACTCTATCTGGTCGAAACTGAACAGAATTAGATGTGACACTGGAAGAAGTCCCTCTGCCCTGTATCAATGAGGCTGGAAAGATTCTGCTTGTTGTGACTATGGTATTAATATGTACACTGTTAAACATATTGTGCAAGACTGCCTATGACGTGCATTTTCTGATTCCTTAGAAGATCGACATGAATTGTAGATCTTCTAACATCTAGGATTGCCAAGATAACTGATCTGGACATCCAGTTACGAGGTCACTGTTGTACTCCCATAGACGTTTTGTATATAATTATGTGAATTGGGTGTATATGTTTACTTTTCTTTGTCATCTTCTCATCATATGCTAAATAAATAACCACATCTTTTTGGACCACCAAAAATCTGTTAAAAGAACAATCCAGCTTCCAGAAGTTCATTGCATCTACCTAATTTCTACAAAGCTATTCTCACCGCTGTCCCCACCAAAAGACTATTTCTTTTTAGCTGGCATCCTAATTTTTTATTACTATTATTTTTGTTTTTATAGATGAGAAATCCATTACAGCTAATAAATACATTGACAATCGAAGGAATACTAATAGGCAAGATAAGCTGCCAAATAAGTAATTTATTTGCATAAGCCTGCTTCACAACTGGAGGCACATATCGATAAGATCATGTTGCTTTCAGATAATCTTCTTCTTAACTGTATTTGAACTAAATGATATCTTATTCATATCTCCCAGAAAACAGACTATATTATTACCCTCTTGCCAATTAACCAAAAAAGAGAAAATGCACTAGTACAACATCAATTTTATTGAAATTATTTGCATTTCTCTGTAGAGATTGTCTTAGCAAACAAAACTATCAGCTTCCTGGCATCTTCTCCTCGATAAACATATTTTAAATCATTTTATGATATGCCTCATCAAGCTTCTGCTTCATTTCTTAGAGCTGTGTTTGGATTTACTGCTGAATCCAATTACATTGTATTATCATAAAAAGCATCAAAGTGAAAATTATTGACGGTGCTTGTTTAGTGAGCATGCAACTGTTAATCCTAAATATAAATATTTTAATGGTACAATTTTTCACCATTAGTGATGAGGAAAGAGTCATAAGGCTCGTAAGATGTCATGAAAAACAACTCCTTTCAGATAACCTCTAGAAAAGTACAATGTGTTTAGTGACATGAGTGAATTATAAATGTACACATTGTTTATTGTCAGTGATTACCTCTAACTTCAGACTTCATAAATGTATGTAAATATAAAGGGCTCGAATAAATCTATACACAAAAAATTCAGCATCTGAAAATAAGCTGAGATCCAATTGTCTTCAGGAGAGAAGAAGGAAAGGAAAGGAAAGGAAAGGAAAGGAAAGGAAAGGAAAGGAAAGGAAAGGAAAGGAAAGGAAAGGAAAGGAAAGGAAAGGAAAGGAAAGGAAAGGAGAAGAGAATTAGAAAGATGGGTCCTATAAACACTTTGACCTCCCTGACAAGAGAAAGGAAGTTTGCAAAGATTCTTAAGCACAGTTTTGTCATTTCATTTGCAGTGTTTAAAGCAAGGTGGAAACTCACTCAGTACCTGCCCCAGTACCTGTCCCAGTTAAAGAGATTCATCTTTCTCTCTCTCTGTCTCTCTCTCTCTGTGTCTCTCTCTGTCTCTCTCTCTCTCTCTCATACACACACACACACACACACACACACACACACACACACACACACACACGTTTCTTAAGACAGAAGAGCATTTGAAAATATTATCTTACATATCTTTCAGTAGAATCTCACCCTTTTTTAAATTCCAGTGTTCACTCAGTGGGAGCAGTGTTAACAGTAAAAGCAAGTATCAGTTGAAGAAGAACAAGTTCTGGAGTAATTGTGAACTACTTCTTCGGCCTTTGTTTATAAAGCAGTGTTTACTGAGCGCACACACACACACACACAAACACACACACACACACACACACAAATAATTGAGGAATTCACTGACAGTGGCATATTCAGCCAAACAAACTTATCAGTTCAGGCTGAAATAATTAACATCTTTGTAAAAACCATCTTCCTCACATAAATAAATAAACAGTGCCATTGCACATCAGTTAGGTTCATGGATCTCACAGATGATATAGCACATTTGATTTGTTTATCATTAAGTACAAATCCACTTATGTAGTCCATCGCACAGTGAGCCAGATGTTTAAACTGGATTTGGCATATTTTTTTGTCTGCTTCTTTATATGGTTATTCAGAAGAATGTTAAAAATTAGTTCAGTGGGACTCATAGAGTATAGATTTTAGCGCACGCTCTATTTTGAATAAAAGGGAGGCTGAATGTGCCAGTAATCCTTTTTCCTGTAATCATTGATGAACTGATCTACTCAGATAAAACATAATGGCCAAGGTAATCAAAAACAATAACAATAAATCACAGGTTCAGCTGAATGGCCAATCCCTGTTCCTGAGACAACAAACAGGTCTGAAGCATCTTCAAAAAGACCAGCAGATCAGGGCCAAACTAATCTCAGAAAAAATGCTGTTCCAAAGGGCATCTCTCAATAGACCGAAACTGGAGCATGTCCCTTCTGCCACACCTGTTGAGGCAGGTAAAGACAATTTTGAGAATGGTGGATCCCCAAATATCCTCATCCTGTACTATGAAAGTCTTTCTACATGACAACCAGCAGCTTCAATTATACCTGGAAGCTTATTATGAGCCAGTACAGCTTGTGAAGCAAAACTATAACATATGAATGCCGAGACATGACCATAATAGCTGGTACCACCACATTCTGAACCAGCTTCTAGATCTGCCCCAAGCAGATTTCATTACAGCAACTTAGTTGCAGAGAAGAACCTGGCTAGTGCCTGTGCAGAAAGAGTAGAAGAGAGAATGTGACAGGTTTGAAACACTTTATTTTATATATTTTTTTCTTTCTTTTTCTTTTTAAAGAAGTAGGCAGCATATCTTTGCTATATTGGGTTATGATTCAAGCAGTTGACCTTTGTAAAGACATCCCCACTGTTTTCAGACTCATGAAATCTACAACACCATTAGCCATTTATGTAAGACTTAAGAGTTCATGTTGTTGCAGGCAAGGAAAATTACATCTTAAGAATCCTCCTGATTTAATTATTGTCAGAGTAGAAGTTTCTATTATGAAATATTTGCATGAATACACAAAGGAAAGAGCTTGTGCTAGTCCAGAATACTGAATGCCAATATGATTAAGATTGCTGTAGAGAAAATAGAGGGAAAGAGTATTAGATATGTTTGCCGCCTTGAACTGTTTATGGCAAAGTAATAAAGGCAGCACCTTTTGAACATCATCGGCATTGACAAATTCACCATCAGTCAATTGCAAAAGGCAGCTTTACTTGGAGCAGCTTACATCCTGTGACAATACTATCAAACATCACGATCTTCCTATTCCAGGTCCTTGGAAAGGACTTGATAGATGGATAAATCCAAATCCAATCTAAACTTCTGGTTGACTGTGTAAAGAACCATAATAAAATAAAAATAAGTGGCTTGTAAGGAAATCTTATAAGGAATAGTTGGAAGCATTGGCTATATTTAACCTGAAGTTCTGAAGATTACAGGAGACACAACAGCTTTTTTGGAGCATCTGGAGGATTGTCCGCTGAAAGATAATGCAGAACAAAGAACAGGAAGTAAAGAAATTAAATTAAAATTAATTAAAGGGAAGAAGATTCTAGTTGTATATCAAGAAAAGAAGTCTAAGAGAAGTTAAATAGTGGAACAGACTCCCTCGAAAGGTAGTAGATTTTCCTCCTCCCTTTTCTTTCTGCAGAATGCCCATTTGTCAGGATGTCAGAATCATAGTGGACTCCTATCCTTGGCAAGGGGTTGAACTAGATGACTTCCAAAGTTTCCTCCAACATTTACATTCTACAATTATCATTTTATCTTTGTGTCCAGAGCTTTGACTAAAGGTAATCCTTGATTTATGACCACAGTTGAGCCCAAAAATTTCTGTTGCTAAGCAAGACCATTGTTAAGTGAGTTTTGCCCCATTTTATGAACTTTTTTGCCACATGAATCATTGCAGTTGTTAAGTTAATAACAAGTTGTTAGGTGAATTTAGCTTTCATTGACTTTGCTTGTGAGAAGGTCACAAAAGGTGATCGCATGGCCCCCAGGACATTACAACTGTCGTAAATATGAACCAGTTGCCAAGCAGCTGAATTTTGATCATGTGACCATGGGGATGCTGAAATGGTTGTAAGTATGAAAAAACAGCCATAATTTACTTTTTAAAATGCTGTTTTAACTTTGAACAGTCACTAAACAAATGGTTGTAAGTTGAGAGCTACTTACGGTATATAAGATTTGCTTGTAAACATAATCATTTAATGGCAAAGCATCCAAGTCCACTTAAATGGTATGAAAAGTACCATGAGAGTTCAGAGTCTCTTAAACTGAGTTTGAGCTGAGGGAATAATCTGATCCATATAAATTAATTACTACTTTTTTCAGTGTAAACATCACTTAGGTCAATTTAGATACAATCACTCTATTGGAATATTTATATTACTTGATAACATTGCCTTTTCCTTCTCTCTTTTAATGTTTCATCTAACACATTTCTATCTCAAAATAATAATAGAGAAGATGAGAACATTTAAGATACCCAAATAAATTGGACAGTATAGCAGAGCTCTTGACATTAATGAATCTGATATATGAGTCAAATTGCAATGCTAAGGTAGTAAGTTACTTAAAAGTAAATGTAACTGATTTAAATGAAGATACTTAAAAGTAAATGACCCTTAAATCTACATGACCAAGATTTCATGGGAAATATTAAAATATAAAATCTACCTGCAGTAGGAGGTAAAGGGAAAAATATAGGTAGTTGATTCATATTTTGTAAGTTTGTAAATTATGTATACATAATTATGGTTTGACTTTTCCTTCCAGATAACATTGTGCAGTGGAAATGAAGCATGCTGGAAAAATAATGGGAGAGAACTTCCATAAGTCTGGCCACAATCATATTTCATATATTTTGGTGAACATTCCTTTCAATCCATTATAGTTATCAAAAAAATCATTTATTTCTCTCTATTTCCACTTGATGTATGGCCTACAGACTACTCTTTCCATGGGTATAGAGCTACTTATATAAGAAGATTTCTGACTCACCAATCTTATCTGCCTACTTGAAAAAACACTAAGGCAAACTTCCATTTAGTCCAAAGCAGGTGGAAATAAGAATGAAATGTCATTCTACTTCCCTGTTGTTGTTGAGTGGAAATCCTGATTTAATTCTTCTGGTAAGCAAAAGGTGGAGAAAACATTTATGATACTTCAGTGTATAGTCTCTTGTCAAGGAGCAGGGGAACTTTGGATCCTAAATATCCAAATGCTTCTTTGATCATTTCCAACAACTATCCTTTTCCCATTCATGATGACAAATCTCATTACTAAGGTATGTCTGATCTTAACTTGGGCACAATTAAACAAAGAGACAATTCCTTCAGTCAGATGCTTTACTATCCAAGCACACTTTTTTCTTTGTACGACCCTGTAATCCTTTGCTTCAGGGTGGGATCAAGGTGACTGAGTGTAGCTGAGCATTTACTTTGCCAGATGCTCTTCCTGACACCTATGCAGAGTTCACAGCAGATATTTTCTCTTTTTGCCCTTGTCACTGCCTAGGATTGAACTCTCAACCTTCCAAGTAGAAGGTGAGTGTTTTCACATCTAGGCTACCACACTGCTAATCATCCAAGCACACCTAAGCTTGCTAAACAGAAACAATATCAAATGGTTGGAGGTTTTGAGTCCTTTGATGTTCATTGCTTATGTCATTTGTAATCAGGTTGACAAGGCTGTTACAGTTTGGACTCAGCCCACCTCAATAGAATTAACATTATATTATTATTATGGTTGGTTACACAGTCATTCAGAAGTTTGGACTGGATTTGGCATTTTTGTCTACCTATTGAGTTCTTCCCAAGATGCTGGGATAGGCAGGTGTTGTTGTTTGAAGGTGTTAAAGATATTGTCACAGTATTTAAGCTGTTCCAAGCAAAACTGCCTTTTATAAATGGCAATGTTCTGTTTTGTGACCAGTCCCTCAAACCATCTTCTGTCTGATATACAATTGTCTCAAATAATTTTCTTCACAATGTCTTGCTTACATTTTGCATGCCTGCCATTTGCTACATAGTTCTCACTGGCTTAAATGATCCTGTGGCCAAGTTTAAGACATGCAAAACCCAATTGATCAAAGGTAACCCAATAAAGCAGGTCATGTTGGTTGTATGTGTCTAATAGCCTAACAATAATACTTTGAAAATAGGTTTTTTTCCCTAAGTATTATCTGAAGCAGATACAAAAAAGTCCAAGCCAAAAGTAATCCTCCTATAACTAAAGAGACTGGGAGGCTGTACTTGAACTCATATTAACCAAAAGATAATAAAAGCCTTACAATGATGGCATTCTGTAATCACTGCTATAAAGAAAGAGAGAGAGAGAAAAAAATAAAGCTTCTGTGAAAGGTTACAAGAGAGATCTTTTAGAGACTCAATGAGGACTTATTTAGGTTATTTGTGTTGGTGGTACAATGTTTGCCAGGATCATTCTCTCTTGCTCTTTCTCCCTCAGTTGAAAGCTTTATGATAGAATTCTTGCTGAAATATTGACTGAACCAAATTTGGAAGTTTACCTCCACACAAAAGAGTTCCAGCAGTTGCATGAAAATGTATCTTAGGATTTGGTGCCCTTTTAAGCACTCATCCATTTTGGTTAAAGTCAGAATTTGGGAAGCCCTCAGTGTGAAAGCATCAAATCTATAATCCTAGAGGCAGAGGCACAGAGATGAAAATTCTTAAAACGATAAAGGTGAATTATAAGTGAATTATTGTCAAGTAGAGGAAAATCAGGAGATCCAGACAGTTCAAATGGGTATAAAGATTTATTGTAAGCTTGAGCGCTCTACAAGAATCTGAACTACTAACAGCCAAGGGAAATTAGCGGGAGATAAGAGTAGAAGGAATTCAAGGTGGACTGAACTTAATTTTCTTGTGGATGCGAAGGGACACATGACTGATGACGTATTTGACTCCTCCTTAAGGCTCATCTCCTACACTTAAACAGGAATTTGAGAAAGAAGGTTATCAATGTCAAGACAGGATTTTGGAACAAGTGCTGGAATGGAATGGGAGGAGGGCAGTCAGAATCCCAGAAAAATGGGAAATTTTAGGGTCTCTTGAAATTCCAAAATAATAATAATAACAACAGCAACAATAACATCACTGAAATTCAATAGCAAATCACTAACAAAAAACATGGCCTCTAATTTTAAGAGCTACCCAGTCTGAAAAGATTGTATTTCTTTGCAGTCATCTGTTGAAGACCCCAAGTGGTCTCATCAGCTCTCAGAGAGTGCTAATGACCAGATGACTGCAAAGAAATACAATCTGTCCCCCCTCCATCCTACCAGAACCTATCCTTCCATTTCTCCCACCATCCAGCCTCAACTGTAGTACCTATCCTTCTGTCCCCTTGACGTGAGAACTGATGAAGCTTCTTGGATGAGAAGCAAAATGTTTTCTCCTTCTTCCTCAAGGGAAAAAAAAACCAAAAACAGTCCAGTTGCCTTTTGAAGCAAAAAGCACCTTTGAGATTGTCAATCAAGATTTTTTTCCCCTCACCATGCTGATTTTCAGATTATGGTACAAATAAAATGTGTGATATAAGAAGGAATTTAAATGGAAAGAAGGTAACATATTGCTTATCTTCCTTGCAAGGATAATACAGCAGTTTATGACTAAAGGAACTGCAAAGTTTAGCATTTTTACTGTGCCTATCCTAATTTAAAAATTTGGTTAAAATGGTAAACTATTAAATTATTAAGTAAGAATTGTTGGTACTGAAACACTATTGATCCCTTATCTGTGTTTGGCAATTAACTTGCCAAAGCTAAACATGCAGTCCAGCACAAGCATTCCAACTTGCAACATTTTGCCTGTCTCAAGGGATTTATTGACTAAGTAAAAGATGCCAGATGTTGGAAATCAGGATTAGAACAGCATTACTTAGTATTTTTTTTCAAAAATAAATAAATGCAAATACTAACTTCCATATTGCTTTAGCATTTAGATACTTTAACCAAATCACTGAAGTAAACAACACAAATGTTGGTGCATTTACTGGCAAAAAAATAAATAAATAAAATAAATCAGATTCTTCCTAATTTATATATATATATATATATATATATATATATATATATATATATATATATATATATATATATATATATATATATATATATAAAATATATATTAACTTCCCTTTTTAATATATAATATATAATAAGTTAATATATAATAAGTTAATATATATATTAACTTCCCTTTTTCCTTGATAGGGTAGCTATTATGCACTGTGATTAATGGGATGATAACATGTTCATTAACAATGTAATCTTCTTACATAAGGTATCAGAATATGTTGTTTTAGTTGTTATATTGATGGGTCTTTCTGTTTTAGCCCCAGATAAACATCTGTGTGAGGATAATTGGGAGTCGCCCGGAGTTTGATATAAAATAGGAAGTTACATAGATATTTTAAATCAATAAAATAAATAATAAATGAAGTGAAGTCATATGGAACAGCAGGTAGAATCATCCCTGGCCAGGAAAGCAAACTCATACTTCATGCTAGGGAGAAACATCTTTATAACAATAGGTAAACTCAGTTAGGTGTGTAAATGGAGACATTTTAGTTTTCTATTTTCACAACAGGCATCGTCTTTTCCATATAATTCCACAATGTCTGCTACTATATATGAAAGCTAAGTCAGTTCAAATTTTAGTCAGCTTGGTTTATGTGATGATGGTGGCGGTGAGGATGATGATGTTTTTAAAATTATAGCTTTATGAAAATTAGGTAACAGTCTAATTCCTGGTTTGTAGACATGTCTGCCTTCCAGAGCTTTGATGGCAGGCTTTTCAAGGGGAACAATAGTTTTTTTTTTTTTTTGAGCAATTCCCAAGTCAGCACCTGTGGTTTTTTTCAAATTATATTTTTTTTATCCAACAATATGAACAATATGAAATCACAGCTGCCAGGTCTTTAGTTGCTGTTGGCCTTCATTTGCATCAAGTTCTTCCTAAGAATCTAGGATGTTGTCATATATTGGCATAGTATATGTGCGGATCCAAGCAAGTGTAGTTTTTCATAATTGGCAGGTGGAAATTTTGTCAATGTGCAGATTTTTTTAGGTATTGTCCACGTCTTTTTGGTACAGCACAATAACTACTAATGGAATGTGTGGGTGATTTGGAAGGGGAGGCAAGGGGAAGAGATACTGCCTAGGAAACAATGAGATAAGAAAAAGAGAACGTAATGGTCAGAGAAAGAAACTTAAGAAGGACCTGCCCTAATTGATCAGATAATTAAAAGGGGTGGTGGGAAGTTTGCATCTTCAGGTTTGCAAGTTTTTGTTAATATGGCCTTACAATAAAGTAGATTTAGCCCATCTAGTTGTGTTTCCTGTCTGGTTTATGTGGGAGACTGACACACTGGAATCACCACAGCCAGTTTATGCCATAATCTTCCAACTTTGAGAAATTTCCTACCAATTAGAACAATTAATCTGTGGAACAACTTGCCTCCAGAAATTGTGGGTGTTCCAACACTGGAGTTTTGAAAGAAGAGATTGGACCACCATTTGTCTGAAATGGTTTAGGATTTCCTGCTAAAGCAGGGGGTTGGACTAGAAGACCTCCAAGGTCCCTTCCAACTTCCAACTTACAATTCTGTCATTCTGTTATTTTCAGATCTTGATACTTTGTGATCTTCTCCACTTCTTTGCCTTTTGTTATACTGCCATATCAATTATTCCATAACAATTGGCCACCATAATTACATCTGGTGTGTTGTACACCAAGACTTTATCAATTTGTATTCAGATATCTCACAGTATTTTACTTGCTCATTTTTTACTATTTTTTTCAACTATGTTTCTGCTAATTTTCATTGCTGGCGCATGACAATTTTTACAGGTATTCCAGTAATCATTTTGGCGGTTGTGCTATGTTGTTCTTTAAAATCAGTCTGTGCAGTCTTCTTGCCCAAACTGAGTATAAGATGTGCTGTTTCTTCTGCTATTTTTGCACAATCATTTGATGATTTTGCAATCCGGCCTTTATTGCATTCATTTGAATAGCTTGCTCTTGAGCTGTACTTTACCTAACCAATTAATGCATGCTTTCCCTCTTCAACAGTACTTTTTACTTGAAGTAATCCTCTCTTCAGCAAAGAGAAGTGAGAAATGATCAGTTGCAATTTAAAATAATAATAATTAATAACAACCATAACAAATTTGCTAACTAAAACCTATCAGATATAGGTATTCACACTTACAGGAAATCTTTCATTTAAAAATGTTTATAAAATATTTCTGTAGATTTCTTAGCAGGATATGGTCTTTATTTTCCCCCAGCCTTCTGAATACAAACAAGTTCACACAACAGGAAATTTACGAATAAGAGTATGAATAATGTGGTAAGAATTAAATTAATCAATCAGTATCTCAAATGATATGACCAGGATGCCTTTCAGCTATGTCCTCCAGAACCTGTTTAGCATAAAACTACCATAGGTAAATCAGCCTGGACCATGACATTTTTGGTCTGGATAGGTCAGCATAGCTTTTATTTAAAGAAATGGAAGGAACATCTGAATAGCGGATATCTATCTATCTATAAATGTTATCCATTAGGACAAGTAAAGTAGTTACCATGCCAACCTTTGTTCCAGACTTGGAATGAAATAGATATAAATAAACCATTTCATTTAGGTACACCTGGAGATGAATCATCACCATCTTCTCAGACACCAAACCATTTCTACCAGATTTACTTCAATCTTCTGTCTCCAGTTAAGCATTTTTGTGGTTTGTTTAGTGACAACAGATTACATGATTTATTTATTTTTGTTAGCAGTTTTGACTGGCGTCTTTACCAGCAAGGTGGTCTACTCTTCAAATTACAGGCCAGCGAGCAGGGTCTGACTGGGCTCCTGTTTTTATAGTCAGGTGTCCTGACTTCTGATTGGCTTTTAGCAGTGGTGGGATTCAATTATGTGAACAATTGGTTCTCTGTGTAGATGCCACTTCTGGAAGTCCATTCTGGGCTTGGGCAACAAAAAAATAGCTACTGGTTCTGCCGAAGTGATGCGAACTGGATGAATCCCACCACTGGGTTTTAGCCAAGTTGGTCTCTAATCGGACTAGTTCCTGAGGGCTGTTCTCTTAAAGTCTTCTAGGACCAATTCTTCTTTCAATAAGGTATACCAAATCAATACCCTTTTGCCTGATGAAAGATGCCAAGGTGAACACATGTCAAGATAGTTAACCTGATATTTCCAAGCATCCTATCTATGTTCTCAGGCTGTAGTATCTAAAAAGATTCTGATAAAATCAGAAAAAATTGATGTTCTGAACATCTATTTGTAGACCATTTGACAGTGTATAGTGTACAACTAATTTCAACTCTATACTATGCAGGTTCTTTGCAAACCAGGTCCAACCTGTTTCCTGTTAAAGATGCCTTAATTTGCTTTCATGAACTGAACAGGGCAGAGAACTTAATGATTTCTAACACAATTTTATGAAAATGTAATATCTGAATAGCATAACAAAGGGAAAACAGAAAACACAGATAAAGAAAGCACAAAATATATAGCATCAAAATAACAGTCAATAAATTTAACATGACATTTTTTTAAAAAAAACATGGTAAAGTAAAAGAAAAGTTTTCATTGGCCCACAGAAATATCCTAAATAGGTCAAGTATTTGGTAAGTTTCTCTGGGAAAGATATTCCACAAACATAACAATATTCCACAAACATAACAAGAGTATGAACAGTAAGCAGGGTGAACAAGAAATTCAGGTAAATGAGGGCTGATAGGATATTCTTGCCATTATGGAAACATGGTGGGACGAAACCCACAAATGGAACACACAGCTAGAGGGATTTAATCATTTAAAAGAAACAGACTAAACAAAAGAGGAGGTGGAGTTGCTCTATATATAAGAAATAACTACCTCTACACAAATAGAGCACAACAATGATGAAAACTGTAAACTTGAATGCATTTGGGTCAATATAAAAGGTGGGAAAAATGACATTGCCATAGGTGTATACTATAGGCCGCCCAACCAAGCAGAGGAAATAGATGAACTTTTTGCTAGTCAGCTAACTAAGGTATGTAGGAAGCACATCACAATACTAATGGGGGACTTTAATTACCCTGATATCAACTGGGAGACAAACTCTGCACCAAATGGAAGATCAAACAGATTCCTGACAAACCTAGCAGACAACTTTCTCTCCCAAAAAGTAGAGAAGGGACTAGGGGATTAGCCATATTGGATTTAATTCTCATTAACAGAGATGAAATGATAAAAAGTGTTGAAGCCACAGGAGCCTTGGGGGGAAGTGATCATGCAATATTGGAATTCAACATTCTGGAGGCACAAGCAATAGAACACAGCCAAACTAGAGTCTTGGACTTTAAAAGAGCTAATTTCAATAAACTTAGAGAGACCTTGGGAAGAATTCCATGGATAAGAATCCTAAAGGGGAAAACAACTCAAGAAGCTTGGGAAATTTTGAAAAGTGACATAATAAAGGCCCAGTCTAGCACAATACAAACAAAAAAGAAAATTAATAGCTGTCAAAAGAAACCAGCATGGCTGCATAAAGAACTCTCTGATAAATTGAAAGATAAAAAGGACAAGTATAAGAAGTGGAAAGAGGGGCACATAACTAAGGCAGAATATCAGCAAATAGCCCATGCCTGCAAAGATGAAGTGAGGGAAACTAAGGCTCAAAATGAATTAAGGCTTGTGACCAAAGTCAACAATAACAAAAAAAGCTTCTTTCAACATATAAAAAACAAGAAAAAAGTTAAGGAAATAATTGGTCCATTAGTGGGTGAAAGTGGCAAGAAGGTGACAAGCAACAGGGAAAAAGCAGAACCATTTAACTCATTTTTTGCATCTGTCTTTATGCAAAGGGGGAAAAAACAGTCCAACCTACCAAAACCAGTGCCATAAAAAACAGAATAGAAACACAAGTTAAGATAGGCAAGAAAATGGTAAGTGAGCACCTGTCCAACCTAGACGAGTTCAAATCACCAGGACCAGATGGATTACACCCCAAAGTTCTCAAGGAACTGGGAGACGTGATCTCAGAACCACTGAACTATATTTTTCAAAGCTCCTGGAGCACTGAGGAACTACCAGAGGACTGGAAGAGAGCTGATATAGTTCCCATCTTCAAAAAAGGGGAAAAAATAGATCCAGGAAACTACAGACCTATCAGCCTGACCTCAATACCTGGGAAGATTCTGGGGGGGGCGGAGCCAACTGTCAGAGCGGGCGGCTGTGTGAACGGAGCTCTCTCCTCGCACAACCTCTCACCCAGTGTTCGCGGGGGCTTTTCGGAGCTTCAGGAGGTCCTGTAGGGACATCCGAAGTTGCAGGCAGCCCGGAGAACCTTCATGAGCGGCAGTTCGTGTTGAAGATCCGGAGAAAGTCTGATGCGAGCGAACCGGGGAGAAGGAGGCCAGTAATGGCCGACATGAAGATCTGACAGAGGGACGGAGCTAGCACGGAAGCAGCGGGACAACGGTAGAGCGGAGCTGACGGAGAGTGTATCCGAATATTAAATAGGAAGCGCTTGTGAAAGAGGTACTGGTTCGAAGTGGGAGCCTCACGGAGAGGGAATAAGCGGCGATAGAAGTCTTGAGGGAGGCGTTTGGCAAAAACAGCAAGGGACAGAAAGCCGAAGACTATATGACTGTATTCTAGCTGGAGAAAAGCTACAACAGGTCAAAGTCTGAGCTTTGGAGCCTTAGAGACTGAACTCTGGATTGTCGGGCGTGGAAAGCGATCAGCTTGGTCTAGTCTGGTCTATCCTGGTAAATTTTGAATTTGTGAACTTTTGAAACTTTTGAAATTCTACTCTACTTGTCACGGGCGGCCATTTGATATAGCAATTTAGTAACTGGAGGTTTGTTTAGTGGGACACCTACTGGTCTTTGACAGCAGAGGAAGACGGAAAAGGTGCCAATTTCTGCGCCGGAAACGGGGGGGGGGGGGAAAAGAAGAAGAACGTGACTTTGATTATATTCATACTATAGAATTTTATTATATAAATTGCTTAGTTGGTAATAAGTATCTGGTGGTAACTGTTTTATATATCTTTTGTCATAGAGTTAAAAGGTTTATATAAGACTCAGGGTATTATACATTGATAAAACGCTGTTATAATTGGGGAAACATGACAAGTATCTCGGGAGCAACTAAGCCTAGCGCTGGCAAAAAGGCAGCAGCACAGGGACAGGGGATGGCCTCAAGTCCCTCCAATCAGAAATCTATAGAGGATATGCTGCAAAGGGAAAGATCTAACTCGAATTCCTTTAAAGATTTACATGCCCTTTTGCAAAACCTACACGAGGCAATGGCCAAAAACCACGAGGAGATGAAGAGAGAAATAGGCCAAATAAGAAACGACACTGGTGAATTAAAGGGGAAAATCCAAGCGATAGATGATAAATTTGAAGGGATTCAACAGCAATTAGTCAAAAATGAACAAAGACTTCAAGATATGGAAGCTAGAATGGAAAAAGAGGAAAAGAGAGTAGATGATTTAAATGAAACACTCCTTCAGGCTAATAAGGAATTAGAAACAACAGTCATTTTTCTGGAAGCAGAAAAGGCTGCTCATTATCTACGCTTCCAGAACGTTCAAGAAAAAAGAGGGGAAGATCTGTTGGTCATGATGGCAGAACTGATGGCAAAAGCACTCGGTGTAGGGAAGGAGGAAATGCTGGCGGAAATTGATGAAACATACAGGGTCCAAACTAATTATGCGAGAAGGCACAACCTCCCAAAAGAAGTACATGTAAGGTTAGTTAAAAAATCAATTCGGGATGAGCTTCTGCATAGATCTAGAGAGGAACCATTAGAATTTCGGGGCCAACCAATCACCATCCTTAAACAGATACCTAAAAGGATGAGGGATCTGAGACGCGGCTATCAATTCTTAACATCCAAACTAATAAGAGAAAATGTAAACTTTAGATGGCTAACTCCAGAGGGTATTCTAGTTACGTGGCAGGATAGAAGGCATAGACTGGACATGATAGAGAAGGCAGAAGATTTTTACAAACGCCACTTCCATAGCCAAGAGGAAGTAGATTTAGAAGATCAAGATGGAAGGGAGGTAAGAGAAAGAGATACAATACGTGTGGCAATGGATGGGAAGATCTTAGCTACAGAGGATAGAAGGAACAAATCCGGTGAGTTAACAGAGAAACATGGAACTAGAGACAAGGAAGAGAGAGAGCCCCGAATCACGAGATCCACAAAAACCAGAAATAAGTAAGATGAAGGGAGGTGAGTGTAGTATTATGTCTGTGAATATTAATGGATTGAATTCGCCAGTGAAAAGGCGGAAATTTTTTAATAGGCTTATTCACCAACAATTGGATATCGTGGCAATACAAGAAGTCCATATAAAGGAACAACAAAAATATTTGTTAGTACAACCAAGAATAGGGAACCTATTCGTTTCCTTAGACCGACACAAGAAAAAGAGAGGAGTGGCACTATATGTAAACCCAAAATTGACTGCAAAACAAATTTATAACGATAAAGAGGGTAGAATACTGATAGTCGAGGTTATAATAAATCACAGGAAGGTCATGATGGTAGAGATATATGCCCCAAACCATAACCAAGAACAATTTTTCAAAACACTTCACAATAAGATATGTAGCATTGATTATGAGGAGATTTGTTTAATAGGAGATTTTAATGCTATCCTAGATATAAATTTGGATTATATGGGAAAGACGCTTAGGAAAAAGAAGAGAAGAACTCTACCGAGATCTTTTCTTAACTTGGCTGAGGAACTAAATATCCAAGATGTCTGGAGGGAAAGAAATCGTAAGGCTAGACAATATACATATTACTCCAACCGACATAACTCATGGTCTAGAATAGACATGGTATGGATGACGAAAGAAATTAGTTCAGAAATAGACGAGGTACATATAGCGACAGGTACTTGGGCAGATCACAATCCTATTAAACTTATCTGGAAAGGCTCCAAAAAAATATCCAGATGGACGCTTCAAAGAGCAATTTTAAAAGAAGACGAATTCAAATCTAAGATGGAGAGAGAACTAAGTTTTTTCTTTAAGGAAAATAAAGCTATAGACACCTCAGTACAAAACAATTGGGATACAGCTAAGGCAATGATGAGAGGGGTAGCGAGGGCATATATGGTATATAAAAATAAGGGGAAAAGACAACAACGGGAAAGATTAGAAGAGGAATATAAGAGCTTAGAAGTTACACTCCAACAAGATCCACAAAAAGAGAATATCAAGCAATCTATGGATCTGATTAAACACAAACTTAACATCCTAGACAAAGAGAAATTGGCACAACAATTGAGAAACACGAAACAAAATTTTTTTGAAAATGCAAATAAACCGGGCCGGTGGCTCGCATACAAATTGGGAAAACAAAAGGGGAAAAACTGGATTCACGAACTACGAGATGAGGAAGGGAGAATATTCCACCAGGAGGAAAAAAAAAAATTATAGCCCAGGAATTTTATGAACGTTTATATAAAGAAGATAGCCAGGCAAGTGTGGAGAAAATGGAGGAATATTTTCAAAGAGCCAAACTACCTAAGGTCACAGAAGATACCAGAAATATGTTAAACGAGGAAATTCGACTATCTGAGGTGATAAAAGCTATTAATGCACAAAAGAATAATAAAGCATCGGGACCCGACGGTCTTCCATCAGAGATTTATAAAGAATTACAAAATATCCTAGCTCAACCCCTAGTGGAGGTATTTAACGCAGTATTAGAAGGCGCAAGGACGCCTAAATCTTGGCTAGAGGCAAACATAACCCTTATTCCGAAAGATAACACAGACCATACATTAATCCAAAATTACAGACCCATATCACTTCTTAACTCGGACTACAAGATATTTACATCAATTATAGCGGAACGATTGAAACGATTTCTGAATGATTTCATACACGCAGATCAAAATGGTTTTCTCGCTAAGAGACACACTAAGCACAACATTAGAATAATATTAGATACATTGGAGTACTATGAATTACATAGCGAACAACAGATGGCATTACTTTTCTTAGACGCCCAAAAGGCATTTGACAATGTTAAATGGTCTTTTTTGTGCCAACAGCTCAGCTTTATGAATATGGGAGAAAAATTTATAAATATAATTAGGGCAATTTATGACAATCAGGAAGCAAAAATAATTTTTAATGGGGAAGCATCTAGCAAGTTTCAAATTCAAAAGGGAACACGGCAAGGCTGCCCCTTATCACCGTTGCTGTTTATATTGACTCTTGAAGTATTAACGAGAACTATAAGAAACGACCCAAAGATAAAAGGATTAACCATTAAAAAGGAAACCTTTAAATTGCAAGCTTTCGCGGACGATCTAGTTTTTATTATGGAGGATCCATGTCAGACGGGACCAAAGTTATTGGAAGAATTATCTAAATATGGTGAGGTTGCCGGACTGCGAATAAATAGAAATAAGACCAAGATGATTGTTAAAAATATGACCAATAAACAAAAAGGTAATCTGGCCGAAATCACGGATATAGAAATAGTCAAGAAAATAAAATATCTAGGGATTAACATTACGGCTAGATGCACTTCACTCAAAAAGGATAATTATGATAATGTAGTGAACCAAATAAAAGGTGACCTGGAAAGATGGGGAAACCTAAAACTCTCATTATTGGGAAGAATCGCTGTCATTAAGATGAATATTCTGCCTAAAATCCTGTTTCTGTTTCAGAATATCCCAATTCAACTCGACTCTAAATTTTTTCGAAATTTGGATAAATTATCACTAAATTTTATTTGGCAGGGGAAAAAACCAAGAATTAAATTGAAATATTTACAAGACACGAAGGAAAATGGGGGTTTTGGATTGCCAGACTGGGAATTATATTACCACGCCGCGGCCCTGAGCTGGATTAGAGAATGGGTAATCTTGAGAAATAGAAGACTATTAACTTTAGAGGGTCACGATTTGCAATATGGCTGGCATGCTTTCCTATGGACGGAGAAACAAGGTCTTTTCTCGCATTTTCTTTTTTTTTTTTTAATTTTTTATTAAATTTATTATTTAAAAACATTGGACACAGTACCAGCGAGCTGACAAACCTTTTTGTCTACAATGTTTAAATATATATATATACATGTATATATGTACATCAAAAATACACTTAAATACACTTAGATTACAAATCGGTGAAATACCACAATATTTAAAACAGTGAGCTAGTCTGTAAAACCTAATAGAGACCTTTCTTTTTATCCATCCAAAGATACAATTTGTTCCAAATTCTATAATAGTCTGATTGATCTTTATTCTTTAATTCCAAAGTTAATTTGTCCATTTCAGCGCAATCCCAAATTTTCCTAATAACCTCTTTTTGTCCTGGGATCTCATTCTTTTTCCATTTTTGCGCAAATGATATTCTAGCTGCTGTGATAATATGGATCGTTAAGTATAGCACATCTTTAGGATATTTCTCTTTCGTGATTCCCAACAAGAAAAGTTCTGGACTAAACTCCAGATCTTGTTTCAAAATTTCTTTCAGCCAAATCCAAATCATTCTCCAAAATTTTTGTGTTCTACTGCAAGACCACCACGTGTGGAAGTATGTGCCTATCTCTTCAGAACACTTCCAACATTTGGGAGATGCTGTTGTGTACATTTTTGCTAAGCGGGCTGGGGGAAGATGCCATCGGTAAAACATTTTAAATAAATTTTCTTTATACGATGAGGCCAGTGTTATCCTTTTATTCCTATCCCAAATTGTTTGCCAAGTATCTAGGTCGATGTTATGTCCTAAATTGTTAGCCCAGGTCAACATGGGGTCTTTCACTTGCTCTTCAAACAGCTTATATCCCAAAAGTAATTTATAAAAATTCCTTATTTGTTTAGATCGCATTTTCAAAGACACCGGATCAGGCAAGCGCTACTCAATACTTGGAAAAAAATTAGATCTCACAATTACACTAAAATACCGGTCTGGCTATCCACCCTTGAAGCGATAGTTTACCCAAATGTTGGAAGTGTTCTGAAGAGATAGGCACATACTTCCACACGTGGTGGTCTTGCAGTAAAACACAAAAATTTTGGAGAATGATTTGGATTTGGCTGAAAGAAATTTTGAAACAAGATCTGGAGTTTAGTCCAGAACTTTTCTTGTTGGGAATCACGAAAGAGAAATATCCTAAAGATGTGCTATACTTAACGATCCATATTATCACAGCAGCTAGAATATCATTTGCGCAAAAATGGAAAAAGAATGAGATCCCAGGACAAAAAGAGGTTATTAGGAAAATTTGGGATTGCGCTGAAATGGACAAATTAACTTTGGAATTAAAGAATAAAGATCAATCAGACTATTATAGAATTTGGAACAAATTGTATCTTTGGATGGATAAAAAGAAAGGTCTCTATTAGGTTTTACAGACTAGCTCACTGTTTTAAATATTGTGGTATTTCACCGATTTGTAATCTAAGTGTATTTAAGTGTATTTTTGATGTACATATATACATGTATATATATATATTTAAACATTGTAGACAAAAAGGTTTGTCAGCTCGCTGGTACTGTGTCCAATGTTTTTAAATAATAAATTTAATAAAAAATTAAAAAAAAAATACCTGGGAAGATTCTGGAAAAGATAATCAGACAACAAATCACCAAACAACTTGATGCAAACAAAATCATCACTAAAAGTCAAAATGGGTTTGTCAAATACAGATCATGCCAGACAAATCTTATTGCATTCTTTGACCAAGTGACAAAATTAGTGGACCAGAGGAATGCTGTAGATATAATTTACTTGGACTTCAGTAAGGCATTTGATAAAGTAGATCACAACCTACTACTTGATAAGATAGAAAAATGTGGGTTAGATAGCATCAGCACCAGATGGATGCATAGCTGGCTGACAGGCAGTACTCAGCGTGTGGTCCTCAATTGAACTGCATCTACTGTACATGGAAGGAAGTGTGTAATGGGGTGCCCCAGGGCTCTGTTCTGGGCCCAGTGCTCTTCAACATCTTCATCAATGATTTGGACAAGGGGATAGATGGGGAACTCATCAAATTTGCAGACGACACCAAGCTAGCAGGAATAGCCAATATTCCAGAAGATAGGCTTAAAATACAGGAGGATCTGGACAGACTTGAACACTGGGCGCTATCTTACAAAATGAAATTCAATGGTGAAAAAAGTAAGGTTCTACATTTAGGCAGGAAAAATCAAATGCACATGTATAGTATAGGTGGTACCTTGCTCAATAGTAGTAACTGTGAGAGGGATCTCAGAGTCCTAGTGGACAATCACTTCAATATGAGCCAACAGTGTGCTGCAGCTGCCAAGAAAGCCAACACAGTGCTAGGCTGCATTAACAGAGGGATAGAATCAAGATCACGTGAAGTACTAATACCACTTTACAATGCTTTGGTAAGGCGACACCTGGAATACTGCATCCAGTTTTGGTCACCACGATGTAAAAAAGATGTCGAGACTCTAGAAAGAGTACAGAGAAGAGCAACAAAGATGATTGGGGGACTGGAGGCTAAAACATATAGGGAACGGTTGCTGGAATTGGGTATGTGTAGTTTAATGAAGAGAAGGGTGAGGGGTGACATGATAGCAGTGTTCCAATATCTCAGGGGCTACCACAAAGAAGAGGGAGTCAAGCACCTGAAAGCAGGACAAGAAGCAATGGATGGAAACTAGTCAAGGAGAGAAGCAACCTAGAACTAAGGAGAAACTTCCTGACAGTTAGAACAATTAACCAGTGGAACAACCTTCCTGCAGAAGCTGCGAATGCTCCAAAACTGGAAGTTTTTAAGAAGAGACTGGATAGCCATTTGCCTGAAATGGTATAGGGTTCCCTGCCTGAGCAGGAGGTTGGACTAAATTACCCCCAAGGTCCCTTCCAACTACTTCTTCTTCTTCTTCTTCTTCTTCTTCTTCTTCTTCTTCTTCTTCTTCTTCTTCTTCTTCTTCTTCTTCTTCTTCTTCTTCTTCTTCTTCTTCTTCTTCTTCTTCTTCTTCTCCTCCTCCTTCTTCTCTTTCTTCTTCTTCTTCTTCTTCTTCTTCTTCTTCTTCTTCTTCTTCTTCTTCTTCTTCTTCTTCTTCTTCTTCTTCTTCTTCTCATTGTTATTGTTATTATACATAAATGCTTTGCAGCCCTACCAGAATGAGTTTTTTATGTTCCAATATCTTTGATAACTTGAAAAGCTCATGTCTTGGAGATGGAGAAATGGGACATTTTTACTAACCTATCTGTCATAAAGCAAGCTAGTAATGCACTTTTACTTGTGTCTTGTCATAGTTGTTATGAGATTTATACCCTGTCCTCATCATGTTTCATGTTATCTCAGGGAAGAGAAAAACTACCATGGCAACTATGGTGAAGAAGTTAGTGGATCCTCATTTTTTTCAAAGGAACATTAATAATTGCAAATGCTTAGCAAGAAGGAAAAAATTCAGAATGAACTAGTAAATTACAGGTCTGTATTCTTTATTTAATACATTGTTCAGAATCTGACTGGGAAACAAGTTGGATTTATGGCTGTGGTGGTTAAGGGTGGGATAATTTACACCATTTGATAAATATAGCTCTTTTGATAATCTAGGTAATACTATATCTGCTTATTTTTAAAGCTACTGTTATAATTACTATTCTTTTAACAAGTCAACCTATAATACAGTACATTCCAGCATTAATAATAGTTGGCATGTTATAGAGACCAACAGCTAAAACAAACTCGGACAATGTCTGTCCTCCATATAAAATAAAGATAAAGGTTTTCCCTGTCCTCTCATGTCCAACTCCAGGGGGTGGTGGTCATCTTCATTTCCTAGCCAATAGAGCCAGCATTGTCTGAAGACACTTCCATGGTTATGTTACCTTCCCACCAAAGTGGTACCTATTTATCTACTTGCATTTCCATGTTTTTGAACTGCTAGGTTGGCAGGAGCTGGGGCAAGAATCGGCACTCACCCCATTATGCAGTGCTTAAATCTTGAACCTTCCAGTTGACAAGCCCAGTGTCTTAACCACTAGGCCACCATGCCCCCTTTCCTCCCTATACTGAACTTCAACTTTAGCTAGAATAATCAATGAGGGAGAAAACAGTTGAAGTCCAAGAATATCTGGTGGACCTTACATTGCCCCAAGCTTTAATTATGCTACACAGAGGCACAAGTTCCCACCACTGGTCCCAGCCAAAGAAATCACTGCACAGTGACTTTATATAAAAGAAAATTATGATTGTACAACAATAGAATTACTCTTCCATAAAAGTGGGTTTGCACGTGATTTTCCAAATGGGAAACAAAATGATAGATCAAATCACAAAATAGAAAATAGAAAATGAAATTATTACCAAAATATGCCTCCTCAAAGCTTTATTTCCAGTCAGGAAGAATCATAAGGTAATAAAACCTGTAAATAATTGCTAACTTCATTGCACAGCTTATTGGTACACAAAGATATCTTATTTCCCCACACCTAACCTCAAGGAAGGCTCCCCTCCCATCTATATTCAATCTTCCATGTAAGCATTGGGATCAGTGGGCATTCTGTTCCTGTGTTCCTGTCCCTCAAGAATGATGACTTACTTTTCTTCTTAGTTGTTTTTTTTTTGTGCCTAAGGAGACCCAGCTGCTAATATTTACCATTTTTCTTCTCTCTCTTCTGCATTAATGAAAACAGCCAAGCTTGAGATCCTTGTTTTCAGCCATCTGGTCTCTCACTACCTCAAGGAAGAAGCAATGCCATTTTTTTTGAGGACTTAATTGTTAAAAAATGTTGCATTTTTTTTCTTTGCCTTTAAAATAAGGGACAGAGAAGAAAGTCAATTAAGCATCACTGAAATTCATAATATTCCAAATTAAGGAACAAGGTAGAACTTAGATCAGTGCTGGATGGTACAATGACAAAGGTAGAAAAAGCATTACATTTTGTCCTCAATAAACTTGTGATTGATTGAAAATATTGCTAACGTTGGTGGATGAAGCAATTGCAGTAGAAATCCCATTCCCCTGGTTCCTTTGTGAAGCAAAACTGTAAAGTCTCCCAAAGTCATTATGAGTTGAATAGGCTTATACATCTGTAGACAAAGAAGGAAATGTACAGTTCAAGAGATATTTATACATATACTGGGCACTAAGCCAGGGAGTTTCTAGTAGGACATCACCTCACATTCACACACACCCCAGTAACTCCCACTAGTGCTGCCAAATCTTCTCAGAAATATCCCCAATTTTCAATTCAGTTTTGGAGGGTGCATGGAAGGAGAGGAGGAATACTGTATTTTCTGTAAATGGTTATCTTTGCATTACTGAGTGGGCAGCACTGGACTCCACCTCCTTGTTTGTAGCTCTCAGCTGAAGGAAGAAAGATTTCCACAAAATAATCTTTAGCTCGTTTAAGAAAATGCAGGTGGTACTGGCATAGATATGGGACAATGGAATATGCTGTGCATCAGGATGGTCAGCTCCTGTAATCTTTTACATACATCATGTTTCCTCTTGTTGGTTTGATTTTGGAATTTGCTCTAATATTTTTAAGGAAGATCTGATTAAATGGATAGTCTGGTTGGTGCAAAGCAAGATATGCAGATTGGCAGAGGCACAAATATTGAGAATGGATCATATGTCCTGTGATTGACATGCATGCTAAATTAACACCAGGAGGAGAGGTGGCTTCAAAAAGCTAGCTCTTCCTAGTTGCTCTCTGAAGCATCCTACTGCTTGCTACCAAGTATGAGCCATGAACTAACAAGTCCCCTCTTTGACTTTAATAAGTTAATTGCTGTCTGCTTTTATCACCAGCCTGGCTTACATCATGTTGCTATAGGCTTAACAAGATACCGTGTAACATTCCTAAGTAGACCCCCCCATTGTCTCTGTCTATGTGCTGTTTTCATCTTCTTTGCTTGTAGAGTCTTAAAAAAAAGGTCTAATTTTCTTTTGATTAAGCTTATCCAGACTCAGGTGAGCATTCCAAGGGGATATGGGAAGGGAGGGGGAGCTATAAGATCTGGCATACCAAGGTAACCCCCATATACTGTAAGTGGATACTATAACATTCCTTTTTGCTGCTACTTGGGCTCACCCAGCTAGATTGGGAAGGAGTTTCTCCATTTCAGTAAGTACTCCATCCAATTCATGTTGGAAGTACCTAAGTCACTTTTGGGTTGAAAGGATTAGCCAGTGACATCACCGTTGCCTGGGGGACACCTGGTATAATAATAATAATAATAATAATAATAATAATAATAATAATAATAATAATAATAATAATAATAATAATAATAATAATAATAATAATAATAATAATAATAATAATAATAATAAGAAGAAGAAGAAGAAGAAGAAGAAGAAGAAGAAGAAGAAGAAGAAGAAGAAGAAGAAGAAGAAGAAGAAGAAGAAGTTGGAAGGGACCTTGAAGGTCATCTAGGCCAATCCCCTGCTCACGCAGGAAACCCTATACCATTTCAGACAAAT
Organism: Vipera ursinii; assembly: GCF_947247035.1. NCBI lineage: Eukaryota > Metazoa > Chordata > Lepidosauria > Squamata > Viperidae > Vipera > Vipera ursinii. The sequence continues at coordinate 232,643,431 of NC_139512.1, forward strand.
GGCTCTCCAGTCTCCTCTTAAAAACTTCCAGTGTTGGAGCATTCACAGCTTCTGCAGGCAAGTTGTTCCACTGGTTAATTGTTCTTACTGTCAGGAAGTTTCTCCTTAGTTCTAGGTTGCTTCTCTCTTTGATTAGTTTCCATCTGTTGCTTCTTTGTCCTGCCTTCAGGTGCTTTGGAGAATAGCTTGACTCTCTCTTCTTTGTAGCAGCCCCTGAGATATTGGAACACTGCTATCATGTCACCCCTCACCCTTCTCTTCATTAAACTACACATACCCAATTCCAGCAACCGTTCCCTATATGTTTTAGCCTCCAGCCCCCTAATCATCTTTGTTGCTCTTTCTAGAGTCTTGACATCTTTTTTACATCATGGTGACCAAAACTGGATGCAGTATTCCAGGTGTCGCCTTACCAAAGCATTGTAAAGTGGTATTAGTACTTCACGTGATCTTGATTCTATCCCTCTGTTAATGCAGCCTAGCACTGTGTTGGCTTTTTTGGCAGCTGCAGCACACTGCTGGCTCATATTTAAGTGATTGTCCACTAGGACTCTGAGATCTCTCTCACAGTTACTACTATTGAGCAAGGTACCACCTATACTATACATGTGCATTTGATTTTTCCTGCCTAAATGTAGAACCTTACTTTTTTCACCATTGAATTTCATTTGGGGGCTCCTTTCATGTCTCTAGTTCATGGACTCAACAAAGTGGTACCTATCTGTCTACTTGCGATAGCTCGCTTTCAAGCTGCTCCACCAGCAGGACCAGGAGCGAATGACAAGAGCTCATCCCACCATGCAGCAGCACTCAGGTCTCTAATCTCAGTGAGTTAGAAGAATGATCATCTAAATATATTCTCCCTCTCTTACAATACCCCTCTGAAGCTCTGTCCAGGTTCCAGGATTAAATATCATCTTACAGAGAGATATTTAAGAAAGAGAGAAGCAACCTAGAACTAAGGAGACATTTCCTGACAGTTAGAACAATTAACCAGTGGAACAACTTTGCCTCCAGAAGTGGTGAATGCTCCAACACTGGAAGTTTTTAAGAAGAGACTGGACAGCCATTTGTCTGGAATGGTATAGGTTTTGAGCTGGTGTGTGTGGGGTGTGTGGACTAGAAGACCTCCAAGGTCACTTCTACTATGAAGATTAGCTGAAGCAGAGTTTTATTGAAGATGCCAGGAGTCATTAACACACCTTCTAATCAAATTAGTTGGCTTGCTAATCATCAAGCCAGCATCCTAACCACATGAGCCACTGCACTCCCTGTTCCAGTATCTAGGCTTTATTAATAAACTTCTATTAATTGCAGTTGTCCTTCTGCTGTATATTCCTTTTTTGGTTTCCCACTCAAAATACTAAAACTGGCAATAATATACTGTAGGATGAACTAAAATACCTTGGAGTTTCTTTATTAAATTGATTTCCATCCCCCTCCTCCCCAAATTTTATCTAAAAGCCCACACTGGCAAGTTAAAATACTGTAAATGTAAATTAATGAATGTAATATGAAAATGCAATAAACATTGTAAAAAAACAACAACAACCAGTAGTTCTCATATCGAGGAAGGAGTAAAGAAAGTGATTCAATCTGAAGTCACAGAAGGGTAGAAGCCAGAATCCCTTATAAACATACACATTTGAAAGTGTGAGCAAAGTTACATTTTTTCACACATTAGGAGAGCTGTACAAGCTGTTTGAAAGACTATTGACAAATTGACAATAGTACCGGAAGTGTGTGAACTACACAGCAGGGCGTGTAAATGACTCCTGGCATCTTTGAGAAAACCCTGCTTCAGGTAATCTTCTCTAAGATGATATTTAATCCTGGAGCCTGGACAGATCTTCAGAGGGTTACTGTAAGAGAGAGCAATCCTTCAGGGAGAATACATTGAGATGATCATTCTTCTAACTCACTGAGAAACTTCCTTTGTTAACCGTAAAAAGCTGATGCTAAGGAGCTTCCTTATGTATGAATAATACCTTAATCAGACAGTCATATAAAGGAAACCCATTATAACTGAAGATTTCTATCTTCAGGCTTTATCTCTTTATGTCTCTCTTGGGCTGGATCTTGAGAAAAGCAGACTTGAGTGACAGAGAGCAATATAACTTCTCAGGTGATTGCCCATTTTGCATGCCACTGTCACAATTCTAAAATGTGACTACAATGAAAGGGGCTGTGCTGTCATGGTGAGGCTCACCCAGTTTCAAGTAGTTCTTCCCTAATGACCATGTTGCGGCAAAAAAAAAAAACTACCTGAAATTTGTAATAGAAAGTTATCAGAAGTTGCTAATGGCTTTTACAAGATGGCTATAAATTATTTCTTTCCTTGCATTTTTTTAAACATTTTGTGTGATACCCTAATGTTTCCTCAGTACTGTCTACTGGGAGATAAAAAATCTGCAAGACAGCAGGTAGGGCATTGCAATCCAATCTTCCATAATTGTTAAAAGTTGGAAGCTGTCCTCCAGGGGGAAAAATCAGTTTCAAAATATTGTGACATATGTGAGAATTATTATTATTTATTTAGCATATGATATAGAGTACATGGGCAATAGTGTGTGTGTGTGTGTGTGTGTATATACACACATACACACACACACACACATAAAAAAGAACACATAATACTATAATACATGTATGATGGAAATCTGTAGTCAATTTTGTAAGGTATGAGGAATTCAAGAAGTTATATATGGTATGTTATAGGTTAAATTTTGAACCAAAGATGCTTTTTTTTCAAATGGCAGCTAGACTTTCTTTGTTATTCTTTGAAGATGTTTCGTTTCTCATTCAAGAAGCTTCTTCAGTTTTCTAAAGAAGAAGAATTGAAGAAGCTTCTTGGATGAGAAGTGAAACATCTTCAAAGTAAAACAAAGACATCCTAGTTGCCTTTTGAAAAAGCACCTCTGGGACAACCACGACCTGGATGACTGAGAATCTCCATAGATGTTGCAGTCTGAAATAAATGGATTCGTGAGAATGGAGTAAGTGTTCCATATAGAAATATCTATCCAATTAAGTGCAATATTTGTTATTTGGAAGAAAAAAACCCTGCATTTCTTCCTGTATTGAGCTATCTCAAATGATAGCTAGTCATTATATGATCCCGTGTCTGGCGAGGAATGCCACAGTCAGATTTAAGGGAGGATACTCTGTTCCATTTAAACAGAGGGTCTTGGCAGATGCCATGCAAGGCATGGATCCTATACAGAGTTTTCCAGCACTGCCAGGTGCCACTGAAATGTGGGAGACAGGAGAAAGACCCGCAGCCTAAGAAATGGTCTGATAAGAGGCAGCTCAGTCCACAGATTGGGCAAATGCATAGGAAGCATTTCAGAAGGGACCCGCCCAAGTTTGTTGGAAACAAAAAAGAGAGGAGGAGAGCACTACTTTTGGTCCTGTGAGATTTTGGGTAAAGTAATCCTTACAATAAAGATAGTACTCATGCTGATGCTCCTGGTTTTAATCCCATTTATATCCCGCCCTTCTCCGAAGACTCAGGGCGGCTTACAATCTAAGAAGCACAAATCAATGTGCTTAGCAATAGCCTTCATTCTATGTATATGCCTGCTTATTAGGGCTTTCGCCACCCCCACCCCCAGCGGCATTTTTACAAAGTCAGCTTATTGCCCCCAATAATCTGGGTCCTCATTTTACCTACCTCGGAAGGATGGAAGGCTGAGTCAACCTTGAGCCTGGTGGGATGCGAACCTGCACTAATTGCAGGCAGCTGGTGTTACTTAAGAAGGCATTAGCCCACTGCTCCACCAAGGCTCTGTGCTGATGCCTGTCTGGATTACCTCAAAGGGCTAATAGAAACAGAGCACTAGATAATCTCCCCTTTTCCTTCCAACCTTCCTAGGTGTCGGGCCAGGGGTAGCCTTTTAAGTGGTCTCTATTTGTACTGGAATTAATTTCCTGAAAGGAATGGAGCCATAATAAAAACTGGAATAAATAATATTCAAATGCACAATAATAATTATTCTAAAAATGTTTGTCACGGGATACAGCCCTGCTTTTACAAGTGGTTTAAATGGTTTTCCAAATGAGGCTCCCATCATTAACAATTGATAGTAGAAATACAGTAGGATATGAGGATGCGGTACTCAATTTTATTAAAGTTAACTGTGTTTGAGATTGTTGACTCTTTCTCAGCATTAGACACAGATTTGAGCTGCTTCCTGAGCAGAAGAGTGTGTGTACATCTGTGTTTGTGTTTACTCTTCTTTTTCTTTTCTGTGTTTTTTTTTTGCAGATCTCATAAAACATTTGCTTTTTCAGCCAGAGTAAGAAAATGTATCCACAGGGTTTCTCTTCTGCTAGTGAACCCGCTGCCTCAAGTTTAGTAATGAAAACAGGTGACTTTCTCTCCTCTCTGCCCAGTGTCTTAAAGTGGTATGAAGGTGGCATAGTTTAATTACAACTCTTTGTCTCTCAAAAACTAGCATTAGGCAAAGATTAAGCCTCAAGAGACATCTGGCATCAAATATGCACCAGACAAATGCTGACGGTAGAAAAGGAAAAGTAGAAGAGAAAACCAGATTGCATCATTAGAGCAGATGGTTCCTTTCTCCTCGTATCACTGCTGATTCTGAAGGCCTCGAGCAAAACTGAGAGGCCTCCTAGCCCACTTGATTAACAGTCGCATTAAGAAGAAAAAGCAGCTTCTTGAGGTTCTTCTTCCCAATGCAATTGGCTCCAATGACCTTGGGAAGGAAAGAGAAGCGCATAGTTCAGTTGGTAACAATAGCATCAAATGGTTTCCTCCTTTTGCACTTTGTATCAGCTTTTGCCATGTTGCATTTGAACTCCCTTTTTACAACTCTATATTCCCTTAATTTGGGTAGACTCAGGGCGACTGCATGGAGCTGAGCATTTACTTGCCCGATGCCCTTCCTGACATCCTTGTGGAGTTCACAGCAGATTTTTATTTTATTTTTGCTTTGCATCCTACGAGAGAAACATCTATCCCCTATGACTGAACTCTCAACCTTCTGAGTTGGGAGGCAAGCATCTTCATCACTAGGCCACCATACCATTCACCATATTCCAGTTGAACACGATAACCCAATATATGGATCTGTTCACTCTGTGTTGGTAAGTTCATGAGCTCTATGCAGCTTGTTAATTACTAATTGTTTATTGAAGATTTAGTTCTCCCAACCAGATACTCATGATTGTTTGCCTGTAGGTTTCCCATATAAATGATGGTGACTTCTTCCTCCACCATAGGTAGAGATCTGTGTGCAATGGCTCTGTTCAGGCACATTCATAGTCAATAAAGTAAAGGTAAAGGTTCCCCCGCACATGCGTGCTAGTCATTTTAAACTCTAGGGGCCGGTGCTCATCTCCGTTTCAAAGCCGAAGAGCCAGCGCTTGTCCGAGGACGTCTCCGTGGTCATGTGGCCAGCAGAGTAGATGCCAAAGGTGCACGGAATGCTGTTACCTTCCCATCGTAGTGGCCCCTATTTTTCTACTTGCATTTTTACGTGCTTTCAAACTGCTAGGTTGGCAGAAGCTGGGACGAGTAACAGGCGCTCACTCTGCTATGCAGCACTCGGGATTTGACCTGCCAAACTGCCGATCTTCTGATTGACAAGCTCAGCGTCCTAACCCACTGAGCCACCGCGTCCCTTATAGTCAATAAGAGATCATGGCTATAAAAGGAATTTAATTCAGCACTGATATTCTAAAGCAAACTAACATACCACCACTAGACTCCCTAGACATCCAGGTTCACCTTAGACTTTGGGCTAGTCTTAGACTTTGGGCCAGTCACTATTTTGCAGCCCATCCTAGCCACATAATGTTATTGAAGAAGTGTTAATGAATAAACCAGCAACCTGGGATCAGTTCAGAACTCAGGATAACAGTAAATCCAGAAGTGTCCTAAAAATAAGCCTTATGCTTTTTATGTTTAATAAGAATTCAACTAACCAGACTGCTGTCTTAAAGATGATTCTGGAAAAGTAAAAATCAGATCACAACTAATAATCTGTTCCTTATTTTTAAGTAAGGAAACAATATTCAGGTACATCTGAAGAGGACCAGCAAATGACCTTATCTTGTCTAACTGTTCTAACTAGCCTTGTGAGCAGTGAGTCTCGTCTTCTAATAATTTTAGCTAGAAGAGTAGTGCCTGGTGACCTGATGACCTTCCAACAGAGCTGACATTTCCATTAGAAGAGCTGATATATTTGAAGTTTAAATGACACATAACTGAATTAAAAATGATTTCTTTCATATAAATGTAATTTTACTTCAGTCTCGAGTGAATCTGAAGCTGGCATGCTGGGAATAAAATTTTCATATCATATACACAGAGCATTTTATTTTACAGTTTCACTATAGGGAACAGTAGGTAAGTGGACCGACAGTCTGGGTACAAATGCACTGTGCCTATGTATCCTTCCTTTGCATATTACAGTATCTTTTACTATCAGATAAAAGGAGTTCGTGTACAAATAAACACATAAATCATTCTGAAGATGAAAAGCTCTACATTTATATGAGGTTATTATCTTTACTGTAAGAAAGATTATTGTCACAGACTTTGTAGTCCTCTTGCAAGGTTTTTAAAAATGTAGCTCTGAACTTCAAAGTAAATTGGATCGGATTTTATATTTCAATTTGCATTCTGTGAAAATAAAGAACAAAGACTTTTTAACCTGGCTGGCTTCTAAATATAGCACAATTGTATTCCTTAGTACCCGATATCCTTATAAATGGTGTGCTGTACTCTGAATGTTTTTGTGTGCTTATCACTGTGTGTTTCGAATTTATTTTTCTTCTGTATATTCATTTAAATGGTTTCTCTAGCTGAAATGTCATATTAAAGTTCCTATGTTGAATTATTGTCCTCTCAATGACATTTGGTATATGATGTTCTAATAGGACTTTCACCACCATGAACTAAATTCTTTCATTTATATTGTATTTGATAGCTGTCTGAGACAGGTATTCCATATCTGAACTATTCTGATGTTCCGTTGCTAATTATGACACAATGGTTGTCAGCAGCTGTTTTCTAATTGCTTAGATGTAGTTATCCTAGACTCCCAAAGACCTTTTTGCTTCCTATATTGAAAGTTGTAAAGTTCTGCATTCCTGTCTCCAGTGATAAACCTCTGCCTCCTGCTCCATTTGCAATTGTATACAAGGTTGTAAAGTTCTGCATTCCTGTCTCCAGTGATAAACCTCTGCCTCCTCCATTTGCAATTGTATACAAGGTTATAAAGTTCTGCATTCCTGTCTCTAGTGATAAAACTTCTGCCTTCTCCATTTACAATTGTAAAGTTCTGCATTCCTGTGATAAACCTCTGTCTCCTGCTTCATTTACAATTGTATATAACAAGACTTGTCTCCTGTAATTGCCCTTGCCTCAAGATATGGCTTCCTGTCTCTTGTAATTGTCCTTGCCTCAAGTTATGCCTTCCTGTGATAATGTCTCTTGTAATTGTCCTTGCCTCAAGTTATGCCTTCCTGTGATAACCCTTGTCTTCTCTGTTAGCATTTGTATACGATAAGCTATGCTTTATTGTTTCCTGTGATGACCTTTGCCCTCTTCATTAGCAGTTGTATGCAATGAGCTATGTTTTCCTATGACCTTCCATATGTGTGTACTTCCCCCTCCCTGATGAAACTGCTCAATAAAAGAGTGCTGTGCAAAGCTGTTCGGGGGGCAACACCATCCACCCTGGGCAATCTGTGCTCTCTCACCTTGAACAAACTTGTGTTGGTGCCTCAGTTTGTCCTAGGATCCTGTTCCTGCGCTATCGCAGTTCCCAAGTGTGACCGTCGGAACGTCCGGCACACTGGGTCGGTGGCAAAGGGCAAAATCCTTCCATATTCAAGGTGTTCACCCTTGCGAGGGTCCCTCTAAATTCTCACCCCTGTTACGGGGCTCTAAGAGTACTGGGTCAGTGGCAAAGGGCAAAATCCTTCCATATTCAAGGTGTTCACCCTTGCGAGGGTCCCTCTAAATTCTCACCCCTGTTACGGGGCTCTAAGAGTTGAGGCCAGAACCCTGATCGGTCACTCGACGCGACACTTAGACAAAAAGGGTTATTGTCTAATACTTCTCTATTTGAATTCTGTTCCTAATAGTTAAATGGTCATAGATTCCTCCAAGAAGTCAGCAGGACAGGATAGATAGACAGCAATTCCACATGGGAAAAGAGGACAATCTCTTACTTTGGTAAAAGATTGTCAAATGGTTGATATTCATTTATATTTTATTCTAATTGCCATACTTATTTGATAATCTTATCTGATTTTGTAATATGATAGTGACACTGGACAATTTTTTAGCTTGTTTTAAGAATGTTGGGAGAATGCATGGAAACCTTTGTCTCTACTGTCATTGTCCCCTATTCCTTAATTTGGGTTAATAGGGCACATTTCCTGATGATATTTTTGCTTAAATTCCAACTACATATAAGCTAAGACTTTTTCCAAGTCTTTCTTGTCAACATGGAGAAGATCAGAGACTAAGCAGATGAAAATGAGAATGTTGAAACTTGGATGTCTGCCTTTGTCCACTAGTTATTTAACTCTCATATAAGCAGGTGAATATTTGCATAGACACTGTGAGTGTTGTTTGTTTGTTTATTTATTTATTTATTTATTTATTTATTTATTTATTTATTGCAATTGAATTTTGTACTGATATTTGTTTTCCTCTCCTGTCTGCACTCTTGTTGCAGGTATGCAAGAGGCCTGGTGGTGCAATGGTTGGAATGCAGTATTTTGACTGGCTCAAGGATGACTCAGCCTTCCATCCTTCTGAGGTCAGTAAAACGAGAAGCCAAATTGTTGAGGGCAAAAGGCTGTGTCTGCAAACTGCTTAGAGAGGGCTGTAAAACACCGTGAAGCGGTATATAAGTCTAAGTGCTATTGCTATTGCTATGTGATGGCAGTGACCTACATTTTGATTTACTCACTTCTTAATACAGGATATTTTGAGAAAGGCAACAGCAGATGGATCCAGCCATTATTATTATGTTTTGTACAATTTGGATTCATTTAATTATTGGCTTGCAATTGCCTGCCCCCTAAGAATATGGTACATATGTAAATAAACAAAAAAGCATCTTTTTAAGTAACTTCTTAAAATGAAATTTCTTATATTTATCAAAATACTGTAATTAACCTTTTCTATAGTAGCATAGTTTGTTTTAGTAAACTCTTTTGTGTGATACTAAACTAGAGTGGGTGTTACTTTGCAATAATTATCTCATTCTCTCTCTCTCTCTCTCTCTCTCTCTCTCTCTCTCTCTCTCTCTCTCTCTCTTTCTCTGTCTTTATTGAAGAAAAAGTGAAGTTGCTTTCTGCATGATATACCAATGTTCTGGGCCAGAATCTATTCTTGACTTAGAGGGAATAAGGCCAATTTATTCAAAAAGCCAGCTTTCTGGACCGTGGTGCTGACTTGCAGGAGGGAGGAGTGAAGAGGCAAAGCACCCTTGAGTCATTGGTATGCAGAAAGAGGCCCATAGGAGATTCTCACTAAATCTTTGCAGTATTCATCTGATAGTTATGCAGTGTTTTAATCGGTCAAGAATCTGTCTATAAATGAACAACAACAAAGAAACAACTATGAACTGTTCACTGTGTCATTCTTGGTTATCAGTGTGTGACATAACTTACAGCTAGCTTTACCCTTTACCACCATTTCTGGTTGCTCAGCATGCAGCTCCTTCAGTCATCATTTCACTCTTTTGGATGATCAGAATACCCCGCAATACTTATTACAGCATATAGAAGCGGGATTATTTTTTAGTTAGAACTGCAACTGTAGAGATATTAAATCCCAACCACCAAAAAGTCTTATAGCTGGGGTTCAGATTGTTATGAATGACTGTCGAGATTGAATCACTATGATGTCTGCTAGCTTCTATCATTAATCAACTTTCCATAGAAAAGGAGGAAGGGTAGAAAGTGAAGGGAGGAAGCAGAATTCCATGAAGACGTTCATGGACCATGAGAACCTGCAAGAATGCCAAGGTCACTAATGCAGGTGCTCGATGGAGAAGTGGATTGTTCCCATAACAAAAAGAAGTATTACTATTGGACAATGTGAACACCTGGTTGGTGGGGGCAAGGGAATCTATTGTTTAACTAAGAAATTTTTCACACAGGAAAACTAGAGCTGGTTTTGCTACTTTAGTTCCGAGATGATGTGTCCAATAAAGTTTTACCTTTTGGTAAATTGCCTTGAGGGATCTTTCGTTGGATTCACTTGCTATAAAATAACAGCTATGGTTGCCTCTGGTAGACAAAAGGTTCATTTCTCAAAATGTGTTATAGTATTTGTAGGCTAATTTTTGGAAGATGTGTTTTTGGGTAAGGAAATGAAAAAAATGATTCCTGGACAAAATGCCCTAGAAGCAGACCCATCATACAGACCTTTATGGCAATCATGTTTGATGTTACCTGGAAACCTTACTTCTTTTGGCCCAACTGAGGTACAATGAGATCTTACTGGCTCTACCATCCATGTTTTGTGCATTAACCAAAATGCTGAAGAAACAGACACCAGAAGGGGGCTTCGCTGGAAGAAGAAAATATTGCTTTTGCTACAGGATATATAAAATTTGGAACTAATTCATGCAAGTAGTACTAGTAATAATAACCTTTTTTGCTAAAATACACCCAGAATCATATGTTCATGCAGATTGATCTAGTTTTAAGAGCAATGAGGAATATCATTGCTATCACTGAGGGGTCCAATGTAGCTTTGAAATCTGCCTGATATGTTTTGATAAGCATTTAAAAGATGATTAGAACCAGAGTGGATCATTGACTAGGGACTTATGATCACACCATAAATGCTCTCTATGATCCCATTACTGATTGTTATCTCCCATTCAGAACCTAACAAGTGGAAACAACTAATAATAGAGAATCCTCCAAGTGCATATGATGGCATTACTGCTGAGCTATAGCATCAATTTCTGAAATGTCAGGAGTTTCTTCCTACTATGTTGATTATCCGATCCTGTACATGAAAAGCTGCTTTATGGCTGAGTTAATAGCAGAATTAGAATGTATGCAATTCTTCATTTAACTTCTGCATAGCTACATTTGGAGAGGCTACGGGTAAATATTCCATAACCCTAGAAAAATGTGGTCATTATTTTAAAGTAGAGGTTGTTCTGCCTTTGAGAAGTTGACTTTCTGGACACCCCTAAGGACTAGGGTGGATCTTTTTAGCTCCTCTAAAATTTATTTTAAGTAAGCCTGGTGTCATGTCCTGAGGAGGAAGTAGAGTATTCAGGGGTTGATTTACTATTCCCTTTTGAGACAGCCAGTAAAACCTCCAAAACTCTAAATGTGAACTATCAAGAACAGCATTGCTAACTGCGATAAAGAAACAACATAGGTGTACAAACAACATCACACAAGTACAAGGATTCCTTGAGAAACAATAATGTTGTATTAGCTGTTGAACTAACGGGTTGAATGGCCTTTGCTCTTGCTGAGTTGCTTTCTGCCAGCCAGCAGCTAAGCATTCTCCTTTCTCTCCCTCTCATATACAGTGATTTAGCTGTCTTCTTAAAGATGCAGTACAATTTAAAAATGTCATCCATATTGAAACAAACCAACTGGTTTCTCCCCTCCCTTTCTTTACAAATGCCACTGGGAATCACTGCTGTGGCTAAAAGGTTTTTTTTTCCACTCGCCTCCACCTATCTTTGGGTTGGGTCTCTTTGGCCTTTTCATCCACTCTCCTTTTCTCTTTTCTGTGGTGCCTCTTATCTGTTACAAGGCTCTTCAAATTGATCCTGGTTGAATCTTGTCTCTCTGTTGCCCAGGTTTTGCCAACAGATTCACCCCTCCCACTGCCTTTTCCCTCCACTGGTAAGTGCAGGATGGGGAAGTCTGGTTGGGAGAGAGAAATGTCATGTTTTACCATATGTTAAGAGTGGTCCAAGGATCTCTTATTGTGTTAGATCTACAAAGTGTATATTGCTTTTGTCTAGAGCAGGGGTCTTTAAACTTGGCCTTTTTATGACTTGTGGACTTCAACTCCCAGAATTCCTCAGCCAGCATACCTGGTTGAAGAATTCTGGGAGTTGAAGTCCACAACTCATAAAAGGGCCACGTCTGAAGACCCCTGGTCTAGAGCAACAATTTATCTCCTCTTAAACTCTTTCCTTCATTTGTTCCCTGTTCCAACAACTTAGTAACAACTGATCCAGTTCTTTGCAACCAAGTGATAACTTCCTCACTTCTAGCAAACTTCTATTATTTTACATAAACCTATAATGATGTCCTAACTCTAACCTAAATATTATGGTTATGGAAATGCTTGGAAACCTGGCAAAGCAAAGACTGAATTGCTTATTCATATGCTGGCTAAATTTTCTCTAACCAAAAAGGCTGGCTTTTGAGGTTATCTGAGGGCTATTAACAGATTATCAATTTATCTTGGAAATATCCAGCTGTTTATGGACAAATGAAAGGCTCACTAGCACGTCGCCATACTTCCAGCCATTAATTTTGAGAAAACCTTTGAATATGAATAAAGTGACACATGAATAAAGGTCAGTGAAAATTAGAAACGAGGGAATTAACATCAGTCAGTCTTGCATTAATACATTGGAAGATTTCTTGAGCAGATCATTAGCCTGTAAGCACTTTGAACATAAGTGCTTACATTTGTCAAGATGTCTTCGCAGAGTCACTGTATCTCTCTTATTAATGCCTAACTTCCTTAAGAGATTTTGGGTATAATGTAGACATAATATATCTTGATCTCAACAAAGTACCCTATTATATTATGATTAAGAAGCTAATTATGCAGGAATATTTTGAATTATCTAATTCTCATAAGATTAGCAGCTGACACAAAGTGCTGCAGAATAGCTCTAAGACTAAAAAAAAATCAAAATAAAAACGACCTTGACAGTTTAGAGAAATAGGTTAAAACAAGCTGTACACTGAGAGAGTGGGGAGGGAAGGATTGTTTTCAAAGATGCATATGAAGATATGCAAGTCTTAACTTTAAATAATAGTTGTAAGATGAAACATAAACATGATTAGAAATATGAACTATTCTCTTACACCATGAAATGTTTAGCCAAGTTTTAGATTGTGAAAAATGTTCTGTACCAATTTTGTCTGCCTTTCTCCTTAATGGCAGAAACAAAAGGTTTTCCATTTCATTATTTTTTTCAAATAAAAAGACTAGTCTTTTCAATAAAATTGATTCATCCATTCCAAGAACATCAGAAGCGACAGCTTTTTAATGACTGATTCATTTGCTTTCTAAATAAATCAAATCACAGAATAGCTTCCAGGAATGAATATGCATATTAAACATTTTTTTAAGTGTTCACATCTAAAACAAAACAAGAGTGACTGGCTAAGATTCTGAATTCCCTTTCGGTAACAGAAATATCCTACTGGCAGAATTTGGCTTAAAAGACATTCTATTGGCAAAATGGAACGATTGAGCATTTCCCATTTTGCTTCAATTATCTGAATCCTTTGAAAGCATAAAAATAGAGAGTCCTGCAACATTTTGAAAGCCATCAATGAACATTGACCCCTATACCTAGTACCTACCAGTTCTTTCCCAGTACCGAAAAGTCTAAAAGAAGCTTTGCTATACAAAGCAGAGTTACTTCCATTCCCAATAGAGAGTGTTGAAGGAAAAGCAAAGAAGAGGATACAACTTGATCATTTCAATTCTTTGCTGCATTTTTAAATGCTCACATTGTAGTCCTTCTTCTTTGCTTTTGTCTTCAACACTCCCTGTCCCAATATTCACTTTATTTTGCTCCAGTGAAATCCTAGAGAGTGCATAATTTTGTGTATTCCAAGTTCTTTCCTTAGGTGTTAGGGTGAGGACATCAGGTGGACCCCCATACATTTGTTGGTGTGAGTTCTTGTGAGCAGCTTTTGGGTACAATACAATAATTCTTAATTGTATTCTGCAGTGTTTTATCTTGCCTTTTAATAATATGGCTTTAATGTATTGCTTTATATGGGTGGCCATATATTTTTTTCCAAATAAATAACCAAAAGGAAAGGAAAGGAAAGGAAAGGAAAGGAAAGGAGAGGAGAGGAAAGGAAAGGAGAGGAGAGGAGAGGAGAGGAGAGGAGAGGAGAGGAGAGGAGAGGAGAGGAGAGGAAAGGAAAGGAAAGGAAAGGAAAGGAAAGGAAAGGAAAGGAAAGGAAAGGAAAGGAAAGGAAAGGAAAGGAAAGGAAAGGAAAGGAAAGGAAAAAAAATTCTCATATGTAAAATATGACCTTGAGAACAGAGGTTTTAAAACTTCTCCTGCACTTGCCTAATTATCAAGCAGTTAGTTCCAAAGGAACTACTGACACCGTTTTAAATTTTAATGTTGCAAAAGCTTTGAAATATCCCCCCCAAGAAATAATACAGCTATTTTTATATAAAATCTGGATTTAAAGTAATCTTTGAACAAGCTTGGTCCTGTTAATTTCAAGATTATGACAATTTTCTTGGTATCAATATGGAAGCAATGTGCCATTTATCTTCTCACTATAGCCAAGCATTTCTCAACTTCATCAACTTTAAAATGTTTGGAATTCAAATCCCAGAGTTCTCAGCCACCATGGCTGGCTGGGAAATTCTGGGAGTTGAAATCCACACATCTTAAAGTTGACACGGTTGGGAACCACTGCTGTAGCCTATAACCCTTGATCCCAAAGGTGTTTTTCAAAAGGCTTGCTTTGTTTTTCCTTGAAAACATTTCACTTCTCATCCAAGAAGCTTCTTCCGTTCTGGCTACATTTTTTGCAGCCAAAATCCTTCCATTTCCCGGCATTCAGCCAGAACTGAAGAATCGTCTAAGATGAGAAGTGGAATGTCTTCGAGGAAAAAACAAAGGAAGTCCAGTTGCCTTTTGAAAAGCAGTTTTGGAACAACCATGACCTGGATGACTGAAAATCTCCATAGATCTATAACCCCTAGTATTCACTGATGATTTCCCACTAAACTGTCAAGTAGCTTGTTTTACAGCCAGTGTCAATAAGGGCTACTATATTTTAAAACTGTGATTAAGAGACTGAATTTAGTTAAATGACTTTTTATCTTCTGTAATTCCCTTTCTACCAATAATCAGGACATCGAAGTCCTAGCTGGATGTAGGAACCTTAGGCTTACTGACTACTTTTAATATGCTTCCACTGCAAGAGGCTGATCTGCAATTGGACAGGGATATGATTTATATAAATCTTTCAATTACTAATTTTCTTGGTCAATTCTTTACTTTCTTGGTAATATCCTCAAAGGTCATCATAGTTTAATTGCCTCTGTTGAACAGGATTTTGTCCTATTTGAGGAATTTATTTCTAGTACACATATTTCTCTACCTGAGTTAGGATTCCTCATATTTTACTGATATAGAAAATTGATTTTTCAAAGACTTGAAGACAAACTGTTGTTCTCCAGATTTTGGTAACAACAGATCCCGGTACAATTATCCAAATTGACTTAAAGTCTAAGAGGTGAATTGCAGAAAAGTAGGCCACAAGCTCTATATTGCTGACCTGAATAGGATAACGCACATAAGTAGCATGGAAAATGAACTCATTCCATTCATTTCTATAGAAGAAAGTTGTCAAGAACAAAAATTTGGCAGCTACATGGCTCTCTGTTTTCATCTTTCCATTAGGATAAGGGGAGGGGGGAGGTGTTGTTTTCGAATGAGTTAGAGAAATAAAACCTTTCCAGTTCTATGGAAGCTTGCTGAAAGTCAGCGATATGGAAAACTTTCAAGGACATTCTAGCAGGTGTGAAGAAGATAGCAAACGGGTCTCATAACAAAGAGAACATGGGCTATGTGGACATCTGGTGGTGGGGGGGGTTGGCTGGGAAAGTTATTGTTATATTCTATGGTCTAATGCCTTGAGATTTTAGAGTTAGTTTTATCTCACCTTTACCAGGCCATGTATTCAATAAATAGTAAGCTTTTCAGAAACGAAAATAATCCTGGACTTTTATTTCGATGCTTGAGCTGAAGGTTGACAAAAGCTTTCTACAGAATATTTAAGTTTTCACAGTAGCTATTTTTTTAGAACAGGTAAATCAAAAAGACATTTTTTTCCATAATGGTTTGATTTCCAGTGTATTGCACCTCTCAAATGACTCTGAAAATAGAGATTTCCATTTTTACACTGATGAATTTTTATTAATAAATATGTACATGCACAATGCAACATCACAGAAAGGCATTCTTAAAATTATACTTATGATGGTATCAAGACAGATCTTATGCAATATTTTATGCCTGGTTCAGGGAAAGCAATCATGTTACAGCCTTTCATGTATACATCCATAAAATATCACATAAGAACATTAATGGAGAAAAAAAGGAAAATGAAAGTGTGCAAGAGTAGATCCAGATCGCTTTCAGTTAGTAAGCTTTTCAGAAACGAAAATAATCCTGGACTTTTATTTGGATGCTTGAGCTGAAGGTTGACAAAAGCTTTCTACAGAATATTTAAGTTTTCACAGTAGCTATTTTTTTAGAACAGGTAAATCAAAAAGACATTTTTTTCAATAATGGTTTGATTTCCAGTGTATTGCACCTCTCAAATGACTCTGAAAATAGAGATTTCCATTTTTACACTGATGAATTTTTATTAATAAATATGTGCATGCACAATGCAACATCACAGAAAGGCATTCTTAAAATTATACTTATGATGGTATCAAGACAGATCTTACGCAATATTTTATGCCTGGTTCAGGGAAAGCAATCATGTTACAGCCTTTCATGTATACATCCATAAAATATCACATAAGAACATTAATGGAGAAAAAAAGGAAAATGAAAGTGTGCAAGAGTAGATCCAGATCGCTTTCAGTTAGTAAGCTTTTCAGAAACGAAAATAATCCTGGACTTTTATTTGGATGCTTGAGCTGAAGGTTGACAAAAGCTTTCTACAGAATATTTAAGTTTTCACAGTAGCTATTTTTTTAGAACAGGTAAATCAAAAAGACATTTTTTTCAATAATGGTTTGATTTCCAGTGTATTGCACCTCTCAAATGACTCTGAAAATAGAGATTTCCATTTTTACACTGATGAATTTTTATTAATAAATATGTGCATGCACAATGCAACATCACAGAAAGGCATTCTTAAAATTATACTTATGATGGTATCAAGACAGATCTTACGCAATATTTTATGCCTGGTTCAGGGAAAGCAATCATGTTACAGCCTTTCATGTATACATCCATAAAATATCACACAAGAACATTAATGGAGAAAAAAGGGAAAATGAAAGTGTGCAAGAGTAGATCCAGATCGCTTTCAGTTCTGTAGCAGGATTCGAGTGTGCTGTATACGTGTCAATGAAAAGGCCAGCGTAAAAGAATGGAATGTTGTGAAACACTTTGCAAACACAACAGCAGGGATTCCTAATGTTTACCTTAGTATTAGACCAGGCAATTTTAGTCAGATGGTGTTGAGAAGACCTTGGCCTATCAGCTGTTTTTCTTGTTCTTGCTGCAACAAAGGGAGAGCTGCAGTCGAGAATTTGGGTTACAAATTCTTATGAGATCTTATTTATATTTTATGTTAATTGTTTTCATGGTTATTTAAGACTCTTTAAATTTATCTTTCTTATTGCAGGTCACCTAAAGTCATGTCAGTGAGATGGACCACTATATAAATTTGATAAATAAATAAACAAATACTAAAGTAAATAACATAAACCAAGAACGGGAAACAGTTTTGACTGCTATCTGCGTAACTCTTCCATTTGGAGGTCTGAATAGCAACAGAAGAGAATATTCGTAGCTTAGGTTTGGTATCTCTGAGCTGTGGTGTCCTTGCTGCTCTCTGAGCTTGGTGGGGTTTTTTGCAGACATTTCATTACCAAACTAGATCACATCACTGGAAGAAAACCACCATGCTCAGAGGTCTGACTAGATTGGAACTTTACTTATACACAGAATAAAATTTTACTGCTGGCATAGTGCCACCAGCCACACTTCCTCCTCTTACTCTTCTTGATGCCCATCAAGCTCATCAGGAATATTTAGGAGTAAAAGGAAACAGATCATGGATAGTACCACCAAAATCAGTCTGTTCCAATAAGGCACTGGAGGTTAAGAAATACAACAGCCGTTGCGACTCTTTCTTTTTGATCTAGTACAGACTAGTTGAAAGAATGGAGAATCTGATACCTGTTGTGCTGATTCCACTTGGGCTTTTGGGAACCAATGGTTCACATGTTCTTTTTGCAAAAGATGAGCATCTATTAATGTGGTCAGTTGAAATACTGAAGTACAAATCTGGAGCAGCTTGAATGAGCTGTCACATGGACAATGCTAAAGACTGATTCATCCAAATGATGGACTGATTGTGACCAAGGAATATGATACTCTTCCAGTGACTGCCTGGAAAAATGCAGAAGTGCAGATTAAAAACAGGACTGATGTGATCAAAAGGAAAAAGGAAATTAGTTAAGGAGGTGTCAATGCCTGGCTGTATGACAACAAAGTAAGCCATAATAGTCTGCAAATTCTCAATGGCTGTTAGGGCCAATTAATTATTAATACGTTCATTATTATTAATGGTTCAGCATATTACCTGCAGGAACAATAGTAACAGAATGCCTTTTAAAAACAAGAACATTTACAGGTCACAGCCTAAGGAAGGATGAGACACTTTGGGAAAAAGTTGTACATCCAACGTATGAGCTTTCTGCTCTTCATTTCCTTTCAAATAGGACAGGTTGGATTGCAAAAACAAATGAGGGAGTTAAATGATTGGAGACACTCACAGATTTATGTAAGTTGGCAGGTCTCTGCTGCAAAGGTGCACAATCCCAAATGCAGTTTCACATGCATTCAGTAACAGCTTTTAACATAAGTGGCTAATTTAGATGTCCCAAAAGTGCTTTTTCAAAAGGTTCCACACCCATTTGCAGTATTCAGTGACCTTGAAAACACAGAAAAACCTCCAAGCGGCCTCAGAATGAGTGCTAACGACTAGATGACTGCAAGGAATATAAATCCTTCCATCCTCCACCATTCAGTCAGAACTGAAGAAGCTTCTTGGATGAGAAGCGAAATGTCTTCAAGGGGGAAAACAAAGCCAGTTTCCTTTTGAAAAAGCACATTTCGGACAACCATGACCTGGATGACTGAGAATGTCCATTGACATTTAGCTAACTTAGATGCACAGGGGAAAGCACAATACTCAATCCCCAAATGAATGTGAAATTACTCAGATGACACTTTTTTGGTGGACTGTCATAAATGTAAAACTTTCTCTTTGCCAGACTAAACTTTTCCTTAATTTTGTTCCAGAACTGAGACTAAAAGCAGTTTTCCCATATTTCTTGGCTTCCTTGTCCAGCTGTCTTTTTATTATAGTTGGGTGATACTGTTATTCATTTGTACTATATTTACCTTCTTTCCTCTTTCTGCTCTGAATTTAGCATGTCCAAGCAGTTTTTTTAAAAAGGATTTTTTTTATAAAAATGCTTCCAATTATTGTAGAAATTGAGACTACACCCACTAGGCTTTTCTCTCTGAAAGAAAGTAGACTTAGAGTGACTAATGCTGTTTACCAAGCATGTCTGGTGAATCAGTTTCCTTGTATGCAATACTATATATGCCTAATTCTTGCCCACAGATTGAAAAATGTCTGATCTCCAGTCACTTTCTACAGAATTGCTACCTAGAAGGTATTAAGCATTTTAAGCTTATGGAGTTGATAGAATATTGTTTTCTTTGTGTCCTTTATGTGCCACTTTCTTTAGTGAGCTTTACCACGAATGTCCCAAGTATAAGATTCTTTTGCGTAAGCTATGCAAGAGCATCTAGCAATTGGAAACACGTAATTACATTTAGAAAGAAGCAACTATAAAAAACCACAACCCTAAAGCTGCATTGTGTCAGAATAGTATGGCAATTCAGTTCTATATAGTTTTGGTACCTGGTTGTATTGGCTTACCTTTGTGGTTTTTGACATATTCTTGTCTAGAGTTGCATTTTTTTTTCAGAGACCAAAGTTTGTTTTCTACATGCCCCAGCAGGGTGGATGAAGGCAAGAACTGAATCCTTCAGAAAGGAACTTTTAAACCTCTGCAAATTAGTCTTACAAACTAGAGCTGGAAGGGACCTTGGAGGTCTTCTAGTCCTGAGGCCCCAACCTTTTGGGCACCGGGGACTGGTTCTGTGGAAAAATATTTTTCCACACACCAAAGGAGGTATGGTTTCATGTGCTGTGGGCATAAAGCAGATTTGGCTTTGTTTGTTTGTGCGGCCCGGCTGTTGGCATGCCGCAGCCCGGTGCCAGTCCACATACCAGGGGTTGGGGACCCCTGTTCTAGTCCAACCCCCTTCTGCTCAATCAGGAGACCCCATAACATTTCAGACAGGTGGCTGTCCAGTCTTTTCTTAAAAACCTCCAGTGATGAAGCACCTACAACTTCTGAAGGCAAGCTGTTCCACTGGTTAATTGTCCTCACTGTTAGGAAGTTTCTCCTTAATTCCAGGTTGCTTCTCTCCTTGATTAGTTTCCATCCATTGTTCTTGTCTTGCCTTCTGGTGCTTTGGAAAATAAGTGGTTCCCACTCCTCTTCGTAGCAGCCCCTCAAATACTGGAACACTGCTATCATGTCCTCCCTAGTCTTTTCTAATGCTAGCCAGTAGCATTACTGGTTTGTCAACTCAGAAAGAAGTGGAAAAGAAGCTCTTTTCTCCTTCTGCATGGATAAAGGTAGCGTATTCAGGAGATGGCACTGTAGAGACAGCTTTTCTTCACAAAGAGGGAAGTTTGGAGTGATGATTCCATCCTTCACCTGCATGGAAAGTGCAGGCCAGAATCCCTGCTCTTTTAGGAGGCATTCCAGCCAGAACATTTGCAAACTGTTCCATAATTTCTTACAAAAGAGAAGGCATGGGATAACCACAATGCAGTCATGCTTGCAGGTGCTCCAAGTACAGCACCCAAAAGATTTGACTATTAGACAAAGCATTGGCTGGCCAAAGTATTCTCCCCACTAGAATCAGAGATTATCCAATAAAACTGAATCCTGGAAGAATCAGAACAAACAAAGCATTGTTTTACAGAAGGCATCATTAAACTTTGGAATTTCCTATCACAAGATATGGCACAGGCTACCCTCATTTAGTTACTGCCTCATTTAGTGACTTTTTGCAGTTTGATATTGGACTGAGAAAGTGAGTTTGAGCCGTGACTGTACTGCTTTCCATTCTCCTGAAAATCCTTATCAAACAGCATCTTATTGTTCTTATGAACTGCTGGACCCTGAATAGATGAGAGATTGAGAACTGAGAGGGTCTATGTTAAAATAGCCAAATGGAGAACATCTTGTTTGCTCTGAATGGGAACCTTAAGTACTGGGCCACTCTGGCAAAATCCAAAACAAAACAGGTTGTTAACTTCAGAGAAGGCTAAGCTCACTCAGGCTCTGCAAACTGTCCGATAGGTATCTTTCCAAGAAGCTAGAGAGTACTTTCGACCTTGCAACCAATCTTCACATTTACCACCTTTGCAAATTGGTAAAGCAAAGCAAAGCTGAAGTAGGATTGTAAACACAATCACAGCTTCATTTAATGTCCAAGTTGCTACCTGTACTGGTACCGATTTGGCTGGCTTCAAAAAAAAAAGGACAAATTCATGAAAGTCATGGCTATTAGCCTTAGTGTGACTGCCTCTGGAGGCCATCTGATGAGAGACAAGTGGGCTTTTTTGTGCATCTGAGTGGTCACTGTGAAAACAGGTTGCTGGGCTTGATTGGCCAGGGATTCAATCCATCAGGGTTCTGCCACTTTTCTCATATTCTGAAGGAGATTGTGTAACCAAGTGTGGTAGTGCATTTGGATTCCTCCTTAGGATGTTTCCTTAGGATCCTATAGATCAGTATGCAGGCCAGATTAGGTTGTTGAGTGGGCATGTGGCAGTTTTGAAGTTTTAATCACTAGATATATTATTATTTGGGATTATAGTGGCTATAGTAACTATAGTTTTACTGTCCTGACTGTACTATCCTACATAATACATGTGAAGAGGGAAAATGGCAAAACTCACCACAGATTATTTTTATATGAAATAATATGATCCCATCACCCATCCGTGGTGGGGTCAGTGGTGAGGAAACAGATGGTGTTTGTTAGCAGCCATTTCAAAATGTTTTTTTTTTTACCTCAAAATTAGGGGGAATTGTGGTTTCAGAAAAGTTTATGCGGCATTTTTGGACAATTTGCACAGAAAGTAATTATTAGGGAAAATTGAATATAAAATGTGCCTGCTAGGGAGAGATGCCAACAACACCATGGATGCATATTCAATTTATTTCTTTATTTACATAGTCAATAGGACTTCTCATCTTACAAAAAATTACTCTGGGTAACAGAGTACAGAGATTAAAACAAAAAATCACAATTGTAAACCTCACGGTGCCTGAGGTTCAAACAGTAAATCCTATAGAAAAAAAGAAAAGAAAACACAATGACAACAGCAGATCTGATCTAATCTTTTGACCCAGATACTTGGAGACATAGCCTGGTCCTTGCAGCCCTGTGAAAGGCTAATTGGGTGTGCACATGCAAGGAAAGTTTTATATATATATATGGATTTTCTTGCAGTTAAAAAATAGTTCAGAGAATGATAAAGTGAACGAAAAACTGAATACATTTAATATTGATATTGGCTAAATATAGATACAGGAATACTGTCATTAAATTTTATACCAGGAAGATATGTCCAGATTATGTAGTGTTTCCCTTTAAAAAAATATCTACAAACTGAGGATAAGGATGGGCTTTCTTTTTTATTTTTTCACTTCATGGATTACTAGAGACTTAGAAACATTGCAAATTTTAATATTATGGCAGTAAATAAAGCATTACTACCATTACTATTTGCGGCTCAGGAACATATGTCCATGATAAACAGGCCATTCTGCATATCCCTTGCATTGTTTCATGTGTACAGGTAGTCCTCAATTTACGACCACAACTGACCCCAGAATTTAAGTTGCTATGTGAGAAATTTGTTGAGTTTTGCCCCATTTTATGACCTTTCTTGTCACATTTTTATGTGAATCACTGCAGTTGTTAAATTAGTAACATGGTTGTTAAGTGAAACTGGCTTTCCCATTAACTTGGCTTGTCAGAAGGTCACAAAAGGTGATCACATGACCCCGGAATTATGAAACTGTCATAAATATGAGCCAGTTGTCAAGCATCCAAATGTAAATCCCATGACCACAGGGATGCTTCATAGGTCATAAATGTGAAAATGGTCATAGGTGGTGTAACTTTGAACAGTCACTAAACGATCAATTGTAAGTCAAGGACTAGCTTTACTTCATACCCTGGCTAATAATTCCAAGCTCTCCAAAAAAGGAGGGGGCGTGCTGGGAAGGAGAATGTCAGTCAAAAAAGTCAAGATGGCAGCCGCAATCATATGATTAAGCCCCAGTTCTGAAAGTTACAAAAGGAATGTATAAGATTGATCAAAGAAAGAATGCTTTGTGCTGTCTAACAATACCCATAATGAAGTTATATTGAAGCCGTTAAGTTAAATTATGGACTTTATTGAAATATATTAAATTAAGGACTTTATTACAAAATATGCAGTGAGATATAGCAAAGAACACCTCATTCCATATTTTGTAATTTTCCCTCTACTAATTTATACAATATAGTATTAAAGGTATTTTAAAATCATATTATGCACACACACAAAAAAAGATTTCTATAATTACAATGAGTCACAATGCTAGCTCTTTTTCTCCTCACAAACCCACTCTGAAGTCATTTGTCGTGTAGCATTATTGATGGCCTCATATTCAAATTAAAAAAATAATTTTATCTTACTTTCTGCGGTGCTTTACAAATCACATTTTAGTAAAAAACAAAAGCAAATAGTCATTAAGCTATTAAGGTACAATAAAAATACAGCAATAATTAAAAGAAATAAAAATCAGAAATAAAAATACTGTTATGTTTGTTCTTGCTATTTCTCTCTCTCTGTGCGTCTGTGTTAGAATACAACTTCCATAATATATATGCAAATGAAAGCTATAAAAAAACAATGAGTACAATAAAAAACGCAACCACAAATACTTTTTTTCCCCCCAAGAAAAGAGTCAACAACATGAAAAAAAACTACTGGTGCTTAAAAGATATCCGACAATTTAAAAGCTTGGAAAACTGGAAATGTTTCTGCTTGGTACCTGACGTAATATGCCATGAAAATATTTCTTCCACATTTATTTGATTTCTTTTTTTCTTTTTCTACTTCTGTTGGAGAGAAAAGTAATTGCTTGCAAAAAAATAATTTAAAACTAAAGGTCTTTCAGTGGAATTTTTAAGGGGCAAGGGGGCTCTATCTGCTTTGTAGTTATGAGGATAGCATGATCTCTGCAGTGTAAGGTATCGTGTGCTAAACCTTTCCTTGGGAAATTTTCTTTTTTTTTTTTTTTATTGAAAAGTTTTACAATACAATTTTCCATTAAAAACCCCCATCCCCCTCCACCCTCCCCTCCCTACCTCCCCCCTACCTCTTCCCTCCCCCCTTACCTCCCCCCTTCCCCCCTCCCTCTTCCCTCCCCTCCCTCCCCCCCACCCCCCTCCCCCCCCGGACTTCCCAGAGCTAAATACAAGGTATATATATATAAAAGCAATCATAAGCAACCATATACTAACAACCATAAATTCTAAAATCCATCACTCTCTAACTTATATAAGAACAAACAAAACTTAACATTATTAAATATATATAAAAAAAATAGGAAAAAAAAAGAAAAACACGAAAGAAGACTTATTCGAATGCTAGATAAAACTTCTTAACCCTATACTTATTCTGGATAAACTCAATCCACTTTCTCCATTCCATAATATAACGTTCTTGCGAGTGATCTTTCAAATAAGCCGATATCTTCGCCATCTCTGCCAGGTCGGAAACCTTTAAAGTCCATTCTTCTATAGTCGGCAGCTCCTCTTTCTTCCAATATTGTCCTATCAAAAGTCTTGCTGCCGTGACTAAATTCAGCATCAACTTGGAGTCCACCACTGTAGCATCAACAATTATTCCCAACAAAAAAAATTGCGGACAAAACTTTATCCTCCTTTTAAAGATCTTCTGTATATTCCACCAAATTTTAATCCAAAAGGCCTTAACCTTTTTACATGTCCACCATATGTGAAAATATGTTGCATCTTCAACCCCGCACCTCCAACACTTAGGCTGATAATTCGGGCACATACTTGCAAGCTTTTTAGGATCTAAATGCCATCTATAAAACATCTTATAAAAATTCTCTCTTAAATTTTGAGCTTGAGTAAATTTCACATTCCTCACCCAGATCTTCTCCCACATGTCCATTGTAATAACTTCCTGGATATTTTGGGCCCATTTTATCATACAGTCCTTAACAAGCTCTGTTTCTGAATCAATCTCTATCAATGCAAGATATATCCGTTTAATGTGTGCAGGTCCCTGATTTCTAATTTGCTTTATCAAATTTTCATCAATCGTTGCAAATCCAATTTTCTGGTCTTCTTTCCACCTGGCCCGTAACTGAGTATATTGAAACCATGTTTGAACAACCTTCTCTTCTCGCAAGAAGCTATATGATTTCAAGCACCAAACATTCCTTTCCAAACTTAAAATTTCCTTGTAGGTAGTCTCATCGTGTTTGAAACCAGCATGTATATTTTCTATTGCGTGTTTTGGAATTGCCCACAATGGTATCTTACAACTTAGCTTATGTCTATACTTCTTCCAAACTCTCAGCAATGCCTGTCTTAAAATATGCGTCCTAAACACAGTACCTACCTTCTTATCATACAACAAATATGCATGCCAGCCAAACAACAAATCATGGCCCTCAAGATTTAATAACCTCGATTGCGTCAAATTGATCCAATCACTTATTCCTACTAATGCAGCAGCTTCATAATATAATTTAAAATTAGGCAATTTAAGGCCACCTCTCTCACGAATATCCTGCATAATCTTAAGTTTAACTCGTGGCTTTTTCCCTGCCCACACAAATTTATTGATACCACGCTGCCATTCCTCCAAATTAGAGTCTTTCTTAAGAATCGGTATCATTTGGAATAAAAATAAAAATTTGGGCAGGACATTCATTTTCACTGCTGCAATCCGTCCCAACAAAGTCAATTGCAATTTTTGCCAACTCTCCAATTCTTTTTGAATTTTCCCCCACAATTTTTCATAATTATTTTTATATAGCTTTGTATTCGAGGGCGACAAAATTACCCCCAAATATTTAACCCTCTTAACAATCTCAAATCCAGTTAATCCTTCCAAGGAGGCCTTCTGTGAAACTGTCATGTTTCTAGCCAAAATTTTAGTTTTCTGTATGTTTACTTTAAATCCAGAAACCTTCCCATATTGTGTTATTATCTCTATCAGGTCCACAACAGAGTTCTCTGGCTGGGTCACTGTAACAACCAGATCATCTGCAAATGCTCTCAATCTATAGTCCTGATCTCCAACTTGTATCCCCTTAATTTTTTCCGAATTCCGAATCTTGTTCAATAATATCTCTAAAGTTAATACAAATAACAAGGGCGATAACGGACATCCTTGCCTTGTACCCTTCTCAATATTACATACTGCCGTCAGACTATTGTTAACTATGATTCGGGCAGTTTGCTTTTGATATAATGCCCTAATCGGCTGTAAGAAATTTTCCCCAAAATCCATTTTATCTAACATTCTCAACAGAAATTGCCAATTCAATTGATCAAAAGCCTTTTCAGCATCTAAAAAGATTAGCGCTGCAGAGATCTGGTTGTGCCTTTCCAAATACTCTAACACATCAACTATATGTCTAACATTATTTTTCATTTGCCTACCACTAATAAACCCCGTTTGATCCCCATGAATCACCTGTTGCAGAACCCTCATCAGTCTATTAGCCAAAACCTTAGCAAATATCTTATAATCTGTATTTAAAAGCGAAATCGGTCTGTAATTTTTAACTTGAGTAGCATCCTGATCTTCCTTCGGAATCAATGAGATAAAAGCTGTTCTCCAAGACGGTGGCACCTTTCCCCCCCTCTGGATTGTCTGGAACAGTTCCTTTAACGGTTTTATCATCTCAAATTGTAAATTTTTATAAAAAGCCGCAGACAAGCCATCTGTACCGGGCGCCTTATCAACCTTCAACTCCTTAATTGCTGTAAGGATTTCTTCTTCTGTGATCAGTTGGTTAATCCCCTCTCTTTGTGCTTGCGTAAGGACCGGAATATTAGCATTCTCCAAATATTTATCAATGTCTTTTACCTCAATTTCCTCTTTGGTATATAATTTCGAATAAAAATCCACAAAAGCATCCTTAATAAGATTCTGTTGAAACACGACCCTTCCTTTATATTCAATCTTGTCTATATTAGAGGCCCTTTGTTTCTTCCTCAGTCTATAGGCTAACCATCTGCCTGGTTTATTAGCGTTGCAAAAAGTATTATGCCTAGCAAACCGCAGATTGGTTGCCACTTGGTCTGCCATTAATTTATCAAATTGTCCTCTTAACAGCCTAATAGCCTCTTTAATCTTCACGTCCCCTGGATTCAAAATCAAAGCCCTTTCTTTTTCCTTTATTTCATTCTCCAGTTCTTTCCTTCTGGTTTCCACTACACGTCTACGTCTATTATTCATATATATCAACACACCTCTCATATAGGCCTTACTAGCATCCCAAACCATATCCATAGAGGTACCCTTATTCATATTAATCTCAAAAAAATCCTTCATCCGCTGTTTACATTCTTCCACATTTCTCTGATCTCTAAACAAGTTCTCATTTACGCGCCACGAGCGCCTGTCTCTTTTCTCCTTATCAATCTCCAACCAAACTGGACTGTGGTCTGAAATAGTTCTTGCACATATCTTCACTTTTTTAGTTCTCAAAAAGAAATCATTAGTCAACAAAATAAAATCAATCCTTGAGAAAGATTGGTGTCTGTCAGAGTAAAAAGTATAATCCTTCTCCTGCAGGTGCCTCTCCCGCCAGATATCTCGCAATTCGAGATCATCCTTCAATTCAAAAAAAGTTTTAGGCAGTCTGGCGTGGCTTGGAATACGCTTAAAAGCTCCAGCTTTATCCAAGTGTACATCCAGAACACCATTCCAATCTCCCATAATAATAAAAGATTTATAATCCAACTGGGTAAGCTTTGTATGAAGTAAGCTAAAAAAATCAGCTTGTTGTTGGTTAGGTGCATATAGTCCAACTAGAAGCATCTTTTTACCTTCTAAGAGCAGCTCAATCATAACATATCTTCCATGCTTATCTGCTTCAATTAAGTCTGCTGTTAAGGCACTTTTAACATAAACAACTACTCCATTTTTCTTATTCTCTGCAGAGGCAACAAAATGCGTACCCAGTCTCCGGTGGCGTCGCGGCGCCGAAGACAGCCTTCCCGGGCTGCCCGAGGCTCAGCTGTTTGTTTTTTCGCCCGTAACAGCGCCGAACAGCTGTTCGGGCGAAATTGAAGCCCCCTCCTCGGGAGAAGAGGAGGGGGTGAGGCCCCAGGTAGGGGTTGAGTTCTCCGAGGCCGCCTGAGCTCGGAGCTTGGGCGGCTGAAGGATTGAACTCCCCCGAAGCCTGGGTTGCTCCCAGCTGGCCGGCGTGTCTGCTCTGAACTTTTTGGAGCAGAGCCAGGCGTCTGCGAACCATCCCTGCCTGAAGAAAGGACTATGATTTAAAGGAGCAGGCAGAGCGATACAAGAGATAAAGGTGAAGAGGCTTATTTTATTATACTCTCTAACTACTTGAACTTTTTAAACTCTAAGTGAAAGTGCGTCATATTTGAGGATTAAAAGATGGCGGCGAAACCTCCCCCTAAAACTCTTCGGAGTGGTGGATCCTCGCCAGTGCAACAATCATCTTTACAGGCGTTGCACCCTTCTGAAGCGCTGACAGCGAAGGAGTTTCGAGATGCTGTGGATAAACTTTTGGACTCAATTAATCAATCAATGGCTGACAAATTTGCGCAGATGGAGGAGAAATTGGAGAAACTGGAGGAGAGAATGGAAGAGAGGATGGAACAGAAGCTCAGCGTGATGAAGGTAGACATTTTGTCTTCAGTGCATAAAGTGGCGGAATGTGTGGAAGAATTAGATGAAAAGATGGATGATTTGGCTCAAAGGAATGCTATATTAGAAGTTAAAGTAAGAGAGAATGAAAATGTAAGAGACAAACTGGAGAAGGACTTAAGCTTAGCCCAATTTTACCAGATGCAGTTTGCTGTCAGAATCAGAGGCTTAAAAGAGGATACTAAAGAAGATTTGAAGCAGCTGATCTCTGAGGCTTTTGAAGAAGTATTAAACCTGCCAGCATCTGAAATAAGAGCAGCTATGGATAAAGTGTTTCGGGTGAATTCATGGATTGCCAGACAGAGGAAGTTGCCTAGAGATGTGGTGGTTTATTTTGCAAAAAGAGAGATCAGAGATCAAATTATACAAGCTGCCTATGATGTTAAAGTGGTGATTGCTGAACAAGAAGTTTTGGTTTTAAAAGAAATTCCTCCAAGGATTTTAAGGGGAAGGAAGGATTATACATTCCTCGTGCATGAGCTCAAGCAAAGAGATATAAGGTTCAGATGGGAGATTCCTCAGGGGCTGATGGTGATGCATGAAGGTAAAAGGTACCGGTTGATTACTGTGAAGCAAGCGCGTGATTTCTACAATAATGTCCTAAAAGCAACCCCATTAACGCTCCTGGAAGCTGGAAAAGGATCTGGAGAAGAAGAACAACAAGAGGAGGAAACAGAGGAAAGTGGCGTGGGAGGAGATCAAGTTACAACTTCTTTGGATGATCCTAGAGAGCAAAGAGTGACGCGTGCTGCTTTAAAACGAGCAAAGAAAATAATAGAACAAGATCAGCAAAAGTCTTCAGTTTCTTCGCAACGTACATACAGTCAAGCTGTGGGAGGGGCACGGCCTAAAGAAGTTAGTCCTATCAAGGCTGTGGTCCAAGGGCTTCTGGATGATATGCATGGCAACTAAATTTTTAACTTGGAATGTTAATGGACTAAATTCACCGCAGAAGAGGAAGAAAGTTTTTCAATATTTAAAGCAATTTAAGATAGATGTTATATGCTTGCAAGAAACGCATATTAGAGTTTTGGATCAAAAGTATTTACTGAACTCGAGACTGGGTACGCATTTTGTTCCTTGGGAAATTTTCATAGCAATTGAGACATGTGGTAGAAAAGTCTTCAAACCAATGGACAGGAAGAGAGAGACAATACTATCCTAAGGCCTCCTCTTAAGGTTCATTCCAATTCAGCTTTAAAGGAAATTCAGTAGAAATTCTAAAGCACAGGAAGAAAGCAAAGCTAAACAAAACAAAACAGAATCCTCTTTTAAAGAGAGAACCTTTTTTTTTGCAAAACTGAACCAGATGTTGGCACCACACAGGAAGCAGCAAAACATCTTTGCTCATTTGCAGCCTTATCTCCAATGATAGGACACCAAGGGGAAAAGCTTAATTCTGGAAAGATGGATCTGATAAGACAAACTGGCTAATGTATCCACCTTATTTATGTAATTAAGTATGTATTTCTCATGTTTGTTAACCATCCCATCATCTAACATTGGGCAATGTAGAATGAAATTAAAACTCAGGGGGGAAAAGATGATAAATAAATAAAATGTGCAAACAAATATACTGGTAGGTCCCCATAACCGATCAACTGGAACTAAACACCCAGTGGAATAGTATAATATTATAATTATTTTCATGGACATAAAAAGGAGGACAGTTTTCAAGTCTCTGGATGAAGCACATTCACACTACTGAGGCCACCATTGAGAAGATCTTCCAGTTGCTCCAAGTCCTATGGACTTCTCAAGGAGGAGGGACTTGTAGCAACTTGTCTGACCAGATTTGTCCTGATAGGGGGAATCAATTCAACATAGAAAGTAGAACATAGAACAATAGGGACCTTGGAGGTCTTCTAGTCCAACTCCCTGCCCATGGCAGGACATCTTATACAATTCCAGACTTTCTTTGGGTCTAATGGGATCAAAGAAAGAATAACAGAAAAACAAAATAGAATAATAGAGTTGGAAGGGGCCCTGGAGGTATCTGGGGTGTTGGCTATTCCTGCCAGCTTGATATCATCTGTCAATTTGATGAGTTCCCCTTCTAAATGTGCTCTTCCAACTCCTCTTCTAATTTTTTTATGAAGAAGTTGAAGAGCGCTGGATCTAAACAAAACCTTGAGGTACCCCATTGCTTGCTTCCCTCCATTTAGATGAGGGGTGTCAAACTGCCGGCCCGCGGGCTGGAGAGTCACGGAGAAACCGCGCCCATCCCATTTTCGGCAATTGGAAAAAGTTCCAATATGTCGCGCGATGTCACGTGACATCGCGAGTTTGACATGCCTGATGTAGATGGCAAAGATGTTGAAAGTGTGACTGACAGATGTGATTGCCAGTATCTCTTTGATGGCCTGCAGAGTCTCTCCAGAGCAGGCAGGATCAAAACTTGGCATGTTTTACACAGTGTTAAGGACCCACTTCTTCCCTTAAAACCCCCAAATGTCCTCCACAAAAGAGCATGGCCAAGCACATTTTAGAACTGACATGTCATGAAAAGCTTTGTGTCATAGCCTCAAGTCAACTGAAATTACTGACTTTCATTCTAAGGACAAGCAGTCATTTCTATGCAGCTTGTGACAGCACTGTGTCATCTCGCATCAGCTTTTTGCCAACCTGAAATTAATATCTATGGAAATAAGCCAAGCAATTTTCCTTCCCAGAAATGAGCCTACAGAACAAACATATTCTACTGCATTCATTTCCTAGTTAGGTAGAGTTTTTCATGCTCCAGTCTGGATCCTAAAGGGTTATTCCAGAGTAGAAAATACTACTCTGTATGGAAGATTTCTCTAAGACTCTGCAATGGTTTGGGCTTTCAAGGTGTTTCAGAGCTGGTGTTACTCCTTAAGTAACACCAGCTGCCTGCAATTAGTGCAGGTTCGAGTCCCAGCAGGCTCAAGGTTGACTCAGCCTTCCATCCTTCCGAGGTAGGTAAAATGAGGACCCAGATTGTTGGGGGCAATTAAGCTGACTTTGTAATAATGCCGCTTGGGGAGGGTGTGAAAGCCCTAACAAGCAGGCATATACATAGAATGAAGGCTACTGCTAAGCTTGTAAGCCGCCCTGAGTCTTCGGAGAAGGGTGGGATATAAATGGAATTAAAATAAAAATAAAATAAAAATATGGGGTGTGGTGTTCTGGTCACCCCACTGCTTTTTCTTTGAAGCCACACAGCTGTCCTCTGCAGTTGCAATCTTATAAGGAAATCTGTTTGATTTAAGATGTTGCCTACAAGCACATAGACCAGGGGTGTCAAACTGCCAGCCCGTGGGCCAGTTTCATCATAACGAAACCACATCCATCCCATTGCTGGCAATGCAAAAAGAGTCACAATATGTCACAACACGTCACATGATGTGGTGAGTTTGACATCCATGATATAGACACAAGATCTCAGGTACACTTTTCTTTTTGAATTTGAAGTATTCTGTGCTAACTTTTAGTAACTTAATAATTTAGTGCTTAGTGCTTGGAGTTAGTTTGGATGTTATACCCTGAAAGACTAAATCATTGCTGTTCCTTTGTTCCTATAGCTTCACCTACATAGTGAACCTAAAACAGTTAGATGCTCCCTCCTTCATACATTTCAAGAACACCTGGATGAAAATTGTGCTCAGGAACAGGGCTACAACTAGGCATTGCTTGTCTCTCTCTCTCATTCATTCATTCATTCATACATACATACATACATACATACATACATACATACATACAATTTCTATCCCACCTTTATTGCTTTATAAGTAACTTAAGACAGCAAACATACATAATACTCCTTCCTCCTCCTATTTTCACCCACAACATCAACCTGTGAGGTGGGCTGGGCCGAAAGAGAGAGAGACTAGCTGAGTATCACCCAGTCAGCTTTCATACTTAAGACAAAACTAGAGTTCACACCCTCCTGGGTCCTAGGTTAGCAACTTAACCATATACCAAACTGGCTCTCTCATATGACTTCAGCTCCCTCCATTTTCATTCTTTTCTATGGTAACAAGAAGAGTAATTGGAAGAGGAGTTCCATTCACTTTCCTTTGACTCCAATTCAATTCTACATGATACTTTGATAATGAAGCATGGGACTGGAGGTCAGCAAGTTGCGTACAGAGAAACACAAGGGAGTGGGGGGCAAGAGATGTCACATTCATCATGATAACTTCATAATAATGATGCAAATAAAACACTATATGTCATTTACATCATTGTGCCACTGATACAAATTACATAGTGACACTGTATGTGTGATGTCATTGTAATTCAAGGTGCTGGTTATTACCTATAAAGCCCTACATGGCCTGGGTCCGGGCTATTTGAGGGAACACCTGCTGCCGGCATCAAACGCCCTTCGCCCAGTGCGCTCCCACAGGGAGGGTCTGCTCAGGGTGCCGCCGGTGAGAGATTGCCGGCGGGTGACACCCAGGGATAGGGCCTTCTCAGTGGGAGCGCCTGCCCTCTGGAACCAGTTGCCGGTGGAGCTGAGGACTGCCCCCGACCTCCGATCATTCCGCCGGGGCCTGAAGACCTGGCTCTTTGAGCTCTCAGGTCCAGGCTGAGGAGAAATTTTTAACTGGGGTTTTAAGTATACAGGGTCAATTTAATATTTTTTAATTTGGTTTTTTAACTTTTGTATGGTGGATTTTTTAATTCCCTGTAAACCGCCCTGAGTCCTCAGGGAATAGGGTGGTATATAAATGTAACTAACTAACTAAATAAATAAATAAATAAATAAATTCCAGATTTCTGTGGATATCAGTAAAATTGGGCTAGGAGAGAAATGTTGAGAGTTTTACAAATGCTACGGAAATGCACTTAGCAAATATTAGCTATGATTAAAAGATTGTTCTATGTTTATGCTGCATTCAAAATAAGGGGTGCATGTATGTTTTGGAATAACCAGAGCTATTGTCACTTTAAGGATGGTTGGGAGACATCAAATTGGGTCTTTAAAGGTGAATGTTCCTTTCTGGTTCTTATATTTTAAACATGCGTAGTAATTTTTGTTTGTCTAATTCCATTTTCTTATGTTCTTTGTATTTGAAGAATACTTGCTACAAAGCCTGTATTAAGATCTGTAACATAGAAATAAGTCTCCTTACTTCCCATCACTGGTACCAAGTTTTAATGAACAACATCTTCCTGCCAGTGTGATGACTCCTCCAGACGCCTCTCCAAATGCTAGTTAGGAGGAGGAGGAGCCAGCAGCCCAGAACTATGAGCCAGGAGTACAAGGGAGCAACCAGATGAGCAGCTGGCTGATCTAGAGACAGAGAGGCACACCTGCAGCTGAGAAGCCCAGAGGCTTTGGGTGGAGAGGGCATACAGCTGCAATTGGTCAGTGGCAATGAAGAAGAACTACTCCTCTAGATTGGAGAGCATATAGGGCTGAGAGGAGGAAGGCACAAAGAAGGTCAGCCAGATTACTCATGAGGAGGCAGCCTCTCCCCTCTTGATGAGCTGCACTAGGAAACAATTATTTAGCTTAACAAGGGGAGTGAAATGATGCTGGGAACAATTTGTCCATTTCTTTGCTATGTGTTCTTGCCTTTACCTTGCCCTGTGGATTTGCTTTTGCCTTTGCTTTGGAGACTTTCTTATGCCTAGTGGACTGGACTTGCCTTTGCCTTGAGGACCAGTTTTGGCTTCTTTTTTTTTATTTAAAAAGTTTTACAGTACATTTTAACTTTAACAATCCCCCCTCCCCCACCCCTATCTAACCCTCCCTATCCCTCTCCCCCATTCCCCCTTCCCCCCCCGACTTCCCAGAGCTAAATACAGGGTATAAAAACGAAAAACAAACATAAGCATCCATATGCTATCAACAATAAACTATTAATTCTATCACCCTCTAGCTCATGTAAAATGATTACAAACAATATTAATATTACAGATAAAAAAGAATAAAACAAAAAAGGAGCTTTACTCAAATGCTAAATGAAATTTCTTAGTCCCAATCCTTATTCATATTAATTTTTTAAAAAAACTTTCATCTACTATTTACATTCTCCCACATTTCTCTAATTTCTAAACAAATTCTCAATTACGCGCCAAGAGCGCCTATCTCTATTAACCTTATTAATCTCCAACCAAACTGAACTATGATCAAAAATAGTTCTTGCATGTATCACGCCAAATGTTTCGCAGTTCCAGATCATCCTTGAGTTCAAAAAAATAAAAAAAAGATTTAGGCAATCTAGCATGACTCAGGACATGCTTAAAAAAACAACCAGCTTTATCCATCTATGCGTCTAGGACATCATTCCAATCTCCAATGAAAATAAAATATTTTTTTTAAAAAAATTTATAATCCAATTAGGTAACCTTTATGTGTAGTAAGTTAAGAAAAGTCAACTTGTTGTTGATTAGGAGCTTGCGTACCCAATCTTAAATTCAATAAATACTTTTGGTCCATAACCCTAGTATGCGTTTCTTGCAAGCAAATAACATCAGTCTTAAATTGTTTTAAATATTGAAAAACTTTCTTTCTCCTCTATGATGAATTTAATCCATTGACATTCTAAATTAGAAATTTAGTCACCAATCTTGACGCCCCAAAGCTTTTGGAGCACGTCTGAAATGGCCCCTGTAACTTCTTTGGACCGCGCCCCTCCCACAGCTTCACTGTAAGTACGCTTTGGAGGTTCCATAACTTTCTGCTGGTCTTGCTCTTGCTCTCGTCTCGCTCGTCTTAGGGCGGCATGCCTCATCCTCTGCTCTCCAGCAGCAGCCGATGAGACTGTAACTTGATCCCCTCCAGCACCATTCTCCTCTGTCTGTCTACCTGCAACATCTTGAGGCTTTCCCTCGCCATATCCCTTTGCAGCTTCCAGAAGTGATAGGGGGGTTGCTTTTAACACATTGCTGTAAAAATCACGTGCCTGGGCCACAGTAACCAGACGATGTCTTTTACCTTCGTGCATCACCACCAGTCCGACTGGAATCTCTCATCTAAACTTGATATCACATTTCTTAAGTTCCTGTACAAGAAATGCAAAATCTTTCCTTCTCCTTAAAATCTTTGGAGGAATCTCTTTTAAAACCAAGACTTCTTTCTCAGCAACTACCAATTTAGTATCATAAGTAGCTTGAATGACTTCATCTCTAATTACTCTCTTTGTAAAATAGACCACCACATCTCTGGGTAACTTCCTCTGTCTTGCAATCCATGAATTTACACGAAAAATTTTATCCATGCTTCCCTCAATTTCAGATGCTGGCTGGCCCAATACCGCTTCCAAAGCCTCAGAGATCAGCTGCTTTAAATCTTCTTTAGGATTCTCTTTTAAGCCCCTGATTCTAATAGCATACTGCATCTGATGGTACTGAACAAGGCTCAATTCTCCGTCCATTTTGTCCCTTATATTTTCATTCTCTAATACCTTTACTTCTAATATAGAGTTCTTTTGACTGAGATCCTCCACTTTTTCATCCAGCTGTTGCACACATTCAGCTACACTTTCAATTGTAGACAACATGTCTACCCTCATTGCTCTAAACTTCTCTTCCATCTTCTTCTCCAATTTCTCCTCCAGCTTTTTCAACTTTTCATCCATCATATCAGACATTAATTGTGAATGCTTTTCAAAGGCATCTTGTAAATCCTTAAGCGTCAATGCCGGAGGAGGTGCAGGAGGAAGCGAAGCTTGCAACGAGGCCTGTTGCACCGGGGAAGACCCTGCACTCCAAAGAGCTTTAGAAGCTTTGGCCGCCATCTTTCCCCACTTTCACTTGTTGTGCACTTTCACTTTAAAGCTATAAAATCCATTGAGCTAGAGAGTAAAAATAAAAGTCCACATCACCTTGACCTCCTGTACCGCTCTGCCTGCATCTTGATACTCAAGGGTATTTCCTTCTGGCAGGGGTGGTTGCTAACGCCTGGCTCTGCTCCAAAAATCATGGAGCAGAGACGCTGCGCAGCTCGGAGCAACCCAGGCTTTGGGGGGGGCTCAATCCTTCAGCCGCCCAAACTCTCAGCTCAGGCGGCCCCGGAGAGCTCAACCCCTACCTGGGGCCTCACCCCCTCCTCTTCTCCCAAGGAGGGGGCTTCAAATCCATCTAAACAGCTGATCGACGCTGTTTACGATGAAAAAAACACAGCTGCGGAGCGGACAGCCCGGAGACGGCTGTCTTTGGCGTTGCGTCGCCACCGGAAGTTTTGGCTTCTTGTGTATAGCCTGCAGAACTCATGGGTTTGAGCTGGTGCTGGCCCAAGGGAATACTAATTCAGGCTTGGAAGCCTTAATAAAGGCTCTTAACACCTGTAATGTGTATGTGAGTGTGAGCAGAAGAGAACAGCCAGATTTTTTACCCAATTCTTTATTGATTGTCTTAATTCCTATATTTATCCATTTTTAACACAAGGAATTTTTTGCAAGAGGCTATTGAAGAATTGTTATCAACTCTTTTATCCTATCAGATCTTTATATCATTTTAGCATATTGGGTTAATGTGAGAAGATCAACCCAAAGTATGGGACAAAAGATCAGGACCATACATGCAGTTGCAGTTAAGATTTATTGCTCAAGCCTATACACAAGAATCTAGTAAACTAAAGTTCAGTGTTAAAATGGTGCCAGATAAAGGTCAATGGAATTCAAGAGGGGTTGGATTTAAACTGTTTAAATGGTGGCCCAGTGGTTAGAATGCAGTATTGCAGGGTAATTCTGCCGACTGTTAGGAGTTCAGTTCTGACTGGCTCAAGGTTCACTCAGCTTTACATCCAGTGGTGGGATTCAGCCAGTTCACACCACTTCGGCAGAACCCGTAGCTAAATTTTGTTGAGTTCTGAGAACTGGCTGAATGCACACTGCTTCCAGAAGTCCATTCTAAGCCTGGGAGGCCTGGAGGAGACCTCCTAGGCCTAGAACAGCCCACCAGAAGTGCGTGGATGCCACTTCCAGAAGTCCATTCTACGCATCGGACGCCCAGGCCTGCATCCAGGCAGAGAACTGGTTGTTCAGGTATTTGAATCCCACTACCCCTTACATCCTTCCGAGTTCAGTAAACTGAGCACCCAGATTGTTGGGGGCAACATGCTGATTCTGTAAACCATTTAGAAAAGGCTGTAAAGCACTGTGGTATATACATGTAAGTGCTATTACTATTGTTTAAGGAATGTAACAACTCTAAGTTGATATGCGCTTAACTCCATCCACAAGCTCTACCTGTTTTCCTATATTAAAAACATTTTAAAAACATCTTCTCACATACTTCAAGAAAAGCACTACCCTGAATCTCATTTATAGCTTATTTGGTCTTGATTTTGATTCAGTGCAACTCAATTTGATTTGTTTGTTGATTGGGATATTGAAAGAATGCTCTATGTGTGTGTTACACATTCATACATGTATATTACATTACAATAATTATTCTGTAGTTATATCTTAGCTCTCTCTATATATATATATCATATATATATATATTTCTAGGATGCTGTTCATCCTTATAATCAGGGTCCTTCAAATGGTTTGTTTCCTTTAAAGATAAAACCAGATAAAATGCTTTACATCAAATATGCATTGCAAGTATTAGAAATTTACCAAGGAAAGCTTTGAAATTTGTAATTTAAAGTAAAATTAACAGAATGTTTGGATTCTCTTGTGATGGATTAGAGGAAAGTGAGAGCTTTTGATCCAGTGCAAAATGAATGGCTGGTACTATTCCTGGATCACTTTTTTCTTCCTTTGGAATGTGGAATGAGGCTGAGGAATTTCTACAACTTGTAAAAATGGGTGACATTTACAGGAAGAAAAAACCTGCATAAATATACATCCCTTAATGGAGACTTTTTGTCAGATGAGTTTTCTGAAAAGGCAAGGCTCCTTTCCTTCATGAAAGTAATCATGGGATGCAACCTTTCAATTCCAAAAAATGTATTTGGGAAAAGATCAATAGAAATATTCTTTGCTACAAATGGTTTCTCCTTTATCCGTTTTTCACTCCATGTGAGGCTCAAAGGATAAGGACCATATATTAATTTATAGTTCAGAAGATAGGCTCAAGCCTATACACAAGAGTCAGTTAATGACATTAGATAAGAATCAACAGAATTCAGGTGTGGGGAGTGAGCTTGGATCACTTGTCGCAATATAATGACTCTTAGCACAGCCTAGTCTTCTCTTATAGTCCGGTAGCAGAATACTGGTTTTCATTCTGATACTTCACTATCAAAATATTTGATTAGGGATTTAATGACTTACTACTAGATTTGTCTTATGGCAGTAGGTTCTCGCTGCATACTTACCCATTTGATCCATTCTATCTTCTTCTCCTTTCCTTTCCATAGACATTTTCTTTTATGCTTTTGTAAGGGAAGAAACAATAAGATGACACATGGCCTTTCATTACAGTAGTGCAATAGTGAATACTATTATAGTAAAAAAACACCTTCAAAATAAGACTTCTTTCTGTGCTCTGTAAAAATCCAGTTTCTTTATTTTGCAATGAATATGCCTCCTTTAAAGTTTCAAAGGTAATGCTAACATTGAAATAAAAAAGTAGCTTAATGAAATGCTTTAGCAAATATACACAAAACTGGTTCAGCCATTGAATGTTGCCAAGGCCAGATCATCCACTGAAACATATGGCATAATTATCTCAGCCAAAACCCTATGGAAAGTTTTCAGCAGCCATCCTACCTTACAAAGGATAACATAGGGGTGGAAGCCAGGTGATTTATGCTTTCCTACAATCAAATGATTCGTCGTGTATTTCAGTTGGATAACCTATATTTCTTTAATGGTGTTTTGGACTTTTTTTTAATGAGAAGATTAATAATAATGATACATGTGCTTTCCCCAAACCCTTGTTTTCACAGTTAGGAAATACATGCACAATTTTATTTCATGCTGGATGTGGTCAAGATTGAGAATTCCATCAAAGTTTTAAGCAGACGTTGTCCCATGCAACATACCAGAGAGATTCTGC
Organism: Vipera ursinii; assembly: GCF_947247035.1. Classification (NCBI taxonomy): domain Eukaryota; kingdom Metazoa; phylum Chordata; class Lepidosauria; order Squamata; family Viperidae; genus Vipera; species Vipera ursinii. The sequence continues at coordinate 232,683,475 of NC_139512.1, forward strand.
AGTGTATAAAATTAAATTAAGATAAGATTTTTAAATGCAATGGGCTGAGACATTAGTGAATCCTCACTGTTCCCTGTGCCATGGTTATTTGTCTACTTTCTTTGTCGGTCTAGATCTGCTAAGCCAGGTTTCCAGCACTGAGTTGCAGGTTTCAGTACCATGTTGCAATGGTCAGTTTATTGCTTTCTCACCTGCTCAAATGTTCTTTTCTTGTTGAGTCTTCAAATGAGCATTGACACCTGGGGATTGTCTGGACAAATCCTAGCAATTTCTTTGTCAGATTTCAGATGTGGTTTGCTTGTCACAGCTTCCTTCTTAGCACTGAGAGACAGATTGGCTCAAGTGCCTAAGGTGGGACTAGAACTCACAGTCTCCTGGTTTCCGGCCTGATGCCTTAGCCATTACACCAAACTGGTTCTCTTCAACAGGTCTTAGTGTTAATATTACTGTAGCCTTTCCTGCTTGGTTTCTTTTTTTAGGGTTGATGAGGGGGAAAGAGGAGGAGAAGACAATGCTGTATAAAACCAAGTTGAACATTCCTATGAATGTTATAGAAATCGTGTTAAACCTCCCTAGCTTAGTCCTGACAAATATTGCTGCCCACATGTATGCTGAAGATGCTGAAGATTTTGGCCCATCTGATCTAGTAATTGAAGAAATTATGTAGCCACTCTGATTTTATTTTGCAATAATAAATCATCTGTAGAGAGCATTTATTTCTATAAATGGAATTAAAAACCCAGTGAGGAGTGGGGGGGATGGGGGAAACAATCCTAAATATATTTGTGTTCAACTAACTTGCCCACTTGCAGGAAATATTGCATAAATGTTGTGGTTTGAATGATAACTTTCTGCAGAGACACTCAGTGGCAAAAGATTAACTCATGTTAACATATATTCCTATTGAGGGGAATGAATTACAATATGAAATGCAAGAACTTTGAAAACAAAACATCTTCTTTTCTATTATGGAACTGCAAATGGAGTGATGGAACACCCCCCCCCCCCCAAACACTGCTCTGCTGTTTCAGAGGGCTAATGCCATGACAAAACTAAGCATATCAATTTGGTATGCCAAAAGGTTAAACAAGCCCATGATTGTTGATTTATTTGGCAAGCATGTAGGTGGGTGATGCAAAAGTTGGTGGGATGGTGATAATGTAGGTAAGAAAACAATTGTCAAAAAAATCCCCAAATAGTTAAAGAAAATGTTTTTTCAAAAGGCATGAAGAACTGAAATAGTTTCTTGGATTGGAAGCAAAATGTCTTCAAAGAAAAACAAAGGAAATCCAGTTGCCTTTTGAAAAAGCACCTTTGGAACAGCTAAATAAAACATCACCAAAGACTCATAAGCACAGGTTCGAGATTTGATAGGCATAAGACAGAACAACATAATTTCCAGATTTCTTTTTTATTAAAAAAAACAGGCAAAAATAAGGAACTTGAATAGAAGCCAGGTTTATTAGAGCAGACAGGCAGTTTCACTTTTCACTGGCTTCATTACATATTTGCATTCCTTAGTAGATGTTTTCCCATCTTCTACCTGATAACTTGACAGACTCTGAAGTAAAAGTACCAAGCCAGCATTTTCCCCTCTACATCTCCATTTGTTCTCAGAAACACCTAAGTAAGCAAAGCTTAACACAATATGATCTGTGCTTAACATGACATGCCTGATCTATGTGCACCCCACCTGCCAGGACTCTAATTCCTAGTTCTGGTCTTATTTACTAATTCTGGTGTAATAAAAGGCCTTACACTGTTATTATTACACATGAAATATTTTTCATTCTGTACATACACTTATCTAATACAAATATGCATATTTATTTGTAATGCACGTACTTTATATAACTTTCATACTTTTTTAACTTACTTGTATAAATAAGTGTCATGTTTCATTATAATTGTTCATACAAAGTCTACATCTAGCACCTGATTGCATTGGCAAGTCCAATCAGGTCCTCAATCCACTGAGTGAATGGAGCCATGTTTTTTTTTTCTTTCCAATGGTGCAATATCAGTCTTCTGGCCATAAAGCACAAAGAATCCACTTATGTAGTCCGATTGTCATATTCCACATATTACAATTACAGTCCAGGAGGATATTAGCCTTTGAAACTTTTAGCAACCGCAGTAGCAATAGCACTTGCATACTCTCTTTTACTTTTATATCACATGTATATGGTCCACTACTTTCTCCCAAAACTTTGTAAGTATAGCATTTTGCAAAAACGTGTTTTTTAAAAAAACATTATCCTGTATACTAAGATATATTCCACTTTGTTTCTTTTATCTGTTGTTTTTTCCACTTTTTAAACAGTTTTTTTCTCCTTTGATAATGTAGATATTTCTATCAAGATTATCTTTGTGTTTTATTCCTTTTTTCTATTATCATTTTAAACGAAATAAAAATAAATTAATGCTTTCCATAATTAACTGACATTTTACTATTCACTTTCAAGTTGAAGAGATGAGTGACTGACTAATTATTAAAGTAGGAGACAATAGGGGAAAAGCATTCTTGTCATTTTTTGGTCTTATTCAACCATAATCAAAGTTTTAACTGGCCCTATGTCACCACAACACCTTTGTCATGGTCACCTCAGACTCTGGCAAGGAAACTAACAATAAAATGCCACTTCCTAGAGTTGCTAGATCAACTGCTGCTTGCGATGTCAAAGGCATAGCAGGCTGCATTGCCCAGTGAGTAGCTACCACTGGTCTCATAAGATGAGGCCTTTGAGCTGCCACCCTTGCCAGTAAGAAGGCTTGCTGTGAGTATAGAAGAGTGAAGCAAAGGCATTCGCAAGATAGAAACCTCATCCTTCCAAATGAGCATAACGGAGTTCCTTCTATTTAAGAAGAGTAGCAAGCACAGGCACCTCCATTGGCAACAATTGTTTGTTAATTTAGACTCCAGGTACATTGAATCCTGACTTGAAACCTGGCGTTTGTGACTCTGAGCCTGGGCTGGCTGACAATCTCACTACAACATTTGTATCCTTGGATTCTGCTTAAGTACTGGATGCCTGCTGTTCTGGATCTGGACTCACTCTCTCAAGGCAAGCTTGCTGGACTGTGGGGGACTTGATCTCTCTTGTACATGTGTATGTGCATGCCCATTTACATGAACTTTCCTTTACTAGTTGTTTATTTGTTTAAAAGCTTTTTACTAGTTTGCAAATCTTTCTGTATCTTGCATATGCATGGCCTGAGACAGGAGAACTTTCCCCCTTAAGTATTCTTCTCCAGATTGTGCCTTCAAACTCTTTGATGAGTCTTGTCCCAGTCTCACCAGCCTCTCTTAAATCCTGATTAGTATCAACTATTCAGTCCATTTTTAGGTTTACTAAACAACCAGTGGTGGGGTTCAGCCAGTTCACATCACTTCGGCAGTACTGGTAGCTAATTTTTTGTTGCCCAGGCCCAGAATGGGCTTCCGGAAGTGGCGTCCACACAGAGAACTAGTTGTTCACATACTTGAATCCCACAACTGTAAACAACTGTCCTCAAGATGGATCCATTTTCAATAGCAAGTAGAGCTGTCTGATCCACTTTCTACATGTTGCATTTCTAGCTACCATGCTTTTCTATTATTGAGCTTGTCCTCTGACCTGAACATGTCATCCTGGAAGTTTTGAGGCTTTCTCCTTGAGGCCAACTGTGTATCTGCTCCTCTTTCTTCCATGAAAATTATCATCAGAAACAAAACTCTTCTGTATTCCGACATTGGGTTTGTGACTTTGCAACTGACATCACTTGAGGCTTTTAAGAAGAGGCTGGACCATTTGTCTGAAATGGTATAGGGTCTCCTGCTTGAGCAGGGGGTTGGACTAGAAGACCTCCGAGGTCCCTTCCAACTCTGATGATGATGATGATGATGAAGAAGATGATGATTATCTCCAAACCCTTTCTGACTACTACAACTCAGAATTGCCACAGAACTCTAAGCATCCATCTTCTTTTTTCCCTTCCCTCCTCACCATCTGTATGTTCCAGTGCTATATATTCTCCTGGCCTGCCCGTCCTCTTTATTCTCTGTTGTGACTCAGGGTCAGCCTGTGGGTCCGACAGCCGGCTGCGATGTATCGGAGGACTCAGATGTGGGGGAGGAGGGAAACGAACCGGCTGATGATGATTTGGAGACTTTGCAGAGTCCTCAGCCGGGAACCTCTGCTCAGCTGTGTGAGCCCGAGAGTGCGGAGGATGATGACCCACAGCTGGCCCTGTTCAAGGACGCCCGACGCAGGAGGCAGTCGAGCAGGGACAAACAAAGAAAGGCTATGGGACTCCTCGGGAGGAGGCACAGGGAGACCACGCCCTGAGCTCTCTATAAAAGGAGTGTTTGGGGAGGGGCTGGTTGCTGAAAGCAACTCTTTTGCTTGAGAAGATAAGCTCTTGTGTGTTTACTATTAAATCTTGGCAGAAGCCTTTTAGCCTTGGACGCTTTCCAGTCTCTTCTTTTGAAATAGGGGTTGAGAGAAGAGGGCTGGTTCAGAACATTCTCCACATCCTCCCATCCTTCCCTTGACACTCCTCAGTTGCAACAACTGTCCATCTTCCAATATATCAAAACTCCGTTCAGCAAACATTGTCTGTTAACTCTGAAGTCAGGTAACTGAGGCCCATTTAATCGAGGATTTACTGCGAGAATGTTTCAATCTCCTTTGAATCATGTGCTTCCCATTGCAGAAGCCTGTTGCTTCTGCAGATAGAAAACCTAAAGCATCAAAGTGTCAAAATGCAACAACAGGAAATTTCTCATCCCTGCCTACTTAGCACTGAATAATGTAAGTGGGCCATATTAAGAGTTCCAGGTTCTGATGGCTTGTTCATTTTTAATATGGCTGGAGCAACTTTTAGTCTTGTGGCTGATTATTTGCCTCTATAACAACAAAAGAGTATGCATATATGTATGCATATACATGTGTATTTATGTATATTGTATGTATGCATTCATGCATGCTTAAAATGCTATGCACTCTCTTTCAATACATTTGGCATTATTCAAGTGGTGGTGGGGAATGCTGTAAAATGCTATTAAATGGCAATAAAAGAATGGCATGCGATAAAACTGGTCAAATAATAGTTTGAATGACCTAAACAGGATAAAAGCTATAAAGATTTAAAAGCCTGAGAGGTAAGATAAGAAAAAATAACAAAATATAACATTTCCTCACAAACAATAGCCGTCAAGATTCAGATGGTTCCTATATTTAGTATATATGAATACATAAATATGCTGGCATCATGGAACATATTGTTTCCCAGATGGGGATACCAATGTAGGTAGCCCTTGACTGATGACCATAACTGAGTCCAAAATATCCACTGCTAAGGAAGACAGTTGTTAAATGAGTTTGGGCCCATTTTATGACTTTTCTTGCCGCAGTTGTTAAGTAAATCACTGCAGTTGTTAAGTGAATCTGGCTTCCCCATTGACCTTGCTTGACAGAAGGTCGCAAAAAGTGATCACATGACCCCTGGAACCATCATAAATATGAGTCAGTTGCCAAGCCTCTGAATTCTGATCACATTGACCATGGGTTGCTGCAACAGTCATAAGTCATGTTTTTTAGTGTCACTGTAACTTCAAATGGTCACTAAACAAAATGATCTAAGTCAAGGACTACCTGTGTGGAAAAAAATGTCTGACATGGAATCACATGGAGATTGCAGCCCTGGTCATGAGGTCAAGCCTCAAGTTCTCACATGGCTTCTTGGCCCTGGTTTCAAAAAGTCTCTCAGGGTGGCTTTATTTTAATTTTGCCATAAGCCTAACAAGCAGCTAACCCCAACAGATTTTTTGAAGCAAATTAAATATTTTCCTGTGGAGAAATGCTGGCTGGATTGATATGATCGGAATGAAAATACAGGGAATCTTTACCTAGTCAGATATCCTGCTAAGCCTAACATACAGAAGATGGTGGAGAGGAGAAAGCTGGGTCTTCGGCCACAAAGGTCTGAAGTTCTTCAATTTTGTTGCTATTATTTAATGAGAGGGTTTAGGGAAGAGGTGGGGAACTATGGCCCTTTTATGACTTGTGAACTTCAACTACAGCCAGCATGGCTGGCTCAGGAAAACTGGGAGTTGAAGTCCACAAGTCATAAAGGGCCCACCTCTGATTTAGGGGATTAGCATCTTCATTGGCATTCTTCAGTCTCAAGAGACTATGGTATTGTGCTCTGGAAAGAGGTCCTAAAGCAGCATCTGGTGTGGCAAAAAAGGTCAATTTGAGAGTGGCAGTCCCTTCCACACTGATGGCAAATACAATCTGTCCCCTGTCCAGCCCCCAGATTTTGCTGGTTCTGGGTCTGCCTCTTTGCCTCAGCCTGGCGCACAAGTGTCTCTTTAAATTGGAGAAGGCCATGCTGCATCTTTAGCCTCCAAGCTGAGCAATCAGAGGTCAAGGTTTCCCAAGCTGTTAATGTCCATTCCCAAGTCCTTTAGATCCCTCTTGCAGATATCCTTATATCACAACTCTGGTCTCCCTTTAGGGCGCTTTCCCTGTGCTAGTTCTCCATACAGGAGATCTTTCGGAATCTGACCATCAGCCATTCTCATGACATGCCCAAGCCAGTGTAGCATCGCTGTTTCAATAGTGTAAACATGCTAGAAATTCCAGCACATTCCAGGACTGCGCTATTTGGAACTTTGTCATGCCAGGTAATGCCAAGAATACGTTGGAGACAGCACATATGAAAGGTGTTTAACTTTCTCTCCTGCTGTGCGTAAAGTGTCCAAGACTCACTGCAATACAAGAGTGTGCTTAGGATGCAGGCTCTATAGACCTGAATCTTTGTATGTTCTGTCAGCTTCTTATTAAGCCATACTGTATTTGTATTTTTTTTTCCCGGCTCCAAAGATGGCGGACGTGCTGGGGAGAGCTCCGTAACCCCCGGTTGTAAGGCGTCCCCCCAGGAGCCCCCCAGGGATGTCAATAGACCCCTGGGGTGGGGTGAGTATTTGGGCAGCTGAGATGGGCAATGTGCCGTCCGCGGCCGCCCCGAATCAGCTGTAGGGCTGCCGGACGTCTCCGCCCCACCGCCTGGGCCGTTGGTGGCCGTTGGCGGCCGTTTTTAAATGGGGCCATCATCCTCACTCAGCCTCAGCCTCAGCCGCCTGATCTTCTCTGGGCGGCAGCGGCGTCTCCGATGGATCAAAGGGGACGCCGCAGACCATCTGTGAGGCGGAGGCGGCAGAAGATCAGCTGTAAGGCGGAGGCGGCGAAAGTGAAAGTAAGCACAGCAACAGTCGGTGAGAGCGCTCAAAGCCCAAGCCGGTCATCTTCCCCAGGGGGCTGGAAACAGCATCTGGGCGGCGGCGGCGGCGTCGTCTCTGAAGGATCAAGGGAGGCGCCGCAGTTCAGCTGTGAGGTGGAGGCGGCTTAGCGAAAGCGAAAGCGGCGAGAGCACCCAAGCCCAAAGCCGGCCATCTACCCAGGGGGCTGGAACAGCGGAGGCGGTTGGCGGTGACATCCTCGGCACACCCTCTGAGCCGCTGCGGCTGCACAGCCAGCAGACTTGCAGCCGACGCCTCCGCTCTACCTCGGCTCACTTAGCCCGCTCCCGAGCAACGGCGGCGTCTCCGTGGATCAGAGGAGGCGCCGCGGATCATCTGTGAGGCGGAGGCGGCGTAGCGAAATCGAAAGCGGTGAGAGCGCCCAAGCCAAAGCCGGCCATCGTCCCAGGGGGCTGGAAACAGCAGAGGCGGTTGGCGGTGACATCTTCGGCACACCCCCTGAGCCGCTGCGGCTGCACAGCCAGCTGACTTGCGGCTGACGCCTCAGCTCTACCTCGGCTCCCCTGGCCCGCTCCCGGGCAACGGCGGCGTCTCCGAGGATCAGTGGAGGCGCCGCGGATCAGCTGGGCGGTGGAAGAGGCGGCAGTGGAGACGACGGTGACTGGGACTGCCTCTCCAGGCCCAATCATTCGCCACCCAGGGGCCTTGACAGCGGCGGTAGCGCTGACGGCGTGGCATCTCCAGCCCACCCCCTGTACCGCTGCTGCCGCTACAACCATCCTGTGCGGGGCCGGAGTTGCTGTTCGGCCTCGGCTGCCCAATCTACTCCCGGATAGCGGCGGCGTCTCCGAGTGATCAAGGAGACGCCGCAGGCCAGCTTTACGACGGTAGCGGCAGCGAATGGGTGCCAACGACTCCTCTATGCTCTATACGGCGGAAGCGGCGGCAACGGAGGCGAGGACGGCGGTGACATCCTCTCCGGGCCCCGGTCGACCGTTTTTGCCCAGGGCCCTCTGACAGCGGCGGTGGCGGCGGAGGCGAGGCATCTACGGCTCACACCCTGAGCCACCTCTTTGAAGCGCCTTGATCGGAGACGGCATGACACCAGGGACTCCCATACCTCTGGGAGGCCACGCTCTGGACGGTCCCCAACCAATAGGGGCCTATGGAGCTGTGGCCACGAACAACGCCCAGAGGATCAGGGAGAGAACTGTTTGGGCGGCTGAACCACCAGAGCTGATGCCAATTAATGAATCCCTCCATCTTGCCTTCTACCCACTCTCAACCACCCTTGCCCACTCTCTCCCCACAGGACATAACGGGCCTGGGTGCAAGCCACGGTGGCAGAGTGGCTTGGCCTTACACCTGCAACCCCATAGAGGTGAGAGCTCTATGGGGTTTGCTTCACCCAGAGTATGTTCTGGACCACCCCCGGAAGCAGAGTCACAACCCATTGTGAGAGGATGAGGAATGGCCTGCTTCTGGGGGTTCGCCCGGCCAAGTGGCAGTGGCAGGGCGACGATCCAGAAACGCACCTACCCGACTCGACCCTCCTACAATTCACCATCCAGGGGACTGCCTTCCCGGAACCCCTTATGACTATGCTCGTTCAATACTCCAGCACAGTACTACACGCCCTCAGGGGTTCCCCACTCTCCTGGGTGCGACCCGCCTGCATCACATCCAATCTCGATGACGGGCCCAACCACTGGGCCTCTGAGAGATGGCCGGGCAGGGTCAGGGGCCTCCAGCATAAGCCCAACAAGAGGCCCCTGATTAAGTTCTTAGCTAAGTTTTTTGTGGGGTTAGGGAGGGGGGAGGGAGAAGACTATGGTTGCGCGGGAAAGGCACGCCTTCCAGCCACCATAACGCATGCCAGGCCCACGACCATTCGCGATGGCGTACAACGAGGACCAGTCGCCGATAACACCCAGTGGCGTATTGACAAACATCCCATCCCTAGGATGGTGGGGAATGGCAGAAGGTGCACAGACAGAGGGCCATATCATCACCGGGAGTGTCATCTCCGCTCTGTAAAAGCGGTGAGACGCTCCGACCCTCTGTTCTCCCCCGGAGGACCCGGGAGCAAAGGTGCGCCCCCTCCCATGCTAAGGCTGGTCTACCTGAATGCAAGGTCCGTAGCTAACAAAGCCCACCTCATTCGTGACCTAGTGGAGAGCGAGCATGCGGACCTGGCTTGCATCACGGAAACCTAGCTGGGCCCAGAGGGTGGTGTTCCTCTGGTTGACCTCTGCCCGCCAGGTTTCCAGGTGCTGCACCAGCCTCGGGCTCATGGGAGGGGTGGGGGAGTGGCAGTTATCATCAGGGAATCCCTTAGCCCGCGAGAGACCACCGTCCCTCAGATGGTCGGGTGTGAGTCTCTCCTACTGAGATACGGCCCAGGGGCGCAGTTGGGCCTGCTGCTGGCGTACCTACCACCTAATCGTGCAGCGGCGGCCCTGCCCGAGCTACTCGATGCCCTCTCAGGGTTGGTGGTTGAATTCCCAAGACTCATGGTCTTGGGCGACTTTAATCTACCGTCCCTGGGAGGATCGTCCGAACTGGCTCGGGAGTTCATGGCTTCCATGGCGGCCATGGACCTGTCGCAAATAATTTCTGGACCGACTCATGAGAGAGGCCACACCCCAGACTTGGTGTTCTTGTCTGGACGGTGGCGTGATGATATCGGTGGGGACACCACAACTGTTACGCCCCTGTCATGGACCGATCACCACCTCCTGCGGCTAGACTTCCCCCTTGCCACCCCCCACCGTGGGTGCACGGTGCCAGTCAGATGGTACCGCCCTAGGCGCCTAATGGACCCTGATAAGTTCCAGGCAGCGCTTAGGGACACACATGCACTCCCTGCTCACAGCTCGGCAGATGCCTTAGTGGAAGCCTGGGAAAAGGCAGCCACGGAGGCTCTGCACCGAGTTGTACCCTTGCGGCCTCTGACCCGGCGCAGATCCCAGCGAGCCCCATGGTTCACCGAGGAGCTCCGGGAGATGAAGCGTCGGAGACGGGGCCTAGAGAGCCGTTGGAGATCCAGCCGATCCGAATCCGACCGATTGCGACTAAGAATCCTCACCAGGTCTTATCTCGCTGCGATAAGGGTGGCAAAATCCAACTATTTTTCCACCCTCATCGCGTCCGCAGATAATTGCCCGGCTGCCTTGTTCAGGGTGACTCGCTCCCTATTAAACCAAGAGGTGAGGGAGGAACCCTTGCAGGGTCGAGCCGAGGAATTCGGTCAATATCTGCTGGATAAAATTGCTCGGATTCGAACTGGCCTGGACTCCAACTGGGCTGAGATGGAAGAACAAGACATGGACAGTCTTGTCGACGTCATCTGGGATGAATTTGATCCTGTAACTCCTAAGGAAGTGGACAGGATTATGAGAAGGTTGAGCTCCTCCACATGCTTACTGGACCCGTGCCCTTCCTGGCTGGCCTATGCAGCTCGAGAGGGGACACGTGGATGGTTCCTAGCGGTCATCTCTGCTTCTCTGAGTGAGGGTCACTTCCCCACCGCCTTGAAGGAGGCGGTGGTGAGACCTCTCCTCAAGAAGCCCACCTTGGACCCATCCTCTTTAAATAACTTTCGTCCAGTCTCCAATCTTCGCTTCCTTGCGAAGGTTGTTGAGAGCGTGGTGGCGCACCAACTTCCTCAGATCCTGGATGAAGCGGTTTATCTAGACCCGTACCAATCGGGTTTCAGGCCGGGCTACAGCACGGAGACGGCATTGGTCGCTCTGATGAATGATCTCTGGAGAGCCCGGGACAGGGGCTATTCCTCTGTCCTAGTCTTATTAGACCTCTCGGCGGCTTTCGATACCATCGACCATGGTATCTTGCTGCGACGCCTCAGGGGACTGGGAGTGGGAGGCACGGTTCTGCGTTGGTTCTCCTCCTTTCTCCAGGGTCGCTCGCAGTCGGTGCTGACAGGGGGACAGAGGTCGACCCCGAGGCCTCTTGCTTGCGGAGTCCCTCAGGGGTCGGTCCTCTCGCCTCTCCTGTTCAACATCTACATGAAACCGCTGGGTGAGATCATTCGCAGTTTTGGAGTAGGGTTCCATCAGTATGCTGATGACACCCAGCTTTTTATCTCAACTCCAAACAATATCAGTGATGCCCTAGACGTGATGTCCCGCTGCCTGAAAGCGGTCCGGGAATGGATGGGGAGGAACAGGCTTCAACTGAACCCGGACAAGACTGAATGGCTGTACGTTCCGGCAAACCAGGATATTCAGAATGTCCCATTGCTTAACATCGGGGACATGTTACTACCCCCTGTTGATAAGGCCCGCAACCTGGGTGTCCTCCTAGACTCGCAGCTCTCCCTAGAAGACCACATAGGAGCTGTGACCAAGGGGGCCTTCTCCCGGGTTCGACTAGTTCGCCAACTACGGCCTTATCTAGACCTGGATTCCTTACGTACAGTCACCCATGCCCTTGTGACCTCTCGCCTAGACTATTGTAACGCTCTCTACATGGGGCTGCCCTTGAGATCCACTCGGAAGCTTCAGCTGGTGCAAAGTGCAGCGGCACGGACACTCTTGGGAGCCTCCCGATACTCCCATATCACACCTCTCCTCCGTGCGCTGCACTGGCTTCCGGTTGCCTTCCGAGTGAAGTTCAAGGTGCTAACAATGACATACAAAGCCCTACATGGCATGGGTCCGGACTACCTACGGGAGCACCTTCTGCTGATGTCAGCACCCCACCGTCCTGTGCGCTCCCACAGAGAGGGCCTCCTCAGGGTGCCACCGCTCAAGGAATGTCGGCTGTTGGGCCCCAGGGGGAGGGCATTCTCAGTGGGTGCGCCGGCCCTCTGGAACAGCTTACCAACCGAAATCCGGATGGCCCCCGACCTCCGTACCTTCCGTCGCGACTTAAAAACTTTCCTGTTCCAGCAGTCCGGCCTGGCATGATAGCGTTAATTGGGGTCCCAGTTTGTTTTCACTATTGTTTTTATTACTTTTTATTGTTCACCTGTATACCTTCCTTCCTCTGTACACCGCCCCGAGTCCCTCGGGAGAAGGGCGGTTTATAAAAACTAATAAATAAATAAATAAATAAATAAATAAAATGTGGTGGCCGCTTTACCAATACATTTATTCAGCTCAGTATCTAAAGAGAGAGTGTCAGAAATGGTTGAGCCGAAGTACACAAAGTTATGGACGACCTCCAGTTCTTGTGCAGAGATTGTAATAGAGGGAGGTGAATCCATGTCCTGACCTGTGACTTGTGTTCTTTTTTCAGGCTGATTGTTAGTCCAAAGTCTTGGCAGGTCTTGCTAAAACAGTCCATCAGTTGTTGAAAGTCTTCGGCAGAGTGAGCAGTAATGGCAGCATTGTCAGCGAAGAGGAAATCCCGTAGGCTGGACTTTCAGCTGGACTTTAGACTTTGCTCTCAATCTAGAGAGATTAAAGAGTTTTCCATCTGATCTGGTCCGGAGATAAATACCCTCTGTTGCAGTTCCAAAAGCGTGTTTCAGCATGATAGTAAAAAAGATCCCGAATAAAGTTGGCGTGAGGATGCAGCCCTGCTTCACTCAACTTCGAATGTCAAAGTAATCTGATGTTAAGCCATCAAAAACTGCAGTGCCCTTCATTTCCTTGTGAAAGGACCTGATGATGTTGAGGAGCTGAGGTGGACATCCAGTCTTGGGGAGAATTTTATAAAGGCAGTCCCTACTAACCCAACTTCGTAAAAGGCTTGAGCCATGATGTTATGGAATGGAGATGGTAAATTCTGCCTGCCATCCTGTTCTAGGACTGTTTAAACACACGATCTGAATTTGTGCTGGTAATCTGAAGTTGAGAGATAATCTCCCATGAGAAGGAAGTCAAAAGAAGCTTTCAGGAACGAAAGTTGAAAAGGAAGTTGGAGGAAGCGAGACAAGGAGGAAAAGAAGACTCCCTTATGAAGATGGAATTAGATATTCTTGGACTCCAGGAGAGAGGCAGGCTGCAGAGAAATTGAAGACCATCAAAAAGGATTTAACATAGGAGATGTGCATAGGAGATGACGCAGCACGGGATACAGAGATCCTTGTGCGTGGATCCAGCATGGCACAGGTATCCAGAGAAAAAGAGGAACCAAGGGAAAAAAAACACAGGGATCAACCTGTTATTCTGTTATTCTAACTGTGAGAGTCTGACAGCTGTGTTTAACTGAAACCATTGAGTAACTCTCTGGGGAATTTTAGGATAGGCACCCTGTCATTATAACAAAAGCAGTAATCTTGTTGATAGATAGTTAATCTTCAAATTGTAGAGCATTTAGGTCATAAAGTAGTTTACTACGTTCTAATTTACTTTGCCAACTAATGCAGGAGGGACAGGAAAACTATAAATTGGCTCATGTGCCAATTTAACTGAATTCTGTTTTCTTAAGCAGATTTCTTTTTACCTTTGTCATGTTAATAACAAAAAAAAGGAGAAATTGAGATAGTCCTCTAGATCCTATTTTGTCTGATCAATAGATTAAAATTCAGAATACAATACCACTAGAAAAATTGGGCAACCAAGTTTAAATTCTACAACAGAAAACCAATGCTAAACAGAGCAAATAAATTCATGTGTGTTTGACGCATGACCAATATTTGAAAAGGCATACAAAAATTTTAACACATCATTCCTAAATAACAACAACAATGTTGCAGCCAAGAATGATAAAAGGAACATCAAAATAATTATGCCAGATTACTAAAATAACGCACAATTGGATGAAGACTGGCAGGTTGCTGAGTGGCCCCCACAATTCCAAACTAAGAACTGAATTCCACTTCGCTTTAAATTAATTTCATTTGAGAAGGCTAATTTGCATGGAAATGTAGTATTTTCTGATTACTTTGAATTTAAGTAAACACTAGTAAACACTATCTCTAAATATACATACATAACTTCTCATTTAATTTATGTGCATTAATTTAAAGATGATTTATAGCAAATTTGTCCTATATGCTTTAGTCTAAAATCTTTCAAATGTTAGTGACATTTAAGTATGTAGTAATAATATTTTGAGCTTATGGAAATGGCAAAAATGATACTCATACTGGACATAAGTTCAGAAGAAGTGATCAGATGTGTTGCACAAAAACAGAGTTACCAAATCATGACATATGGATAAATAAGAACCTGGTATTATTCCCAGTTTCAGGACAGTAGGAAACATTTATAATAGATAATTTTACTATTTTTTATTTTTTTTAAAAAAATATAAAAGATATTCTGCAGTTGACAGATTTTTTCCCCTTCTCCCTTGTGTATATTAAATTATTCTTTACAGCAGTAACCTTGTTGCAGTTCATTTTTAAGAAATTTGTACCTAGAGGACTCTTGATAGAATGAGGGAAGAAGCAAGGATATTGGAAGAAGGAAAATAAGAAAATCCATGAAATAAAGAACATAATGTTAACAAAGGAGCAAAACTTCTATATGAACCATGGTGGCACAATGGTTAGAATGCAGTATTGCAGGCAAACTCTGCTGACTGACAGGCTCAAGGTTGACTCAACCTTCCATCCTTCCAAGATCAGTAAAATGAGGCCCCAGATTGTTGGGAGCAAAAGGCTGATTCTGTAAAACACTTAGAGAGGGCTATAAAGCACTATGGAGTGGTATACAAGTCTAAGCACTATTGCTGTAATAGGAGTATAAGGAAAGCACTTGGTTGATTTCAGAGAGGTTCTTCTTTTTGACTACAGCATTGTTAATATCAATAGGGAAAAAGATAGCAGTACTATTTCAGAGCTGGCAAAGCTAAGGATTCATTCCTGAAAGTCCCTTAGGAAAATAAATATTTTTCCCCCAATATAACTAATGGTGCATCCAAGAGCTATGGAACTCTATGGCCCTGTATAACTGGAAAATCAAATCCTCTGGTAATCTACCATCATTTATCAGTTAAATTCACATCTACAATAGTCAGTCCAATCCATTGATCTTTTCTCCTGTGTTTTCTTTACCTCCCATAATGGTGTATCTCTTTTCTATATTGAATGAGGCATTTGTAGAAAATGTTCTGCACAGACTGCAGCTCACAAGCAGCTCTGGAGAAGCATATTGGGCAATTGGGGCATTGTATTTATCTGCATTCACACAGCATGTATCCACTTTATTGGTCGTAATGACTACATGAGTCACAAAATCTGTGAGATGGGCAACTGTGTGAAATTTGTATTGTTTAAAAATGTAAGCAGCATTCTGGTCTGCTATTCAATATTCAGAAGAATCAGCTACTTTCTACTCAGTTGGATTTCTCATTTAAATAATCACATATAAATTATGCTGAGTGTTTCATGTCATAATCAACAACACAACCTGTCTCCATAATGAAAATGTAAACACTTACAGGGCTTCAATACTACTACTACTACTACTACTACTACTACTACTACTACTACTACTACTACTAATAATAATAATAATAATAATAATAATAATAATAATATCATATATATTTTTTAAAAAGATATATATTGTGGTTGACAATCACTAAATGAAAGGTGCTGAAGAATTTAGACTGCCAGTATATTGAACTGGAATCACTACAATAAGAAACTGATTAGGCTTTCCAATTAGTTAAATTAGAATTTGACTAGTTTTGAATGACTTTTATTAGTAACATTTAGCTGTACAAAGGAGAACATACCTTCTCAAGAGGCTTTTTGAAGATTATAAACTAATAGGACATATTATTTCAAAGTTTTAAAAATTTAGATTTTCTCAAAAAGTTCAGAACTCTTGCACATACTATTTGTACAGTGGTGGCTCAGTGGGTTAGGACGCTGAGCTTGTCGATTAGATGGTCCCGAGTGCCGCGTAACAGAGTGAGCGCCTGTTACTTGTACCAGCTTCTGCCAACCTAGCAGTTCGAAAGCATGTAAAAATGCAAGTAGAAAAATAGGGACCACTACGGTGGGAAGGTAACAGCGTTCTGTGTGCCTTTGGCGTCTAGTCATACCAGCCACATGACCACGGAGACGTCCTGAGACAAGCGCTGGCTCTTCGGCTTTGAAATGGAGATGAGCACTGGCCCCTAGAGTTGGAAACGACTAGCACGCATGTGCGGGGGAACCTTTACCCTTTACCTTTACCTTTACAGTGTATCTATTTAGTCTTTTCCCACCTCTCTTCCTAATATTTATTTATGTCAATATTCACAAGAATTGTGCACTCTCAGATATAATTCAGATGTGTTTTGGATTTCATGTGAGCGCCTCAGCTATTAATTAAGACAGCCAAATGGAACTTTAAAAATGCAACTATGTTAAAGGGCAACTGTCAAAACAACAGCTTGTATAGTATGAAATTTGAAAAGCTTACATAATACAGTAAGAAAGAAGCATCTTACTAAAAAAAATATGATTAATTATATTGTTGTGGCTTTATATAAACTTTACCTCAGCAACGTCCCTGAGTGATTCACTGAAGCCCTCAGATTTTTCTCTCCAAAATCATTCCATTGAGCAAGCAATTCTGAAGACATGACTAAAAGATCTATACCTGTCAATAAAATTAGGAAAGGTTTATTTTTCTTCTCCACACCATCAGCAATCATCAGCAACATCTCAGTCTGAAAGGCATCTGAAAAGGCATCATATTGTCAGCCAAAACTAAAAGGTAAATGATTGATCAATTTATTTTTGATGCAATAGGCCTGACACATGATTGACCCAATCTTTATCTGGTAAACTAACCTTATCCTTTTGTTATAGCATTGACATTCTTTGGAAGGGTTTTATTTTATTTTTATTCCCTCAAGCACAATTGTACTCTAAGCTCTTATTCTAAGTTTACTGTAAATATTTGTGGGCAAGTCTTTTTGCTTATGTGCGTGTAAGAGAAGGAGGGGGAAAAGCTCAGGAAAAAGGAGAAAATCAAAGAGGTTTTGAAAATATAGAAATAATTTGTGCACAGTGCAGTTTAGAGTTAGGCAACTTTTTTGTTTTGAGACAGGGCTAAGAAAAAAGTTCAAATTAACCAAGATCAAATCTTACCAACTAATTCTGTTTAACAATAGATCTACTGCAACCCATCTACTGCTAAGCTTGTAAGCTGCCCTGAGTCTTCGGAGAAGGGCGGGATATAAATGGAATTAAAATAAATAAAATAAATAAATAAAATTTGGCCTCTGAAAATAAGCCCTTGAACAAAACATAAAGATGAAATTTAAATAATAATTTAAATTGAATAGTAATTAAATAATAATTTTAAAATCTTTCTGATTTCTTTTGATGGATCACTAGAAACAAAATGGATTTGTACCTAAGATGAGACTAGAGCTCACAGTCTCCCAGTTTCCAGCCTGAGGCCCTAACCACTACACCAAACTGTCTCTCTAAATACAGCATAGTGTTGCTTTTAAAATTCCCAAAATTTTTGATTACTTAGTTTGAAACCATTGACAAGATAAATTATTATAAGAAGAGACATGAACACTGAAAAATGCCCACTGACTTGTCTTTCTTTAAATAACTATGCAAGGAAAATGCATCTTTAATTTTAACTTTATCAGATCATCATGTATAAATATGACTGACTGTACTTATAGAATAATAAATACAGCTTTCCAAAACATATAAATTATTCACAAGAATGCATATGAAAATCTAACAGTTTCTGTAAAATGGTCTCTGTTGAGATATTCCCATGATCACAGCCTCTTTCACTAGACTCATTCCTTATTCTGGGGTAACTATTTTCCTTTAGCTCCTCGTAGTTTTAATGCTAGTTAATTAGAGCATGCTAGTTAATTAGAGCATGGATAAGCAAAAGTTGGATGCACGAAGTTTAACTTTACTATAAATTCCGATATTTGGAGAAACAGGAGAAGTATGATAAGTCGCTTCTTCTAGAGTAAGCCTAAGTTTACTTGTAATCAAAGACTCCCAACATTTTCAGAACTTCTTTATTATTTTTAATAACTCATTGCTTGTTGTTGCCTTGAACCTCATAGAGAGAAAAATGCATATATGCATCACCATATATAATTCTTTTTGAAATGAAATCCATATGCAGCTGTTTTCTCAGCACTATGAGGAAACATAAATCTTGCACCTTGATAAACTTGATTTAACCAAGGTGCCAAAACAATCAGTTACTGATACTAAGTTCAGTCTTTGGACTAAGCATGAGCATTATGTGTATATTTTTAATTTCATATATCCTCCCCTTCTTATATATATATTGAATTTATATGCTTCACACCCTCTCCATTTCTCAGTCAAAATTATCATCAGTGTGAAGCAACCTTGACTCCAGATAATAGAGCTATATACTTTGATACTATAAGTCAATATGCCAAAGTGAGGTGCTGCTCCTCAGTGTGTCCACTCCAAATAATCAAGACTAAAGTTCATTTGTCTAATTTTTGTCCCTGGAAAAGTTGAAAGCTAAAGAAGAAACTGATATGGTGAGACATGGCCCACCGGCAGGTCTTCACATTATCAAGTCACATTGGGGGGAGACTCATATAAAGAGAAAAATCATTTTGAGTCTTCACTTGAATTGTTAATTGTTCTTCTTTCTACTTACATATTACTCTACATTTTAGCTAAATTGAAGTACATCCACCCATAGAAGGGCTCAAGTGAGTTAAACTGGCCCCATGAGTTGATAAAAATTGTGAGTGGGCATGCTTTGAAAGTTGAAGCAAAATGTCATTGGGGGAAATTTGATGATTTTATATTGTGCAAATGGTGGTGGCTTACCAAGACAGATAAGGAGGCTAAGAGTTTCACACTTTTCACTTTTGTGCAATCAGGACCAATGTATTGGTGTTCTTACTTTCCAGCACCATGACAGAAAGGGAATAATGCAGAGTGTCAGACAAACCATCTCAAGCAATACCCTGGGCTTGAACTCATCAAACTGATTCTTGCCTGAAGGGAAAGATGTTGGAGACCTGATTGTTTTTCTTGTTTGCTATTGAGGAAGGATTCTAAACAACAACAACAACAACAAACTAGTAAGAATTCAAGAATATACTGTCTTCTTCCACCCAACCCTTCAGGGTTTATCCAGCTAATACATGCTTTGAAGATGTGCTTGAATTGCTATTCATTAATAAGTACAGCTAGTACAGTAAAAGATTGAACAACCTATTAACATCCTCGTTCTTTCCTACAGGAAATCATTATAGTTAGTTTTACTAAACCACTTGCTTCAGAAGCAATGAAGAAGAAGGACCAAGGAATAAATTAATGCAACACACTGATGACCATAAAATTTTTTAGACAGTATGTAGCAGTGAAAGATAGCAATAATTTATTATAAGTATACATTACTATTTTCATCTGACAAACATTGAATGAGAACTTGGGAATATGTTTTATCATTCTGAAGCTTTGGTTCAAAAAGTCATTCCTTTTTGTGTGTATGTATGTATGTGGGTCAAGGGACGTGGTGGCTCAGTGGGTTAGGACTCGTCCCAGCTTCTGCCAACCTAGCAGTTCAAAAGCACGTAAAAATGCAAATAAAAAAATAGGGACCACTACAGTAGGAAGGTAACAGCGTTCCGTGCACTTTTGGCATCTAGTCATGCCAGCCACATGACCATGGAGACATCTTTGGACAAGTGCTGGCTCTTCGGCTTTGAAACGGAGATGAGCACCGGCCCCTAGAGTTGGAAACGACTAGCATGCATGTGTGTGGGAACCTTTATGTTTACCTTATGTATGAGGGTCAACTGAGGACCAGTGTGATGTAGTTGTAGAAACTAGGAAACTATGAATTATAGTCCCATCAGGTACGAAGAGCCAACCACTACTGAAAACTTGCCAATAAAATCACAGGAACATGTCCAGTCACTCACCAGGAGCCAAGACTAACCCAAAGGTACCAAAGGGGGGGGATAGAAGTGTGTCTATGAGGGAGAATACAAAGTTGCTTCATCATTTAAGCAACTCACATTTAGCTCCAGAAGAATCTTGAAATTTAATCATATAATACAGCATTCTGCAAAAATATTTCTGATTATAAAGTCACTAACATAGCATGCCTGTCACAATGTTGTTTGCAACAGCTTCAAGCTTATAAGGATTGAAGCTGGTTATCTGTGAGACCACTTGTATCAGTTAGAATGCCCCTACTCAAAGAGTGCTCAGAGCAAGAATTGGAAGGTAAGCATTTTCTGCAAGATCTGCCCTCCTAAGGAAGGTCATTTTATCATAAAGAATAAATAGAAAATATAGAATAACAGAATTGGAAGGGATCTTGGAGGTCTTTTAATCCAAACCCCTGCTCAAGCAGGAGACCCTATACCATTCTACACTAATGGCTGTCCAATATCTTTTAAAAACCTCCACTGATGGAGCACCCACAATTTCTGGAGGCAAATCATTACATTGATTAATTGTCCTCACTGACAGAAAATATTAATTCTAGGTTGGACTTCTCTTTGATAAGTTTCCATCTGTTACTTCTTGTCTTGCCCTCAGGTGATTTGGAGAATCTGTGACAGCCTTTCAAATATTATCTTAATAATTATTGGTTTTGTAATAAGATCCATAACCTTGTAAGTTATATAGTTATATAGTTATATGTAGAAAACATGTGAAGGCTGGGTTATTTCAAAAAACAATTTGAGCTTGGTTGATTTACCTGGGATACTTGAAGGCATTAAGATTAATAGTGGTTATGCTATGATTGGCAGATATGATTATTATTAGTGAATGATCACTGTCTTTTGGTGATTATTATATGTTTATATTATTATTATTATAGGTTACTTGGGAGTTTAGCTCAGCTTAAAGTATCTCTTTCTGTACCGAGATTGCTGCCTAAACCTCTGCTTGAACACATCCAATGAAGAGGAATTTATCACCAAAGAGAATAATTATTCCATTGTCAAACTGTTCTTACTGTTAGGATGTTTCATTAAGAATCTGGTTTTCTCTAACCTACTTCCATCACTTGGCATCCTGCATTTACCAGATTTAATTGTAATTATTGTTGGCAGGACTTTCATTCTGCTTTGAATGGAAGCAATTCCCTAAGTAAATAAACTATTAGTACCTAGTAGACAAGAATTCCAGGTGAGCAGGTTTAACTGTCCTTTTGCTCACTCTGAATTAAATTTTCCTTGCATTGCTGTAGCATTTTTCACTGAGAGAGCAAAATACACATTTTTTTTCCTTTGGCTTATGAAATTGTGAATAATGCCTTTCTTCCCCCATTCTCCCCCCCCCTCCCGCCCATTTGTCTTAAAAAATATTCCTCAGAAGGATTCTCAGGTTTGGTTTGAAAAATACGCTCCACTTGTGAAAATACTTACTTAGTTCCATTTTAAAAGCAAACTCTGGGGAGATGCACATAGTTTCCCGAATGATGAGACTTTTTTTTCTGAATGTTTGTCTTTTTTCCTAGTGAAGTACACATATTTGTTGCGGTGAAAATGAAAAATTGTTGGCTGCTGAGAAGGGAAGTGAGGGTGCTGGGAGCTGAATAATCTTATGAAGTTTATGGTAATCAAATGCAAACAACCTATCAAATGACAAGAAATTGCATGAAGGAGGGAATATTTAGACATGCTTCAATAAGTCCATAACATCCTGCATCCTGACTGGCTGAAATGATCGCATCTTGGGTAACTTTTTTGTTTAAGTGCCAATATATTCAAATATCTCAGGATAGCCTTGCATCATTAACTTCCTTTGAAAGGCAATTTACAAAACCAATTGTGACTCCCCTGAAAGTGTCATTTAAGGAAACCATTTCAGAAGTATATGGGAAAATCAGGGCGTGCTAAAAGATTCCAAAACAAAATGAATTAAGGAAAAGTAATTAGATTTAGCCTTATCACTTTGCCTTTGGAGAAAAAGAATTTAAGGATTTGCTCCAGATTTCTGTCCTTTAGATTATTAGAGCTAATAGTGCTGTAAATGTTCTTTTTTTAAGAGAGCCACCCACTCATTACAGCCTTTCCTATGTTGTCTATTTTCCAGATAGATAGATAAATTACAGAGTCCTTGACTTACAAACCACAATTGAGTCCAAAATTCCCATTGCTAAGCAAGACAGTTGTTAAGTGAGTTTTGCCCCATTTTATGAACTTTTTTGCTACTGTTGTTAAGTAAATCACTATGGTTGTTATGTTACTGTAGTAACACAGTTAGGGACAAGGTAACAAGGTAAGTGAATCTGGCTTCCCCATTGACTTTGCTTGTCAGAAGGTTGCAGAATGTGCAGCATCTTTCCAGGGCAAACATAGGCTGAAGCTTATCCCTGGAAAGGCCTTTCCAAGCCCATGGAGTAGATAAGTACAAGCACTTGTATTTTGAATTAAGCTTATTTATTGCTTAAATTTCTTGCCTGTCAGCTAGTAATGCTGGTAATATAAGCCCCACCTCCAAAATAAGCCTCAGTTAAGACCATCAGTCAGATGGATGCATTTAGTACCGTATTTCCCCAACGATAAGCCCTAACTGGAAAATAAGCCCTAATGCGTCTTCTGGAGCAAAAATTAATACAAGACTTGGTCTTATTTTCAGGAAAACACAGTAGTACGGGTCCTTTGATAAAGACCCCTTACCCCTTCACCTGCCTACATCAAATATTAGAATGACAGAAACCAACTCAGGCTTTGCCCAGATTAACCAGGATTATACTATCAATATATATGCCCATCAGGTATAAGTATAGTGAGCTGGCCAAAGAAGGACATGGAAGCTGCCAATGTGAAGATCTGGAAGCGCATCACAATGTACTTGCATTCCAAGTCCAACACCCCAGAGACTGTACACCAGCCAAAAAGGTGTGTATGTATGAAACTTGGGGACTGAAAAAGCCTTTGTTTTGGATGAAACAGAAAGTGTTCAACAGGATGACATCCAAAGATTATCTGCTGAAAGAATGTCACAGCAGATGTGGAAGGATAATCAAGCAGAGGAAGTGCCATGGCAAGACAAGAACCTATGCGGGATGTACAGATAAGTAAGGTGACAGACATTAGAATAGAATAGAACTGGAAGGGACCTTGGAGGTCTTCTAGTCTAGTCCCCTGCTCAAGCAGGAGAACTTATACCATCTCAAGCAGGTGAATGTCTAGTCTCTTCTTAAAAATCTTCAGTGATGGAGCGCCCACGATCTCTGGAGGCAAGTTCCACTGATTGATTGTCCTCACTGTCAGGAAGTTTCTCCTAAATTCCAGGTTGCTTCTCTCTTTGATCAGTTTCCAAATATTGTTTCTCGTCTGGCTGGAAAGGGCTAGTCTAAAAGACACCACTAAGGTAGTTATTATAACAGCACACAAAATGGCTCATGATTACTGTATGTCGTGTGATCACCATTTCTGACCTTCTCTGCTGGCTTTCTACAAGTGTTATTAATGGAGAAGCCAGCAGAGAAGGATAAGTACTCTGGTAAGTCATTCCTGCCAACAGCACACCCCAGCACACTTGTCTGTGCTAGCCCATCCCCAGCATTCCCCAAATTAAACAATCCCCCCTTTTTTGCCTAACAACAGAAATTCTGGGTTCAGTTGTGGTCATAAGTCAAAAGCTACCTATATTGCATGAAATTGCTATTGTGGATAGTGTCAAAAATGTAATCTGAGTATGTGTTGGAGGATTCCTACATAATACAGGTAGTCCTTGCTTACAACCACAACGGAACCCAAATTTTTTGTTGCTAAGCGAGACATTTGTTAAGTGAATTTTGTCCCATATTACGACCTTTCTTGCTACAGTTGTTAAGAGAATCGCTGCAGTTGTTAAATCAGTAACTTGGCTGTTAAGGGAATCTGACTTCCCCGTTGACTTTGCTGGTCAGAAGGTCGCAAAAGGAGATCACATGACTCCAGGATGTTGCAACCGTCATAAATATGAGTCAGTTGCCAAGTGTCCAAATTTTGATCATGTGACCATGGAGATGTTGCAACGGTCGTAAGTGTGAAAAATAGTTATAAGTCACTTTTTTCAGTTGCTTTGTAACTTTGAATGCTCACTAAATGAACTGTTACAAGTTGAGGACTACCTCTAACATTAACACTTCCTCTTACTACTTAGACAACAGTACATTACTTTATCTCTGCCTTTTTATTTGATGCAACATGAAGGTTAATCAGAGTTTGCGATAATATAATCAATCATAGAGTGTGACTCTATATGAAACGTGGCGTAATCAATCAATGTATCTTCTATACTGCAAATCCTGAGATGGGAAAAAAATGTTCATGCATAAAGTGGAGCTACTTAATTTACAAGCTAAAATAATATTATATTGTAGAAACGTTTAACAACCAGGACAGCAGGGATAGTAATCATAAAACTAATAATACAATCAGCATCTACCAATCCAGTGCTGATTTAACCTTTGATATGCATCCTTAGTGCCGAATAAAGAGGATGGCATTTGCTTTGATTCCTAAGGATGGAGTATTGGGAACAATATAAAAGACAAATCCACTTGGAATCCCAGGAATGTGGTATAGCCAAACATCTCCTTAAATATCTTCAGACTCCACATGACGTACAGGTTGTCCTCGACTTACGACCACAATTGATCCCAACATTTCTGTTGCTAAGCGAGACATTTGTTAAATGAATTTTGCCCCGTTTTACAACCTTTCTTGTCACACTTGTTAAGTGAATCACTGCAGTGGTTAAGTTAGTATCAGGGCTGTTAAGTGAACCTGGCTTTCCTATTGACTTTGCTTGCAAGAAGGTTGAAAGAGGTGATCACATGACCCCGGGACTCGGCAACTGTCATAAATATGAGTCAGTTGCCAAGTGTTCAAATTCTGCTCACATGACCATGGGGATGTTGCAACTGTCGTAGGTGTGAAAACCAGTCATAAGTCACTTTTTCGTTGTAACTTTGAATGGTCACTACACCCCGACTTAAAACAGTTCGTAAGGATTACAATCATAAAGTCTTAAAATTAGTACTGACCCAGGCAATGCAGTAGAGAGAAGAAGTTAAAAAAATCCAAATATTGTGTCTTCTGTGGGGCAAGCCAGAATAACACAGGCCCTAAAAGCAATAAAACAAATGTCTAAAAAGAATTTTCATACCCCACTTTTCCCATCTATTTTAAGTTGTTAAAAGAGGTAAGGGTGCAAGAAGCAGCTGTCATTTCTGAAAAGCTTTGAGAACCACAAATGCTTGCCTTCTCAAATAATGAAGTGGTGATTTCCAAAGAACTTGTTCCATCTCAATGGCCTGAAAGCAGGTATGACATATTGTGTAATCATGAGCATTAACTTTAACAACTCTTTTTTGGGGGTTCCTGTTTCTAAAAATTGATGTCTCTTCCTCCAAATTAGGTATATTACAACATGCATGGGATGTTTCCTTTTGGCAATGGTTAATGAGATAATGATTAATCTCCTCAAGGCATACAAGGATATACTGTATATTTTTGACATTTCTGTAATAAAGTGTGCTTTGGGTGACATCTATTAATAGCATGAGTGAAAAATATAGTGATTTAGTCATAAAATATTTGTAGCACTTCCACTGATTGGTTAAGTCCTGACAGCTTGCTATTTTACATAAGGATCTATAGGCAGAATAATAAATTTATGAAGTGCTACAAGCATTCTCTCCAGAAGCTTATTCATGGCTTTCCCCCAACTCCCAAAAAGTCAACATTTGAAATTACATCAGAAGATATACTTACACTATACAATTGAAGAAATATTTCACAACCAATATGAGCAATACACTGGGAGATGGGAGGAGTACATTAGGGAATATCCATTACTACCTTTAAGGGTTTATGGTGATGACTTCTGGCAGTTATTAGGGACAGTGTAATCTGTTTCACTACTATTCAATTTTGTTGCTCTGCTTTATCATCTTCTAGGCTTTTAAACACTTATTTGCAAATTGTTCAACAGGATGTTCTAAATGCTGACCTGGAGGACTTTGGCTAGAAAATCAGAGGCACACAGTGCCTGCAAAAACCCAACTTAACGCTTCCCAGTTCTTCTTCAGGGATCCAGTCCTGTAGCTCCCAAATATGGTGTCACTTCAGCATCGCCAGTTTTTGCCTCTTCACACCACAGGTACAACTTAGGATCACAACCCAGCATAAAATTTATATTGCAAAGCGAGACATTTGTTAAGTGAATTTTGCCCCATTTTTGTGACCTTTCTTGCCGCACTTGTTAAGTGAATCACTGCGGTTATTAAGTTAGTAACACGGTTGTTAAGTGAATCCAGCTTCTCCATTGACCTTGCTTGTCAGAAGATGGCAAAAGGGGAGCACAATGACCCTGAGATGCTGCAACCATCATAGATTTGTGTCAGTTGTCAAGCATCTGAATTTTGATCACATGACCATGGGGATGCTGCAATGGTCATAAGGGTGAAAAACATAAGTCACTTTTTTCAGGGAAGTTGTAACTTCAAATGGTCACTAAATAAGCCGTTGTAAGTCGAGAACCACTCTGGTGTGCCAGGCAATACAATAGCTCTCAGTTTTTTTCAGACAGTCACCAGAATGGAGAAGATTTAGAGCACCAAAGCAGTGTCGCTGAGGTAAAGAACCTTAATCTGGTTGAAATAGAAAAATATTGGCAAGAGACCAGGCCAAGCTCTTCAATGTAGGAAGTTTATTTGCGCAGGTCCAGACTGCACTTGGCATGAAAGGGTCTGGACCCCGAAAGATCCACATCAACATAAATTTATACAGTTACATTCATCTGGTATTCATATGTCATATTATAGGCGTTACAGAGGGAGGAATAATATATGGTAATATAAGTAATGTCATATAGAGAAGTGAAATAAGCCACGTACACTTAAACAACAAAAGAAAAAGGAGTTGTCAGCGAAAGGGAGTATACATGTGATAAATGTCTGCTCAGGGAGAGAACAACAGGATGCATATGTCTGGGTCAAGATAAAAATACAGCTACTTACTTGCTAGTCTGTGAGCTAAGGGGAAGTAGGGCAAAAGTCAGAGGCCTTAGCTTTGAGAGTTCTGCCACAGCTTGAACCAAAGTTACAATCCTTCAGGCCATCAGACCTTCTGTCCAATCTTTGGGTAAAAAGGTTACACCTGAGTTGGTACCTTAGTTTGCACTATCTCATATGGTTAAGATACCAGGTTAGGGAGAACTGATATTCTCCCCTCAGTGTGACTGTGGGATCCCACATCAACCTGTAGATCACATTGTGATTGGCTAAAAGCTGAGGATACTGGTCAAGTATCTGATTTTTTGTTTTTTGTTATTATTATTTTTTTATCCCATTTATATCCCACCCTTCTCCGAAGACTCAGGGCAGCTTACAATCTAAAGCACAAATCAATATTAATATGAATGATGCCGCACTTCAGTGGTTAGACGGCCTAGGCATTGGTGTTTGAACATACATCTTTTTATTGTGTTTTATTAATCTAGATGAAATGTTAACATATGTTGCCAGTCCACGTATGCTATGTCACTCGTTAAATAATAATAGGAGAAACTGGTCCATTTGACTGTCTTTGGAAAGTTGTGATATTGTTTTAATAGTTTTCAAAGCTCCCTATGGAATATGCAGGGGTTATTATACTGTAGATGTGCTCGTTATGCCTGAAAAGGATTTTCGGTAGTGAACTGTGAGAATAACTTTGGGAGAGACGAGAAAGAGTTGCAGCTTAGACAACTGTCTGATAAACAAAATCTCAGTCCAGAGAAGGAATGAGGGTGGAGGAAGCCTGTGAGGCACCCCTCCTTACTTCTCGGGAGGGATTTAATAAAGGCAGGGGAGGGGCAAAATGCTTTCAGTTTTGCAAGACTGTGTTACTATAACCTTACAATAAAGGTAGCTTTAGTACATCTCTGTTTCAATGAAAGAAAAAGTTCTCACCAATCAGAAATCCCATCTGTGCAGAACATTTTCCCTCCCTCCCTTGATCAAAGTGACTCTATTTCCCTGACTTGCCTGGCTGGTGGATTCCGCTTTTTGAACTCCATTTTTAATGATGCACTGTGCAATTTTTGTGTGTGTAACTGATATAAAAATCAATGTAACTGACATAAAAATAACACTGTTGTCTTATGCTTGAAACTCTGGAGAGAAGGGAAAATAGGAAGACTGTATAAAGAACACATTCATGCTAAACAAGGAGTAATTAACTTCACAGGAAAGCCAAAACACATTTTCAACTTTTGTTCTCTGCTTCCCTTCCCCATTTCATCTTACAAGTAACCTTCAACTTATGACTGCAGTGGAGCCCAGGATTCTGATTGTAAGTCATTGTGCTAATAAGTTAAGGCACCATGTGACCAGACTTTATTTTACAACTGTTTTTACAACAGTCATAAAGCAAGTCATCAGGATCATTAAGCAAACCTTGTGCCCATTAAGCAAATCCAGCACATCCATTGGGTGTTTTTTACTGTTTTTCTGTGGGAAAAATAGCAAAAAAAAAATATATCACAAATGATTGTCATGTGACTACAGATTCAAGGGTGGGTCATAGGCTGCTTTTCTGAAGTCCTTCATAACTTTGATCAGTCATTAAATGATCAGTTGTAAGTCAAGGGTTACCTATATATGCTTTGATATTGTGACTTAAATTTGTACTGTAATGATCTTGTCATTGTAAAAGATAAACACAGCAATGTTGTTTGTTGTATAAAGGTATAACTCCAATTAATAATAAACACAATATGCTTGTCTATAATGATGGACTGAATTACTTTCATTAAACCCAGGAAAAAAACCCAACAATCCAGCTTTATTTTTCTTTGCCAAGGAGCTTGCATCAGAGGAGAGTTTTTTAATATTATTTTTTTTAAGTTGTCAGTAGCAACTGATTATCAGGAAAAGCACATATTATTCAACCACCTCCTGAAAATCATATCTTACTTCTCAAACAATGTATTGTGCACTGATATCTTTTCTTCCATTTCGCTAGGCAGATATATGAAAAAAGAAGAAATGGAATAAATGAATTAAACATTTCTAATTGTTTGTTAAAAAAAAGAAGCGATCAGAACAAATGGCAATTATGTATACCACAATACTTTCTAAATCAATCATTTTAAGAACATCCATCTATTCCTGTACAACTAGGTCAACCGTTATGTGATAAAAAATGGTATCAGAGTTGGAGTGGCACATAATCAGTCTTCTTTGTTTCTTATTTGGTGCAAATAAATGGTCTGTTCATGGAACAGAAACCATAGATGACCGATAATTCAATTAGATCAGGATAATAAAAAAAAATAGCATTGATAGTGGAAGCACCACACCTTTGGAAAGCATTTACCCTATCTCAATGAAGCACATAGGATAAAATTTATCCAGGGATGGGGGAATTGGAGCTGACAGTCCCATGCCTAAGGTGAATAAAGATGATTTAGCCTTGTCCCCTTTCCTGGTGGTTAGAGAAGCAAGGTTTATATAATCGAATGTTGCTTATCTCCTCCCTTATGAAAATTATCTCCTTTCTAGTGTTCCCTATAAACCTGGAGAACCAGCTGTCACAGTAACAGCCTCCAGATGCTTGCCCAGAAGGTCTACAGGGGAAATATAATGACATTCAGCTAAACATAATTCTAGAGCTTGTGCAGAAAATGCTATAGTTTTGTTTTGTTTTGTTTTTACACTCCCATGATAGACCTTCTGGGTAAACATATGGAAGTCACAGGTGGATCTGTCATTCTCTACCCTTAATAATCATAAATGCTGGAGAGAGTTAAACTCCACAGAGAAGACCCTTACAAATGGTGTAAGCTCACAGGTTCCTTCTCAAGCCTGACAGTCATGAAATGCTCTTGTAAAAAAAATTTGTCTGACATAAGATTATATTATTTCCATGACAAGTGCAAAATATTTTTATAGGTCTTGCATTTTTACCTTTTACAACTATATTATGTTAAACTCTATTATCTTTTTTTTTTAACCTATTGGCTGTTTTTGCTTTCTTAAAAAAAATCAGATTGTCATCGATTTATGACCACAATTGAGCCCAAAATTTATGTTGCTAAATGAGAAATTTGTTGAGTGAGTTTTGCCCCATGTTATGACTTTTCTTGCCACATTTGTTAAAGTGAATCACTGCAGTGGTTAAACTTAGTAACACAGTTGTTAAGTGAATCTGTTTTCCCCATTGACTTTACTTGTCAGAAGTTTGCAAAATTGGATTACATGACTCTGGGACACTGCAACTGTCATAAATGTGAGTCAGTTGGGAACCATGGGGATCATGCTGCAACAGTCATAAATCTGAAAAATGGTCATAAATCACTTTTTTCAGTGAAGTAATAACAGTTCACTAAATGAAGTCTGGGACTACCTGTATTGTAAATTTATCATGCCGGCTTTCTAGCTGCTTCTGTATTTTTTGTACTCTCAATACCTTAAAATTATAAATAATGCATAATAATAAATATAGAACATGCATTTGATTTATATAAAACAGCCCAACAGTGAAAGCAGCCCAATCACATCTCATTCAGATTTCACAAACATAAATTCATTGCTGTGTTTCTGCCCTCAGCCCCAATAAGTGTTTAGAATTATGATTTAATCCCAGAATGAAAATGAAATTCACTTTGAACTAAATGAAAGGGTTTTAAAAAAAAATCTGGTTACCAGACCTCCAGGTCATAGAGCCAGGCCCTGGCATAAATTAAACTCTGAATCTGCTCTTTTCCAGATATGCATTACTTATTCCAAAGGGGGGAAGGGTAACAGATAAATGTAATTTACTTATAAAGGAAGAGTAACCTATTTACAAAAGAAAGCACCTATGCCTATTTTGTTATGACACCACAGTCTGATTTGCAATATCAAACATCAGGAGGGAGAGGGAAAAATCTAATTCTTTTTGACAATTTGACAATTATATCAGGCAACTGTAAAAAAAAAGGTCATTAACAACCTCCAATCCCTACCCCAGTGTAATAGAAATTTCATTCCATAGTGGCATCTTATTTCTTCATTTGCTCTAATTGAGGGCAATTTGATCTAAATTTAATTTAGTCTTCTGGGTAATGCTGTAGTACAGCAGAAAATGCAAAGGTTAACAAAGTGCTTGTGCTTTGTGTACTCAAAATAATACAGTGTGTTCCTGTGTAAAATGAGAGATGATGATAATACAGGGACTGACTATGTTTAGCAGCTCTGTCACAGCATTTATAATACACCAAAGGCAGTTGTGGGATTCAAATATGCGAGCAACCGGTTCTCTGTATGGGCCTGGGCAACAAAAAATTAGCTACTGGTTCTGCCGAAGTGGTGCTAACCCCACCACTGAGCAGAGGCCAATGGGATGCATTATGAGCAGTATAAGAAAACCCAGACTCTTGTTATAAGAGAATCATGTTAATCTACAGTAATTAAATATTAGAAGGAATATGGTAGCACCTTTTCTGCTTGTGTTAGAATTCACAAGAGAATAAATGATGGGGTAAACTGTAAGTTGGTAATCAGAAAAAAATGATGCGTGGAAAAGATCTTCATGTATTCATAAAAACATACTGGCTTACCAACTGCCTAGTTTAGCAACTGTTCAAAGTTATGACAGTGTAAAAAAACAAATAGCTGTGTAGTCAAACCCCTTTATTCTGGTATGTGTCCAGTGCTGCATAAAATGAAAGTTGTCAGTTCAAATCATTTTTGGCATGCTTTGGTTGGCCACATAGTATATGTGTCATATTTCTTACTTATCTACACCTACAACTATCTTTACAAAAATGCACTGCACAAAAGGTAGCATTGATAATGATGATGGTAAGAGCCATGATGACACATTGGTTAGAATGCAATATTGCAGGCTAACTCTGCCCACTGTTGGGAGTTTGATCCTGGCCAGCTCAAGGCTCATTCAGCCTTCCATCCTTCTGAGATAGGTAAAAGGATGATTCAGATTATTGGGGGCAATATGCTGACTCTGTAAACCACCTAAAGAATGCTTTAAAGCAGGGGTCCTCAACCCCCAGGCTGCAGCCCACAAAAGGACCATGACTTGTTTGGAACCGGGCAAGCATATGTATAGCTGCACTTGCACAAGTGGCAGTCTCTCGTGTTTGCATGCAAAGCTCCATTTGTGCGAGTGATGGGCCACTCACATGGACCAATCCCCTCTCCACTATTGTCAGTCTGCCAAGCTGGAAAAGTTAGGGACTGCTGCTGTAAAGCACTGCGGAGCGGTATATACTGTAAGGCTAGCTGCTACTGCTAGTGTATGTGAGGAAAAGCAATATAGCATTATATACTAGGAACAACTTACCAGTGAATGATAACTACATGTTAACACATGCAGCTTTTCCAAACTCCTCACTAAACGTTTGCTCTTAATTTATAAAATGAAGAATCTTTTTTTCCCTTTACTTTGTGGAGAAATAAGGAAGAGTACACGCAATCTCATTCCTAGAAGAACTGCATTAAATAGTTGTAAGCATAAATTGTACTCAGACTTTATTCTGAAATCCGTAGTTATGATCCTGCTGAGAAGATCAGCTGTTCAATCAGCAGCCCACATGGACAATTCCATCCTAGGCGAAATGAGGAAAATGTGGCAGATAGATTATACCCTTTGGCCCAATATAATTTTCTTCCATGGAAAATAGGCTCCCGGGTTTCTTAGAGGAATCTCTGCACCTGTGGATTGTCAAGCTTGGATATTTATTTTTTTAAGGCGATTTCTGCTCTTGGGGATAGAAACCTCTTTAATTTCTCTGTAGTCAATGTTTATCCTTAAAAAAGCAAAACATGAAGTATTATTGTGTGGATTCTCTCTGGGAAATCCCATTAACCTGTGGGACATACTGTAGATACTGCCTATAATCATTAAGGACATAATGGTAATCACTGGGTTGATGTTTACACAGGGACAGTTTCCTTTGAAAACAGAACACCAGGGAGTTATGGTATTTTAGAAACAACCTGGGAAATTCAGCTGTATTCATGGAGTGAAAAAATTAATACTTAGCAGGGAGCTTGGTAATTCAAGACTGAAAGTCACGCTGGAAATCTGATATTTTCAAATCCTACCAAAATCTTAGAAAAATGTATAGCTGGAATCCATGTAAAACTATCCATCCATCCATGGCAAGTAGATTCTGCCAGACAACCAACCAAGAAAACATTAAATTTTTAAATGGTTATTCCATAAGTCAATGCTTGGTGGGAAATTTAGCAAGATGCAGCTGAAAGACATAAAAAAATCATTTAGGTGTAGGCCTCTTAACATATAGCAGAACTATCTGTCCCTCCATTGACAATTGTAGCATTGTAGAGCCTTGGTGGAGCATTGTAGAGCCTTGGTGGAGCAGTGGGCTAATGCCTCCTTAAGTAACACCAGCTGCCTGCAATTAGTGCAGGTTCGCATCCCACCAGGCTCAAGGTTGACTCAGCCTTCCATCTTTCCAAGGTAGGTAAAATGAGGACCCAGATTGTTGGGAGCAATAAGCTGACTTTGTAATAATGCCGCTTGAGGGGGGGGCGAAAGCCCTAATAAGCAGGCATATACATAGAATGAAGGCTATTGCTAAGCACATTGATTTGTGCTTTAGATTGTAAGCCGCCCTGAGTCTTCGGAGAAGGACGGGATATAAATGGGATTAAAATAATAAAAAAAATCATCACCATTTCCAAAATGCAAGCTGATTTCATCTGAGAGTAATCACATCTTATTTTGAAAATATTAAATGGAACCTTCCGGTAAAGTACTGTCTTCTTAGTATGGCATGCTCCCGATATATGTCATACCAACAGAGTAATTTTATTTTTCTAAATAAATAACATAATGGATGACCAACACATGTCTATATATTATTATGGTTGGTTGCACAGTCATCTAGATGTTGAGATTGGTTTGGGCATTTTTACCCACCTATTGAGTCCTTGCCAAGAACCTGGGATGGGCAGGTGTTGTTCTTTAATAATATTAAAGAACAGGAGGTAATCTGTTCTAAGTAAAGTGGCTATTTGCAATTGACTGCTGGTGATATTGATATTCTTGGAAAGATTTTGGAAGTACCGGTAGTTTGCCCTTGTCTTCTTCTAGGGATGAGAGAAAATTAATGGTCCAAGGTCACCCAACTGGATTTGTGCTTAAAACAGAACTAAAACTCACCATCTCCCAGTTTCAAGCCTATTGCCTTAACTACCTGACCAAATTGACTCTATGTACATATAATACTGAAATACAACATTTGCACTTTTTTCAAAAATATATACCAAACAAATCAGTGGAGCTAGCAAGAACACACTCATATGGACTAACAATAATGGGACAGCCAAAGTAGCACATAAATATTATTTAGATGCTTGATATAATCAATTTATACCTGATACTTGAAATTTAATAAAGCATCACATGAACGTGCTTAGTGTGAGCTTTCCAGTTCTCCAAGAATTCACCGGTTTGGTAAAGGAAACATCTAGAGAAGGGATTCTGATGAAATCTTAATAAAAGGTAAGGTTGTTATGGGATCAAAGGTTCATTTACATTGACTTTCTGCAATTATTGAAGGATGCTTGACTTTAGACAGTCCTCCATACTTTATGTCAGGGCTGTTCCTCAGTTTAGTTATTAAACCCATTCCTTTCTATTTCTGAGAAAGGAAGGTTCTGGGAAAAATCTTATTCTGTGTATAACCAAGATCTATGATTCATCCATGATTGTTCATTAATCATATCCCTTGTGACTAGCCAGCTATATTTACCATCACAGAGACTGAAACTTTTCAGTCTCACCATTACATTTTCATCTGTAATTTTGGTTAATTTCTTTTACAAGATTTGTTGATAATGCAACATTTAAATATGCATGTTCCAAGATGGTACCTATAACAAAAACCGCTCAAATAGTCCATGACTATGTATTTATGTTGCCATGTAGATTAACGTAGAAGCATTAGGAATGTTAATTTATTAGCTACCACCAATTATTCAGAGATGAGTAAAAGAAAACCTCAGGGCATAATTTGTTGTACAGATCACCTTAAAGATCTTTCTGTAGATAAAAAGTAACTTGCTGATAAACTGAAGCCCAGGAACACTGGAGGATTATTTTCTGTTGGATGAGAGAAATGAAGACATCCAGTATTTTTGTAATATTATATTTTATATTTTAGTCACAAATTGATAATTAGAAGATAAATGATAATTGTATGCAGTGCTTCCAATTCAGCTGGAAACAGATAGTTTAAAATACCCATCAGTAATACCTAACTGCAACCCCTTTGTGAGGCACATTAAAACAGCCATGTCTTTTTTCCAGGATCATAATGTGTTTTTTTGTTTTGTTTTTCCCCTAGGCAAGGGGTTTCATCAGATTTCCTAGATCCAATTTAATTTATTTCAGAGCTGGCTATGTAACAGAAACGGCTAAAGACTGTTGTGAGAAAGGGGAAAATATAAAGTTGAATTATACGATCAAAGTTAAAGTAGAATGGGTTATTATTTTGGGCAATGTTTAATGTATTTAAATTGACTAGAATCAGGAGCCAATGTCTTAAAGGTTTTATCTAAAGGGACTGATATATCTTTAAGTAGAAAGTGAGATACAGTGTGTGTATATATATATATATATATATATATATATATATATATATATATATATATATATATATATATATATATATATATATATATATATATAAATTACTAACAAAGAATTAAAGGGAAACGATGCATTTCTGACTCCTTAGTCGTCATCAGTCAGCTATACCCTTCTGAGATTCGAACCTGGGCTGATTGCATATGAGGCAGTGTTATTTGCCTCTAAGCCACAAGGTCTCTCTCGCTCTCTCTCGATATGATTTAATTCATACCTGAGTGGCCTAGTGCTTTTCCCTACTTTCTTCAGTTTAAGCCTAAACTTTGCAACGAGAAGCTCATGGTCTGAGCCACAGTCAGCTCCTGGTCTTGTTTTTACTGACTGTATAGAGCTTCTCCATCTTTGGCTGCAGAGCATATAGTCAATCTGATTTCTGTGTTGACCGTCTGGTGATGTCCATGTGTAGAGCCGTCTCTTGGGTTGTTGGAAAAGAGTGTTTGCTATGACCATCGTATTCTCTTGACAAAATTCTATCAGCCTGTGCCCTGCTTCATTTTGTACTCCAAGGCCAAACTTGCCTGTTATTCCAGTTATCTTTTGGCTTCCTACTTTAGCATTCCAATCCCCCATGATGATAAGGACATCATTTTTTGGTGTTACTTCTATAAGGTGCTGTAGGGCTTCATAGAACCGGTCAATTTCATCCTCTTCAGCACTGGTGGTTGGGGCATAGACTTGGACTACTGTGATATTGAATGGTTTCCCTTGGATTCGAACTGAGATCATTCTGTCATTTTGAGGATTGTATCCCAGTATTGATTTTCCTACTCTTTTATTACTATGAAGGCTACTCCATTTCTTCTGAGGGATTCTTGCCCGCAGTAGTATACCTGATGGTCATCTGAATTAAATTCACCCATTCCTGTCCATTTTAGTTCGCTGATACCTAAGATGTCGATGTTCAGTCTTGACATCTCTTGTTTGACCACGTCCAGCTTTCCTTGATTCATGGATCTTACATTCCAGGTTCCTATGGAGAAAAAATCTTTACAGCATCGGACTTTCCTTTCACCACCAGACACATCCACAGCTGAGCGTCCTTTCGGCTTTGGCCCAGTCGCTTCATTCTTTCTGGCGCTACTAGTACTAGCCCTCTGCTCTTCCCCAGTAGCATATTGGATGCCTTCCGACCTGAGGGGCTCATCTTCCAGCATCATATCGTTTTGCCTTTTGGTACTGTCCATAGGGTTTTCATGGCAAAGATACTGGAGTGGGTTGCCATTTCCTTCTCCAGTGGATCACGTTTTGTCAGAACTCTCAGCTATGACCTGTCCGTCTTGGGTGGCCCTGCACGGCATAGCTCATAGCTTCATTGAATTACGCAAGCCCCTTCGCCACGACAAGGCAGTAATCCATGAAGGGGATATATATATATATATATATATATGTGTGTGTGTGTGTGTGTGTGTGTGTGTGTGTGTGTATGTATATATGTATATATGTATATATGCATATATGCATATATGCATATATATATGTATATACTGTATACCTCAGAATATATATATATATATATATATATATATATATATATATATATATATATATACCGTATATACTTGAGTATAAGCCGACTCGAGTATAAGCCGAGACCCCCAATTTCACCCCCAAAAACTGGAAAAAGTTGTTGACTCGAGTATAAGCCGATCCACTGTTCTGCAAGCCTCTGCCGCCAGCAGAGGCTCGATCCGCCATTTTGCAAGCCTGAATACACAGGAATACCCTGTGTGGCCGTGGCTCTCGGGGAAGCCCTGGCTGTCAGCTTCCTCGCTCCACGCTGCCATTCGGGGCCCGCGCGTTCCCCGGGCAAATCGCGGCGCCCAGCAGGCGAGGAAACACGCCCGCTCCAGTCGCCCCCCCTTCCCTCAGGAGACGCGAAGCAAGTGACCGCCCGGAGCTTACCGAGGACTTGCTTCGGTGCTTCCAGGATCGCGCGCACCTCTCCCAAGCCGCCGCCATCCGGAGACCTGCCGAAGTTTGGGGAGGTTTGGGGAGGTGCACGCGCACCTCCCCAAACCTCCCCAAATGTCGGCAGGTCTCCGGACCTCTGCGCCCTGCCTGCCTGCTTCTTTCCGCAGCGGAAAGAAGCAGGCAGGCAGGGCGCGGAGGAATGGACACCTGACGACATTTGGGGAGGTTTGGGTGCCTCCCCAAACCTCCCCAAACATCGCCGGGTCTCCATTCCTCTGCGCCCTGCCTGCCTGCTTCTTTCCACAGCGGAAAGAAGCAGGCAGGCAGGGCGCGGAGGAACGGACACCTGCCGACGTTTGGGGAGGTTTGGGCGCCTCCCCAAACCTCCCCAAATGTCGCCGGGTCTCCGTTCCTCCGCGCCCTGCCTGCCTGCTTCTTTCCGCTGTGGAAAGAAGCAGGCAGGCAGGGCGCAGAGGAACGGAGACCCGGCGACGTTTGGGGAGGTTTGGGGAGGCGCCCAAACCTCCCTAAACGTCGGCAGGTCTGCGCGGAGGAAAGGAGACCTGGGGAGGTTTGGGGAGGCGCCCAAACCTCCCCAAACGTCGGCAGGAGGAACGGAGACCTGCCGACGTTTGGGGAGGTTTGGGGAGGCGCCCAAACCTCCCCAAACGTCGGCAGGTCTGCGCGGAGGAACGGAGACCTGGGGAGGTTTGGGGAGGCGCCCAAACCTCCCCAAACGTCGGCAGGAGGAACGGAGACCTGCCGACGTTTGGGGAGGTTTGGGGAGGCGCCCAAACCTCCCCAAACGTCGGCAGGTCTGTGCGGAGGAACGGAGACCTGGGGAGGTTTGGGGAGGCGCCCAAACCTCCCCAAACGTCGGCAGGTCTGCGCGGAGGAACGGAGACCTGGGGAGGTTTGGGGAGGCGCCCAAACCTCCCCAAACGTCGGCAGGAGGAACGAAGACCTGCCGACGTTTGGGGAGGTTTGGGGAGGCGCCCAAACCTCCCCAAACGTCGGCAGGTCTACGCGGAGGAACGGAGACCTGGGGAGGTTTGGGGAGGTGCCCAAACCTCCCCAAACGTCGGCAGGAGGAACGAAGACCTGCCGACGTTTGGGGAGGTTTGGGGAGGTGCCCAAACCTCCCCAAATGTTGGCAGGAGGAACGAAGACCTGCCGACGTTTGGGGAGGTTTGGGGAGGTGCCCAAACCTTCCCAAACGTCGGCAGGAGGAACGGAGACCTGCCGACGTTTGGGGAGGTTTGGGGAGGCGCCCAAACCTCCCCAAACGTCGGCAGGTCTGCGCGGAGGAACGGAGACCTGGGGAGGTTTGGGGAGGTGCCCAAACCTCCCCAAACGTCGGCAGGAGGAACGGAGACCTGCCGACGTTTGGGGAGGTTTGGGGAGGCGCCCAAACCTCCCCAAACGTCGGCAGGTCTGCGCGGAGGAACGGAGACCTGGGGAGGTTTGGGGAGGCGCCCAAACCTCCCCAAACGTCGGCAGGAGGAACGGAGACCTGCCGACGTTTGGGGAGGTTTGGGGAGGCGCCCAAACCTCCCCAAACGTCGGCAGGTCTGCGCGGAGGAACGGAGACCTGGGGAGGTTTGGGGAGGCGCCCAAACCTCCCCAAACGTCGGCAGGAGGAACGAAGACCTGCCGACGTTTGGGGAGGTTTGGGGAGGCGCCCAAACCTCCCCAAACGTCGGCAGGTCTGCGCGGAGGAACGGAGACCTGGGGAGGTTTGGGGAGGTGCCCAAACCTCCCCAAACGTCGGCAGGAGGAACGAAGACCTGCCGATGTTTGGGGAGGTTTGGGGAGGCGCCCAAACCTCCCCAAACATCGGCAGGTCTCCGTTCCTCCGCGCCCTGCCTGCCTGCTTCTTTCCGCTGCGGAAAGAAGCAGGCAAGCAGGGCGCGGAGGAACGGAGACCTGCCGACGTTTGGGGAGGTTTGGGGAGGTGCGCGCGCACCTCCCCAAACCTCCCCAAACTTCGGCAGGTCTCGGACGGCGGTGGCTTGGGAGATATGCGCGCGATTCCGGAAGCACCAAAGCCTCGGCCGCGCACAAGTCCTCGGTAAGTTTTTTTGTTGACTGGAGTATAAGCCGAAGTGGAATTTTTCAGCCCAAAAAGTGGGCTGAAAAATTCGGCTTATACTCAAGTATATACGGTATATGTATATGTATATGTATATGTATATGTATACATATATGTTTTCACGGGTGTTTGTATGTGGATCATTGGTCATTCGGGTTTTTTCCCGCGTAGAAAAAGAGGAACAAACAGCCACTACCGCTTCTCCCAGAAGAAGGAAGCTGAAGCCACCAGCCTGAGGATGACGGATGGGATTCCGTCGAAACGTTTCTCCTACACCTTCAATTCTACATGGGAAAAAACCCGAATGACCAAAGATCCATATATATATATATATATATATATATATATATATATATATATATATATATATATGTATGTATGTATGTATGTATGTATGTATATGTATATATATATATATATATATATATATATATATATATATATATATATATATATATATATATATATATATATATATATATATATATATATATGTATAGGTATATATATATATATATATATATATATATATATATATATATATATATATATATACATGTAAAAGCAAGAATTTAAAGTGGGTTTATCAGATGTAGTTTGCAATAGTTACATTATTATTTTTGGTAAACCTTAATGGACTTTTACTAAAGAAGATGGAATGATGGGACTTTACAGATTATTTCTAGAGATATGGAGGTTGGATATGGGTTGAAGTGATGATTGGTTGTTCTTTAAAAAATAGTAATAAGGTGTTAAAGTTCACCATGCTTGCTGGGGGGAAGATTTCTTTTTCTTTTCTTCATTATCTCCACTTTTTTATTTTTATTTTTATTTTATTTTTCTATTCCTAATGTTTTGTGGTTGCATTAATGTTATCTATATAATGTAATTCTTAATGCAAATTATTATACTGTATATAAAAACTTACAAAATAGTTGTAAATTAAAATCCCTGATACAATAAAGTCATTTCCTGGTAACTTCTAATTAATTATCTGTTTTAAGGGGAAGGAGCTAGACTTAGCTGTAAAATTATCTTCAGTGAAACACATTTTTAATCTTGTAAAGATTTTCCCACTCACCTCATTATATTTAAAATACCACAGAATGACATCTACAACTTCTTGAAATCTCTGGATATTTTTAGAGATTGCTAAATATTGATGCTTGCATGCTGTTTTGAAAACTCATAACAGGGGTTGCTCATTTCATCTTTGTTTTGTGTCTCAATCTGAACTTCCTCAAAGAAAGTGTGGATTATAGTGCCACTGTTAGTCAGATTTTATACTTTTTTTCAAGAAACATGAGCTGAGTGGCTCAAGGTTGATTCAGCCTTCTATCCCTCCGAAGTCAGTAAAATGAAGGCCTAGATTATTGGGGGCAATATGCTTGCATTGTAAACCACTTAGAGAGGGCTATAAAGCACTATGAAGCAGTATATATGTCTAAATGATATTGCTATAGTATTATACACCAGGGTCTAAGAGGGAAGGGAAGTAATGCAAAATCTGGCTTGTAAGATTATCTTGTTACAACCTGTCTCAATTTTAAACATGGCTCTAATCTTTCCGTGGAGTCTATTTTCTTATCTGATCAGCCCTACCTCTAATATTCATTTCTTAGGGAACATTGACAAGAGCATCCTAGAAAAATCAAATTATATGAGTTTCTCCCAGTCAGGATTCATGACTTTGGTGAGTTACTGACTTGAAACAGTTTTTAAAAAGTGCATCAAAGATAAAAAAAAAGTGCAATGATTTTCATTTGATGTTGTTTGGTGGGCAGTTTATGCTAGTGGTTACATAAGGAATTATCAATGCCAAAACTTCCCTGTGTGGTAATATAAAGAGATTAAATTTTCTAATCATTTAAAACATGCACAGAAAAAAAAAATCTTTGCTATTAAAACAGAGTTCCCCAAACTTTCTGGCTTGGTGGCCCAGAATGAAAGGAAGCAGCAGGGAAAAGTACACGCATGCGGCCCCATACATGCATGCACAAACAGGCACACACATGATGGTGCTAGTTTGTGCACGTATGTGCAAGTGGGCCATGTGGTCCATGACGTGCACACTCATGCCCTCATGTATGGGCAAATGGGCCGTGTGCGCCTGTGTGATGCTGGCAGTGGTGCTCGCATCCCTGAACATGCGCAAATGGGGCCACTAGTGTCTATGTGGCGGTGCTACCATGAGTGGGGCAGGGCTTGCCAGCTATTCCCAGGGCCCAGTAGCCAAAGGCCACAGTCCAGAGGTTGGGGCCCCCATATTAAAGCACAGAGAAGACAGTTCCTTGGTTTGTGATTCATAGAGATGGATCCTTCATTTTATGTGTTAGAATTGTAGAAATGTTATCACTTTTTATTATCAGATTGTTATTTCTTTGTGTTGTTTTATGCATTAACGGCATTACTTTATTACACTTCACTTTAAATCAATGATATTTTACTGAGGCTGACTTCAGAGTTGCAACTCCATTTAAAGTATCATTGCAATTCTTATTCTGTTAGAGCTTTTATCTGCCATTGCTTATCAATTTAAGTAGCCTGCTGGTTGTTTTTCTTTAATTTCCCACTTGAGAACCTTCTCCATGATCACATTGCTCATTACTTTAGAAAATGTGTTGTACTTCAGTTCTGGAATAATAATAATAAAAAAGACTTATCACCTAGAGTTTATAATAGAAACCATTTCATTTTATGTAATACTCTTACAAAGGTGGTGTTGTTTTGCATGAACTTACTGTTCTTGGATGCACCAGCCTCAGATGTTTCTTCTTTTCTTTAAAGAGATAAGAAAATAAAAATTACTAAAAAGCTGAGCATTTCACATCACTGAAGAATGATGTAAAAAAGTGGATTACTTTAAACATTGAAAATGATGGAAGTTAATGGTAATAACAAATGTCTCCTGTTATACATCTGAGTATATTCATTGATACTGTATATGAATATGACTCAGCTCTTATACTGTGCTTATATCGCACAAGGAAATTGGAACATCAGTTTAGACAAGGAGCCAAAGGTGACATACATGTGAGCAGATCATATTCATTCTAAACACTAGAGAACAATTTGTTTCTTTCTGTTCTTCAGATGAAAGCCTATTCAGCTGAACAGCGAAGATTAGAAATAAACTTTCTATCATTGTGATGTAGATGACAGATTCTAATAGGTTCATTCTCTAAAAATATAATTGTACTCAGAGTTTATAACAATAACTGATAACGCCAATATGAAAAGTGATTGGCATCAATTCTTTTCAAAAAGAATTGTTCATTAACTGGCAAGAGGGCCATTTCTTAGCAATAAAAAAGTTCGTATGTGTGTGTTTGCAATGATGGAAGGAAGATTTTCACTAATTAGTCAGGTCACACTCACTCACCTCACAATGAATTTTTTGAGTTACCTTAATTGTTTGACTTTTTCTTAAAATTAAGCAAAAAAAAGCACAATCTTCTTGCCAACTGTAACCAGGGTCATGTGATGATTGTTAAACAAATGATTGTCATACATGTTCTATGCTTATTTTTTTAGACAATATGTATGAAGAACTGGATCCCATGCTTGTTCAGGATGTATTAGCCCAATTATATCTACATACTTCCCTTGGCAAAGATAATGTCAAGTGCAAGCAACCAGATACATATGTGAAAGATTCAAGATGACTACTTTATTGTTTTCTGCCTATAGTACAAGACTCTCCTCAGACTGCTTGCCTCCCCTTGGGAACAAGCAGATAAGATTCCATGGAACCTGGGGGGAGGGGGTGTCAGTCCTAAGTCTCTTACAGCTGCAATGCCCTGTTTCTCTCCACACTCACAACACACATTGGGGCATTAAGGACTTTATTGAGAGTCCAAGCCCTTAATGTTTTTGCCAGCTCCCCCCACCCCTCATATCTGATGCAAAGTCCTATTGAGTCCAACACTGCTTAGTCTAGGCACAGAGTTACAGAGTCCAGTAACAAAGGCAAAAGTCCACAAAGTATGCAATCCAAGCCCAATCCAAAATCTATACATAGTAAATATCCAAGATAGGAGCCCAGAGTCCAAGAAACAAGTCTGAGATCCAGATATACAGTTGAACACAGCATCAGTCCAAAGTCAAGGAAAATAAAGTCATGAAAGTGAAGTATAAGCAAAACAGGAGAATGGGAGGTTTATTTATTTATTTATTTATTTATTTATTTATTTATTTATTTATTTATTTATTTATTATATTTTTATACCACCCTTCTCCCGAAGGACTCAGGGTGGTGTACAGGGCAATAAATATAAAAACAGAATACAAAAGTTAAAAAATGATTAAATATAATGCCCAAATTTAAAATTTAAAACAATACTTAAAAACATATTAAAACCCCAACCCTAACCCATCAGACCAGGTCAGATTGCTCAAATAAATATGTTTTTAGATCGCGCCGGAAGGAGCGAAGGTCGGGGGCCATCCGGAGCTCAACCGGCAAGTGGTTCCACAGGTCTGGCGCACCCACAGAGAACGCCCTCCCCCCAACAACCCTCTGCTCCACTCGTAAGACTAAATATGTGCTCACTGGTGCTCATTAGGAAGGGTGAGGCTACCTACTTGGGAGTAGCTATAGGAGATGACCAGGCTGAGCTTGAGGGAGGGGTTAAATACATCATCAACATGAGCCCCTGCATGCCCACAAGAGATCTAAGTCCAGCCCACCTTGAATGTCTTTCTTAACTCCTGCTAATTTCCCTTGACCGGTAGTAGCTCAGATTCTTGTAGAGAGCTTAAGCTTGCAATAAATCTTTATACTTATTTGAATTGCCTGAATCTCCTTATTTCCCCAGTGGTTGAAGGTAGCCTCACCATCCTCCATTGAGCCTGCCTCCATTCTGCTCTGCGCATCTCTGGATCTGGTGGAGAAGCCAGTTCCTCCTCATCCACTGGCCAGCTGCAGCTGTGTTTCCATCAGGGTCTCTGAATTCTCCTTCCTGCAGCTGTGTCTCTTCTTTTTCTTTAGCATCTGGGCATTTGTCTTGACACTCCTCCAGAAACCCTTCAGATATACCTCATCTCTCCACTCCTGACTCAGAGCCCCCAGCAACTTACCAGCACTCCTTCACACACACCTATCCAAAGTCCCTAGAGCCAGCTGTTTCTCATTGTCCATGCTGGCATCCAG
This sequence comes from Vipera ursinii, assembly GCF_947247035.1. NCBI lineage: Eukaryota > Metazoa > Chordata > Lepidosauria > Squamata > Viperidae > Vipera > Vipera ursinii. The sequence goes on from NC_139512.1 coordinate 232,728,397, forward strand.
AGAAACCATCACATGCACAATGATTCAAGGCTAATTTCCCATGTGATCCCTCCTCTTTGCCTAGCTGGTAGTTTCCCAACAGTTAATAAGCTCTTAAAGTAGATTCTTGGGAGAATTTATTTCAGACATTTTTCTGCAGGTAAGGTCTATCTTGTATCATCTTGAACCTAGTCACTAAATTTTAAAAAGCCTGGTCCAAGTGTCTTATTAGCACATTAACCAAACACAGAGAAAATACAAATAATTTATAATTTTTCCAGAAAATAAATAATTGTCTTGCATGTATACCAGAACAGCACATTTCATTTTCTACAAGGCCTTTGTTCCAGAAAGATAAGAGATCGGTAAAAAGAAGGATGTGCACAAAATAAGAACTGGGAAAAAGAAAGTGAAATGTTGAAATTAAAAAAAAAATGATAGTGGAGGAGAGGAACATGCTTCTTCTATACAAAAGAAGGCAATGATTCATTGATTCCAGGACAGTCCTTGATAAATGGAACATTATCTGAAATGGAGATCCGTTATCATAAAACAAAAATCTTGGCCTGAACATAACTTGACTTGGTTTTACTACTCTTATATTAATAGGTTTGCTTCAGTTTAATAGGTTTGCTTCAATAGAAATTTTTGCACTTTATGTAATTATTAATATAATTTGCCCAAAGCCCTTTTTAATGCTAATCATTTTGCTTTTGTCCTTTGACATGTTAATTTCTCTTATAAAGCCTTTTAAATGCAAATTTATTGGATACAAGCAATCCTTACATTTATAGGAATTTCACTATCATTGTTCCAGCTTTTTCTCCCTCTCCTCCTTCTAGAGTTTTCTTTGGGAAAAGTGACTATCAAACTTCATGAGATGTTCATAGCTATGTTACAGCAAGTTCAATACAGTAGGAGCAAATATTCCAACTCATTCCTAATAAAACTTGCTACAAAAAGGAAAAGAATTTTGTGGGAATTAAAGCCTAGAGTGAAAAAATAATGATACTCCACGTTTTGTCATGAGTCCTGAGCTATATTCATATTTCAAGATAAATTAAGAGAAAATTAGGCTATCGGTTTCTATTTGTTCTTGTTGGCTAAGAGTATCTCCTCAAATACAAGAATTATGACTTAAATGTTATTTTTGAGAAATGACAATTCCTCCTATCTAGCCTTCTGCTGTTTCCAAATGTACTTGGTTGCTAGTGAATGTTGGATGTCAGAGGCTCTTGGTCTGATCCAGCATTAAGCCTCCTATTTGGCAGCTCACATGTTTGGCCATCCTGATAGAACATCCTTGGGTCAAGAAGAAGAAACTAGGAAAACTGCATAATAATTCACTTGTTTAGGGTGAAAAAAGGATCCTGATAATGGAGTATGTTATAGAAATAGAAAAATTATTAATAATAATAATTTAAAAAGATATGAAAATCAAAGGTCTATAAAGGTTCTCAGTCATCCAGGTCTTGGTTGTCCCAAAGGCACTTTTTCAAGAGGCAACTGAATTTTCTTGTTTTTCTTTGAAGACATTTCACTTCTCATCCAAGAAGCTTCTTAAGCTCTGACTGGATGGTGGGGAATGGAAGGATTTATTTTCCTTGCAGACAGCTGGTCATTTGCATTCTTTTAGAGAGTTGTTGCGGCCCAAAATAGAGAGGAAGGGTTACAACATCATCTATCTCCAGTCTACAACACAGTCCTTTCAGCAGTTCCAAGAAAGCTCCACACACCCCTACCACTCAGGCAACCTTGAGGACACAGATAAACCTCCAAGTGGCCTAAACAACTCTCTAAAATTATGCAAATGACCACCTGTCTTCAAAGAATATAAATCCTTCCATTCCCCATCAGAGCTATAGAGGTTTCTTGGATAAGAAGTGAAATGTCTTCAAAGAAAAACAAGAAAGTTCAGTTGCCTCTTGAAAAAGCACCTTTGGGATATGAAAATCAAAGGTGAAAAATTCTGGCATAAACTGGCCATGGTGGTTTCAATGGTTATTTATTTATTTATTTATTTATTTATTTATTTATTTATTTATTTGTTTGTTTGTTTGTTTGTTTGTTTGTTTGTTTGTTTGTTTTTATATACCGCCCTTCTCCCGAGGGACTCGGAGCGGTGTACAGAGTAAGGTTGGTATACAGATTGAACAATAGTGAAAACAATAGTAAAAACAACTGAGACCCCAAGAGCTATCAGGCCAGGCCGGACTGCTGGAACAGGTAAGTTTTTAAATCATGCCGGAAGGTGCGGAGGTCGGGGGCCATCCGGATTTTGGTAGGCAAGCAGTTCCAGAGGGCTGGCGCACCCACTGAGAATGCCCTCCCCCTGGGGGCCACCAGCCGACATTCCTTGAGCGGTGGCACCCTGAGGAGGCCCTCTCTGTGGGAGCGCACAGGACGGAGGGGTGTTGACGTCGGCAGAAGGTGCTCCCGTAGGTAGTCCGGACCCATGCCATGTAGGGCTTCGTATGTCATTGTTAGCACCTTGAATTTCACTCGGAAGGCAACCGGAAGATAGTGCAACGCACGGAGGAGAGGTGTGATATGGGAGTATCGGGAGGCCCCCAAAAGTGTCCGTGCAGCTGCACTTTGCACCAGTTGAAGCTTCCGAGTGGCTCTCAAGGGCAGCCCCATGTAGAGAGCGTTACAGTAGTCTAGGCGAGAGGTCACAAGTGCATGGGTGACTGTACGTAAGGCATCCAGGTCCAGATATGGTCGTAGTTGGCGCACCAGTTGAACCCGGGAGAAGGCCCCCTTGGTCACAGCTCCTATGTGATCTTCCAGGGATAGCTGCGAGTCTAGGAGGACACCCAGGTTGCGGGCCCTATCAACAGGGGGTAATAACTCATCCCTGATGTTAAGGGATGGAATGATCTGAGTATCCTGGCTTGCCGATACGTACAGCCATTCAGTCTTGTCCGGGTTGAGTCGAAGCCTGTTCCTCCCCATCCATTCCCGGACCGCTTTCAGGCAGTGGGACATCACGTCGAGGGCATCACTGATGCTGTTTGGAGTTGAGATAAAAAGCTGGGTGTCATCAGCATACTGATGGTACCCTACTCCAAAACCACGAATGATCTCACCCAGCGGTTTCATATAGATGTTGAACAGGAGAGGCGAGAGGACCGACCCCTGAGGGACTCCGCAAACGAGAGGCCTCGGGGTCGACCTCTGTCCCCCTGCCATCACCGACTGCGAGCGACCCTGGAGAAAGGAGGAGAACCACCGCAGAACCGTGCCTCCCACTCCCAGTCCCCTGAGGCGCCGCAGCAAGATACCATGGTCGATGGTATCGAAAGCCGCCGAAAGGTCTAATAAGACTAGGACAGAGGAATGGCCCCTGTCCCGGGCTCTCCAGAGATCATTCATCAGAGCGACCAATGCTGTCTCCGTCCTATAGCCCGGCCTGAAGCCCGATTGGCACGGGTCTAGATAAACCGCTTCATCCAGGACCTGAGGAAGTTGATGCGCCACCACGCTCTCAACAACCTTCACAAGGAAGCGAAGGTTGGAGACTGGACGAAAGTTATTCAATGAGGTTGGGTCCAAGGTGGGCTTCTTGAGGAGGGGTCTCACCACCGCCTCCTTCAAGGCGGTGGGGATGTGACCCTCACTCAGAGAAGCAGAGATGACCGCCAGAAACCAGCCTCGTGTCCCCTCTCGAGCTGCATAAGCCAGCCAGGAAGGGCACGGGTCCAGTAAGCATGTGGAGGAGCTCAACCTCCTCATAATCCTGTCCACTTCCTTCAGAGTCACAGGATCAAATTCCTCCCAGATGACGTCGACAAGACTGTCCATGTCCTGTTCCTCCAACTCTGCCCAGTTGGAGTCCAGGCCGGTTCAAATCCGAGCGATTTTATCCAACAGATATTGACCGAATTCCTCGGCTCGACCCTGTAAGGGTTCCTCCCTCACCTCTTGGTTCAGTAGGGAGCGAGTCACTCTGAACAAGGCAGCCGGGCGATTATCTGCGGACGCGATGAGGGTGGAAAAGTAGTTTAATTTCACCACCCTTATCGCTGCGAGATAAGACCTGGTGAGGATTCTTAGTCGTAATTGGTCGGATTCGGATCGACTGGATCTCCAACGGCTCTCTAGGCCCCGTCTCCGACGCTTCATCTCCCGGAGCTCCGTGGTGAACCATGGGGCTCGCTGGGATCTGCGCCGGGTCAGGGGCCGCAGGGGTACAACTCGGTCCAGAGCCTCCGTGGCTGCCCTTTCCCAGGCTTCCACTAAGGCGTCCGCCGAGCTGTGAGCAGGGAGTGCATGTGGGTTCCCAAGCGCTGCCTGGAACCTATCAGGGTCCATTAGGCGCCTAGGGCGGTACCATCTGGTTGGCACCGTGAACCCACGGCGGGGGGTGGCAAAGGGGAAGACTAGCCATAGGAGGTGATGATCGGTCCATGACAGGGGCGTAACGGTTGTGGCACCCCCACCGATATCATCACGCCACCGTCCAGACAAGAACACCAAGTCGGTGGAGAATGCTAGCATCCCGGTGCTTACACAAGTACAAAAAGAGGAGATTAATCAACTGATTACAGAAGAAGAAATACTTACAGTAATTAAGGAACTGAAGGTAGATAAAGCGCCAGGTACAGATGGTTTGACGGCGGCCTACTACAAAAATTTACAATTAGAGATGGTTAAACCGTTAAAGGAACTGTTCCAGACAATCCAGCGAGGGGGAAAGGTGCCTCCGTCTTGGAGAACTGCCTTTATCTCTTTGATTCCGAAGGAAGACCAAGATGCTACTCAAGTAAAAAACTATAGACCGATATCACTATTAAATACAGACTATAAGATATTTGCTAAGGTGTTGGCGAATAGATTGATGAGGGTTCTGCAACGGGTGATTCATGGCGATCAAACTGGGTTTGTTAGTGGTAGGCAAATGAAAAATAACGTGAGGCATATAGTAGATGTGTTGGAATTTTTGGAAAGGAACAACCAGATCCCTGCGGCGCTAATTTTTTTAGACGCTGAAAAAGCTTTTGATCAATTGAATTGGCAATTTTTGATGAAAGTTTTAGACAAAATGAATTTTGGGGATACATTTTTGCAACCAATCAGGGCATTATACCAAAAACAAACAGCCCGAATAATAGTTAACAATAGTCTGACAGAAGTATGTAATATTGAGAAGGGCACAAGGCAAGGGTGTCCGTTATCGCCCTTCTTGTTTGTGTTAACATTGGAGATATTATTGGTAAAAATATGAAATTCGGAAAGAATTAAGGGTATACAGATTAGAGATCAGGATTATAGATTGAGAGCGTTCGCAGACGATCTGGTTGTTACAGTGACCCAGCCGGAGAACTCTGTTGTGGACCTGATGGAGATAATAATGCAATATGGGAGGGTTTCTGGATTTAAAGTTAATGTACAGAAAACTAAAATTTTGGCTAAAAACATGACAGCATCGCAAAAGGCCCTTTTAGAAGGGTTAACTGGATTTGAGATTGTCAAAAGGGTTAAATATTTGGGGGTGTTTTTGTTGCCCTCTAATACAAAATTATATAAAAATAACTATGAAAAATTATGGGGAAAAATCCAAAAAGAAATGGAGAGTTGGGAAAAACTGCAATTGTCTTTGTTGGGGCGAATAGCAGCAGTAAAAATGAATGTCCTGCCTAAATTTTTATTTTTATTTCAAATGGTACCGGTTCTTAAGAAAGATTCTAATTTGGAGGAATGGCAGAGAGGTATCAACAAATTTGTTTGGGCAGGGAAAAGGCCACGAGTTAAACTTAAGATTATGCAGGATACTCGTGAAAGAGGTGGTCTTAAAATGCCTAATCTTAAATTATATTATGAAGCTGCTGCGTTAGCAGGTATAAGTGATTGGATTAATTTGACACAAGAGAGATTATTAAATCTTGAGGGCCACGACTTGTTGTTTGGCTGGCATGCATATTTGTTGTATGATAAGAAGGTAGATAATGTGTTTAGAGTGCATATCTTAAGACAGGCATTGCTGAGAGTTTGGAAGAAGTACAGACATAAGCTAGATTGTAAGATACCATTGTGGGCAATTCCAAAACACGCAATAGAAAATATACATGCTGGTTTCAAACATGATGCGACTACGTACAAGGAGATTCTAAGCTTGGAAAGAAATGTTTGGTGTCTGAAGCCATATAGTCTCTTGCGAGATGAGAAGATTGTTCAAAATTGGTTTCAATATACTCAGCTATGGGCCAGGTGGAAAGAAGACCAGAAAAATGGTTTTACAATGACTGATGAAAATCTGATAAAGCAAATTAGAAATCAAGGACCAGCACATATTAAACGGATATATCTTGCATTGATAGAGATTGATTCAGAAACAGAACTTGTTAAGGATTGTATGATAAAATGGGCCCAAAACATCCAGGAAGTTATCACAATGGATACGTGGGAAAAGATTTGGGTGAGGAACGTAAAATTTACACAAGTTCAAAACTTAAGAGAGAACTTTTATAAAATGTTTTATAGATGGCACTTAGATCCTAAAAAGCTTGCAAGTATGTATCCGAACTATCAGCCAAAATGCTGGAGATGTGGAGATGAAGATGCAACATATTTTCATGTATGGTGGACTTGTAAAAAGATCAAGGTTTTCTGGATAAAAATTTGGTGGAATATGCAGAAGATTTTTAAGCAAAGGATAAAGTTTTGTCCGCAACTCTTTTTGTTGGGAATAATTACGGATGCTACGGTTGTGGACACTAAGTTGATGTTAAATTTAATTACGGCAGCAAGACTTTTGATAGGTCAGTATTGGAAGAAAGAGGAACTGCCGACCATAGAAGAGTGGACTTTAAAGGTCTCCGACCTGGCAGAGATGGCGAAGATTTCGGCCTATTTGAAAGATCACTCGCAAGAACGCTATATTATGGAATGGAGAAAATGGATTGAGTTTATCCAGAACAAGTATAGGGTTAAGAAGTTTCATGTAGCATTTGAATAAGTCTTCTTTCTTTTTTTCTTTTTCTATTTTAGTTTCTCTATATATATTTAATATTACTAAGGTTTGTCTTATCCTATATAAGCTAGAGAGTGATGGATTTTAGAGTTTATGGTTGTTAGTATATGGTTGTTTATGATTGTTTTTTATATATACCTTGTATTTAGCTCTGGGAAGTCGGGGGGGAGGGGGGAGGGGGGAGAGGTAGGGGGGAGGGAGAAGGGAGGGGGAGGGGGATTCTTAAAGATAAATTGTATGTTAATACTTTTCAATAAAAAATAAAAAAAGAACACCAAGTCGGGGGTGTGGCCTCCCTCATGAGTCGGTCCAGAATTTATTTGCGACAGGTCCATGGCCGCCATGGAAGCCATGAACTCCCAAGCTAGTTCGGACGATCCTCCCAGGGACGGTAGGTTAAAGTCGCCCAAGACCATGAGTTTTGGGAATTCAACCACCAACCCTGAGAGGACATCGAGTAGCTTGGGTAGGGCTGCCGCTGCACGATTAGGTAGTAGGTACGCCAGCAGCAGGCCCAACTGCGCCCCCGGGCCGTATCTCAGAAGGAGAGACTCACACCCAACTATCTGAGTGACGGTGGTCTCTCGTGGGCTAAGGGTCTCCCTGATGATTACTGCCACTCCTCCACCCCTCCCATGGGCCCGAGGCTGGTGCAGCACCTGGAAACCTGGCGGGCAGAGGTCAACCAGAGGGACACCACCCTCTGGGCCCAGCCAGGTTTCCGTGATGCAAGCCAGGTCCGCGTGCTCACTCTCCACTAGGTCACGAACAAGGTGAGCCTTGTTAGCTACGGACCTGGCATTTAGGTAGACCAGCCTGAGCATAGGAGGCTGCACACCTTCGCTCCCGGGTTAGTAGCCCACTGAGTGCCAAAAAATCTTGGACAGCTCTTAGACAACCAGCACATTGACAAAATTTCCATTTTTCAATTACAAAAGACCACACTGCTTGGATCCGCACATATCTTATGCCAATACATTATGACATCCTAGGTTCTTGGGAAGAGCATGATGCTATGAACACTTGCTGAAGAACTGGCAGCTGTGATTTCTCATTATTGTGATAATAATACAAGAAGCTTTTCCAAGAGACTCTGTAAGGTTTCAGATGGTTAATTATACAAATAGATGCTGTGGTGCAAATTGAACTGCTGGTAGCTTGTGGAAAAGTGACCCTATCTTTTGGCAGAAACAATAGCTACTGCTACTGTGAGTTTTCACTTGAAGTTAGATTATTTGGCACTCTTGAGACTCATCATTAGGCTGACAATCATTCAGGCATCTCAACTAAAATTAATCCTTCTCTCAACACTAATTTTCTTTCTTCCTGAGAGCCTTTGACACAGATGCTATTACAAGCTGTTTGAAAAATTGGGCTGGTACCCATGGACTGCTGTGACTCAACACTAAAACTGCCTTAGTTCTTAAAGGAAAGGTGACCTCCGACCAGTGGAATCCATCCTGGCTCATCACCATGATTATGCTAAAAAGGCTTTTTGACAGTGACATCACTATCTAGTTCCAAATCACCTTCATAAACTATGGAAAAAATGTCCTTAAATAAATAAAAATGGCAGTCTTTATATGCATGTTACCCATTCATGTAAAATGTAATGCTTCTGTGAGTGTGAAGGAAGAAAGGGAAATTTCCCTTTCCCTTTCCCCTTTCCTTTCCTTTCCTTTCCTTTCCTTTCCTTTCCTTTCCTTTCCTTTCCTTTCCTTTCCTTTCCTTTCCTTTCCTTTCCTTCATAACAGAAATGCTTGTGGATGTCTTACAGAATTCTTTTAATTACCTTAGCTATGAAGCAACTGAAAAAAAGGTAGAAGTGTCTTAATCCTCATAAACAGTCTGAAATCTCCATTGAATGATATTGTGAAAAGGCTGACCTCATATCTTGATAGATGAGAGGGCCCATGATGTGGAAAACATCTCTGGCCTATATTGAGCCAACTCAGTGGAAGAAAAGGTGAAAACTGTCTTTGGTGCATGTGATACAATTTCATCTGAAAGAAGATGTTGATGATCTCCATAACCTGACTTGCATTTTTTTCCAAGACAGAAAAGTTGCAGAACCGTGAATGACACAAAACAAAGGAATGCATTCAAGAAAGCCAGCCAAATAAAATCTTTAAAAAGTCAAAAATACCATATATATATGGCAAATGCATTTTAGGAAAGGATTGTATACCTTTGCTATCAGCTGAACTGATTTCCTCAAATTTCTCAATCTCACTTTCCTCTTACCCCTCCCCTCCCAAAATATTAAAGTCCTGTGTAGCATTTACTGTATTACACACAGTTTGCCACAAAGTGCTACCCGTTTTTCAGTCAAGCCCTTTAGTTTTACATCTGTCTTTGGCTGTTAAATACAAATACATTCTGTTTTGCAGGAAGACAGGTTGATTTAAGATAGGTGATTACAAAAGGTGCTTGAAGGCAGTGGGTCTTAGGAAGTGAATTTAACTGACTAAGATTCACTCTCTTCTTATGCTACTTTACGTCAGTCATGGGCTTTGCTAGTTAATGGAAGTTGCCATGGACAGTATCTAGAAGAGCTATATTTCCATAACTATGTCTTATTGATTGGCATGGTCTCCCCAATTGGGATGGATACATAAAAGATAATTTTTAAGGCAAGGGAGACCAGAACGTTGCACATATTTCTCTGTCAACACATGAGACCTTGACAAAAAAGCTTGAAGGCTTGAATTTAAATGTATTTATATAGATTGCTTCTTTATCTTGCCTGGCATTTCTGATTCAGCATGTATTTTCCCTAGTTCAGAATAAAACAGAACAAAGGAAACAAGTCATTTACCATGCCACAAAAGTGGACAGACTATGATTTTACTTTAATGTCAAATTGGACTGCTGAATGAGGGAGCAATGGAATGAGTGAGGCAATGCCGGCAATTTAAACGACTGAAAAATGGAGACATTGTTAGTGGAGATGGGAGAAAGTGTTATATTTTTGAATAAAAGAACACAACCAGATTAAAAACAGGAAGGAAGGAAGGAAGGAAGGAAGGAAGGAAGGAAGGAAGGAAGGAAGGAAGGAAGGAAGGAAGGAAGGAAGGAAGGGGTGAGCTTATATCTCACTCAGAACCAAATAGCAAAACATAAAATTGGAAATATCCATTTATTTTACTTTTTAAAAAATGAACAAACCTTTTTTGCATTTTACTGCTCTGTCTTTATTCCCTTTTAAATTCCATAATTTTTAGGATAGCCATTTTTTAATTATATTTAAGCTTTTTTTAAAAAAAATACAATCCACTTCTCAATCCAAATACTAGTTGATGTGTGTATAAAAACATTATTGTACCTGCATTTATTTGGAGGAACAAAGGATGGAATGGTCTCCATTTAAAGTTTAGTTTAGTTTAGTTTAGGGTAGGATAGTTTAGTAGGAACCATTGACCTACTAAAGGCTGCACTTCTATGTATGTTTAAATCAAAATGGAATTTATAAATTTATCAATATTTTTTTAAATAAATCAAGAGCTGATTACATTAAGCTGAATGGACTGTTGTGTTTTGTAGGAAAATAATATAGAAATATGGAAATATCCCAATATTTCACATATTTATACATTTGTCAAGGCACTAATCCAGCTCCTAGCCAAATAATATGTGACAAGAATGCATGCTCTCTATAATCTTTACTGTATTGATCCTATTGATTTCACCCTGATCTATTTCTTCATGCACTTGGCATGAAGATCTAAACCATCTTAAACCTGGGTAAAAGAGTTTACAATTTTAAATGAGAGGCAGAATAAGAAAATTATTAAATATATGAAGTAATCATATTAACTCATTAATTAATGAGATGTCATTATAATTTAGTTTAAATTGGATCAGAATAATAGATTCCTGAAGGTGGAACCAGTTTAGCCACTGAATCCAATCATCTACAGCAGACATGTCAAACTCATGACGTCATGTGACATTGTGCAACGTATCAGAGCTTTTTCCCCATTGCCGGCAATGGGGTGGGCGCGGTTTCATCATGACGCATCTGGCCTGTGGGCTAGCAGTTTGACACCCCTGATCTATAGGAATCCAAATTACAAGATTGTTGTACAGGATCTGAAGAGTTGCTTGATAAAGAAACACAGGAAACCAGAAGTTGCCTTTAAGCTTTACTTCCTATGCTGTCCCCTAATTCTGGGTCAACATAATTCCCTCCTTCATACTTTGAGCAGTGTGCAGATGTATGACCATCAAACTGCATAGACACAGGAGGAGCTTCTGCAGTATGTGGGCCACATCGTTTAGGACAGGCAGAGGTGATTAGGGGCAAGCAGTGAAAGATATAACAGAAAAAGAGAACAAGGAACACTACAAAGAGAAGACCAATGAAGAGTTCCTTAAACCATCCCAAGGAGCCAACTGGTAAGGAATGAGATTATACCACTGAAGACTCACCATACAGCATCAGTAGAAATCTCCGGATCCTTAGGGTGATTCTTGATTCCTTCTTCCATGAGATGGATGATGTGACTAATATTAACTTGATGATCAGTAATAAAAGTGCAGCAATGCAAGTGGACTAAAGCACACACCCCACCAATTGCTGCCAGTACCATATCCAATGTTTGGTGATTCTGTACTACTTCCCGTATTTCTCCTTGTTCCTTATTGAGTTGTGTAAATGCCTATATGATGTAGTTAAACATTTACTCAGTCCAGTCACCTAATTCTATAATAGATTCATAACTCAAACCAGCCCCCATAGCTGGGATTGTTGCTTGCGCAATGGCATTTCCTAGGCCATGAGGTACAGAATGGTGTTCAATATGTTCAATATGTTTTTCATGTTCAAGGTGGTCCTCATCCATCAATTGTGGATGCAGAAGGCCCAATCATGAGGGAAAGATAATTCCTACAGTGCATGTCCCCGACCAGTAAGCTGACAAAGACTTGTAGGCAAACTGGCCACAAAGGAACCACCAGTCCAGGTGGTTAGCAAGAGAAACACCTTGTTTGCCTTCTAGCCCTCCAGGCATATAAGCTGTAGCACCACACACATAAGCCATAACAGACTACAAAAAGCAGAGGGGTCTTTTTTGTAGTCGAGATCAAAAGTCTGATGACATTGATGCCACCCATCCCACATGACAGTACTAACCTTCCATGTGACTGTGCAAGGTGCATAGATCCCTAAATTATATCTGGAAGAAGAATTAAAATGACTAAGGCAAGCTGCTGCAGGGTGCTGTAGATGTGCCCCTAGTTTAGCAATCCACAAATTTCCTGCCCCAAACATGGAGTGCCCAGCCCCTTGTGACCTTGATCATGTTGAACATAGGGGCTCCCAGGGGTGTAGTTTCCATGACCAATCCATGTGTACCAGTTGGGGGTAAGTGAGTGCATATCCAACAGTCTGTTACATTCAAGAGCGTAACCCATGCCTGCACATTCTGAATGTGGGTGTTGGAGCCCCAAGTCCCTAAAGAGGGACTGGGAAATTGGGTACCACTTTGACCTTCCATTTTACTGGGAAAGATGGGGAAGGATGTTTGTAGCTCCTCAGGTTATTCAGGCACAAAATTAGGTTCCCCAGAATCAGAGTAAAGAGGCGGCTGTTGTGCTTGTATATTGGCAACTGAAAATGTCAAGACCCCCTCTTGTTGTCTGTCCTCACCTGGTGTCAGCATGTCAGATGCTGCCTTATCTTTGGCTTTATTGTTCAATGCACCCTTGGAGGATGTGTCAGATTGTACAATTACAATTTGCCCCATTCCAGTCCACAGCAGCACATGCTGTCCCCATAGTCATGTCACATACCTTGACCATGACCAGAACCTGACCACAGACTTGACCAAACTTGACCAAACTTGACTTCCGTTCCCATTATCCCTCGCCTGGTTAGGGAAGAGCAAGCTCCACAGAAAAAAGAAGGAAGAAAGAAAAACTTGCAGTACGAAGAGGAAAACAACACAGAATAACAGAAAAGAAGAAATGAACAAGTCAAACAATGTACTGATAGAAACCAAGGCAGACAGGAGCAACATCCATGATGTAAGTAGGCAGGGAGCTGGTGAGAGAAAATAGCCTGAGAAGAAGCCCAGCAGGCACAGGCATTGCAGCAACCAAGGCAACGGTCGGTGAAACAAGGTCATTCCCAGCAACAGGAGCTACAGTCCAAGCAACTCAGTGGTCCCCAGCATCGGTTGGTGGGGAAAAAGACCAAAGGCAGGTGTGATGAATCCAAGTATGAATCCCAGCAACCATGACCACTGTGTGAGTAGCGAGAAGAACAATGAAGGGCTCTTTCCAGTGTTCAGCTAAAGTTCCAGAATCAGTCCAGGACTTGACAAACACCCAATCACCAGGAAAGAAAGGATGGAGTGGATGATCCAATCCTGGATAATGGAGGTCCTGAACAGCTTGAGAAATGGAATAAACATTATTATCAAGAGAGCACATATATTCCCTGAGGGCCTGGTCCCCAAAACCAGGGAAGGAAGTGGATAAGGAAGAGCGTTAAAGAAAGGGACATACATGATCTCAAAGGGGGACAGACCTTTTCCATGCATGCCTAAGATTGGGGCCTGTAGGCCAAATGAAGCTGCCAAGCAATAACTATGGCCTGAGACACCTACTGGGTAATGTTAGAGATAAAGTGGGGTCCATTGTCAGAGCCAATGCTTTGGTATGGGAAGGAAAAATGCAGAATAATTTTCTTCAGGAGTGCTTTTACCAGCTCATATACAACACTGATCCTATCTTAGGGCAAAAGACAGCAGTGGGTGGTCTGGGGGAGCCTGGAATCTGGGTTGCATCATTCCACTTTTCTGCTGAGGGGGCCCTACCACTCCTCCCCATTCTCTTCCACAAGCCCCATGTTAAGGAATTTGTTGTGCAAAGGTCTCCTTGTGCTACCAAAGAGTTGCACAGACAAGGAAGGGCACTGAGAGCAGTAAAAGTCACACAAGAATACACTGAGTTATAAAAACAAAAAGTAGTTTACTTTTGAGGTGGTGTAAGAACAAAAATGCACAGTCAAAAAATAAACAGTCCAAGTCATACACAATAGCAACAGTCCAAAGAGTAATCCAAAATACAAAGTCTTCTTACTGGTCCAGAGGTCAATACACAGTTCAGGTTACAACAGTAGTAAACCAACAGCAGAGCAAAAACAGTAACAGTAGATATCAGTGAATTCAGAGAGAGAGAGAGAGAAGCTACGTTCCTAGCTTCCTCTTATGGCCATGAGAACACTTACACACCCATTGGCCAATTAACAACTTAAAGACATAGCATTATGGTTAATATATTTTCAACCCAACATTGTAGGCTAACACCATATGCCTAACACCCCACTTCTTCCCCCTCCCACTAGGGATGCCTATTTCAGAGCTTGAGCCAGCAAGACAATGTTTTGCTTTTCATCCTTTTTACTCCCCTGGCTGTCACTTCTGGTCATTTTATGTAGGTTTTACAAGCTACTGCCAACAATTTTTTATTGTCACTCCCTTCTAGCTTCTGTAATTTGCACCAGACACAGAACCACTGATTGGCTCAAAATTGGGAAAGGAGTCCGGCAAGGCTGTATACTGTCACCCTGCCTATTTAACTTATATGCAGAGTACATCATGAGAAAGGCAGGGCTAGATGAATCAAAAGTTGGAATTAAGATTGCTGGGAGAAATATCAACAACCTAAGATATGCAGATGATACCACTCTAATAGCAGAAAGAGGAACTAAAGAGCCTCTTGATGTGGGTGAAGAAGGAGAGTGCAAAAGTGGCAACATTAAAACAACCAAGATCATGGCATCCGGCCCTCTCAATTCCTGGCAAATAGATGGGGAAGAAATGGAAGTAGTGACAGATTTTATTTTCCTGGGCTCCAAGATCTCCGCAGATGGGGACTGCAGCCAAGAAGTTAAAAGACGCTTGCTCTTGGGGAAGAAAGCCATGGCAAATCTGGACAGCACACTAAAAAGCAGACACATCACCCTGCCAACAAAAGTGCATATAGTCAAGGCTATGGTGTTCCCAGTTGCAATGTATGGCTGTGAAAGTTGGACCATAAGAAAGGCTGAGCATCAAAGAATTGAGTACTTTGAACTATGGTGCTGGAGAAGACTCCTGCAAGTCCATTGGACTGCAAGGCATTCAAACCGGTCAGTCCTAGAGGAGATCAACCCTGTCTGCTGTTTAGAAGGCCAGATCCTGAAGTTGAAACTCAAATCCTTTGGCCACCTAATGCGAAGGAAGGACTCACTGGAGAAGAGCCTAATGCTGGGAAAGGTTGAGAGCAAGAGAAGAAGGGGACGACAGAGAATGAGGTGGCTGGATAGAGTCACTTAAGCAGTAGGCATGAGCTTAAATGGACTCCAGAAGATGGTAGAGGACAGGAAGGCCAGGAGGAACGTTGTCCACGGGGTCGTGATGAGTCTGACATGACTTCTCAACTAACAACAACAACCTGGGGCACTCTCCCCAATAAAGACCATGTTTACCAGGCTTGGTAGAGGCACTCAAGGAAGTCATTGGGGCTTTCAGCTGGCAACTGAACTTCATAAATTTTATACCTTTTGATTACATAAGCAATCCACCCACAAAGCTGACACACATAAGATAAAGACTTCACCCAGAAAGGCTGCCACACTGTAGATAAGAAGGGAAAAAGCAGAAGTAGCTAAAAATGTTCCCTTTTGGGTGTTTCCCTCAAGATTCCGTATGTTCCCTGGTGGGCTGGGACATGGGGTGTTTTCTTTGCTGTACTTTCATGATTCTACATCCATGACTCTGCAAGTGCCCAAAGACAGCAGGGCCATCTGCACATATTCACAATTCATACTTCCTATGCTGTCCCCTAATTCCGGGTCAACAAGATGCCTGACAGATGGCTGTTCAACCTGTCCTTGAAGCCGTCCCAAGATCAGGAAACCACCATTTCACTAGATAATTCCTAAGCCTATCCAAAACTATGGTTAAAATTATTTTTTCTTGCTTCAAGAAAAATGGAACTTGTGCATAGGAAAGCAATTGATCTTTTTGAAAAAAGAAAGAAAGAAAGAAAGAAAGAAAGAAAGAAAGAAAGAAAGAAAGAAAGAAAGAAAGAAAGAAAGAAAGAAAGAAAGAAAGAAAAAAGAGAGAGAGATGTGGCCAGTTCTTCCAATGTTCAGGCACTGTTTGTGTGTATGTGTGTCCTGCTTTTTGTCAAATAACTTTAAAAGTCTGCTTTTGATCAAACCTTCATTAAAGAAAAGCACCCCTTGGAGATTTACATAATTCTAATCATTCACTTCACTGTTGAACTGCTCTTTGGCTTACAAACTTTTTCCTAACACTTAACTGAAATTTGCTTTCTTGTGTGTTCAGAACATGTTTCCCAGTCATGTACACTAAGACAGTGGCAAACAGATCTTGACCTTTCCGCTGTGCGGCAGTCCTTCAGGTAGCTGGAAATGTCTCCCCTCAGTTGTCATTCCTCAAGGCTAAACATGCACAGTTCCCTCAATCTCTCTTTGTATTCTAAGAACAGGTCTTGATCTTCTTTTGTGTCACATCCCTTTATGGATTTGAAGAGTGCTATCTTATTTTTGATCTTCTTTTCTTACAGCTAAGGAATCTCTGCTCCTTCTATTTCTCTTCTTCAACTTAGTTTGCAATCATCTATTCATCCTCACTGGCCTTGTGTGCTGCTGGCCCAGTTTCTCAGGATCTTCCTTAAAACAGAGTAGAACTGGGCATAATCCTTAAAATGGGAACCATAGAGAATAAAGTGAGACCATAACTTTCCTTTGATGCCCTCTAATTTTTTTAGTGATTTTGTGGGCGTGTTCCATTCTGACTTCCATTTAATTTGCATTCCATCATTTTTTTTTCATTTTGCTAATTCCCAAATCAGAATATTTCCCACTCTACATTTATGCATTTTTTTTCCAAGTGAAAAACATTTGCATTTGTCTGTCAGTGAAAATTTAGAATTTTGGTGTGCAAATCCTGCATACCACCCAAACTCCAAATTTGCACATTTCTCTTTTAACAAGGAAATTCTAACTAGGTTCATTCATTGATTACATGTACATCCCACCTTTATTTTATATTACTCAAGGTGTTGCAGATCAGGTTCCATGTCATTTTATCACAATAACAAAGCTGTGAGGTAAATTCAGCTGTAAGAGACTGACTGGCCCAATGCCTAAAGGAAGATTAAAACTTACAGTCTCCTGATTTCTAGACCAGCAAATTAACTAGCACACCAAAATTATTCCAACTGCAATTAAGACCTTTCCTTAGAATATTTCCATTAGCATAAAATATTAAAAATGGAGGAGGCAGGAAAGAGAATTTGGGGTGGAGTTTCCATGTGCATCATCCTTTCTTAATGCTTCATTCATTCCAGTTTGGTAGCTTTCAAGAGGTTGCTTTTGGTAAATTATCATCAATTAAATGTGGAAATATCTCCTTGAGCAATTTTGAGTTGACATGTTGGCAGATGCTACACAAGTTTTGGAAGCATTTGTGCAGTAGGACATGTAAATCATTGGAAAATGTGCTTGTAGGCAGACAATTGTGGGCATCCAATATCATCAGCTCAAAGCTGGTAGGAGCCATGAATACCTTGGAAGGCAGAACACACATCATATCTAGAGCCAGGAAACAGGAAAGCATTTTGAAATGATATCTTTTTTAAAACAAACAAACAAATTTTATTGATTTTCCAGTTTTACATCCAAATATTTAGAAAGCAGTGTGGTGATTAGGTAATCAATAGTTCAATAACAAAATCTTTTGTACATGTCTCAGGTTACATCATCAAAAATTCCTTCTCTATTTCCCTTAACATTTAGTATATCACATTCAAGCTAATACATTTCTAGTTATAGCACATTTAATTAAGACATTTTTCAATATATTTTTACTTATACACATCCATGTCCTGTTCTTAAATTTTATCTCATTTCAATTTTCAATGATAGTATTCCAATTTAACCTTTAATATCCATAGTATTTAGATTTTGGGTAACCCAAATTTCCTTTATTTCACTAAATAACACTTGCCATATCTAAAATACACATATTACTTACCTAAACACATTCTTATTTTATTCTATTTCTCATCCTAGTACCTCATCACTTACTAATAAGATATCCTTTTATTGTCTCAGTCCATCTTCTGTATAATAATTCAAAACTACTGTATGTTCTACTAACTAATTTTCATTTCCCTTATAAATCTAAGTCCTACATATTAAGCCAATTGATACCTTTTAAAATCTCCCTTTAGTCCATTAAGTGAGGTTTTAGGCTTTTCTATCATAAATTAAAAGATACCATTTTTTAAATCTAACTCTGGCTTTCCTTTTGAAATGATATCTTAATTGAATGTTCTAGATTCAATTCAACTAAGATAGTTTAACAAAGTACTCCTAACTTCGTCTGAAGCATGGTATTCTTCAAAGATAAAATTGCAGGTAAGGCACTGCTGACTGTGTCATAAAGAAAACACAAATCAGTGAAATGGATCAATAGAGAGATGTGTACTGGTCCCTTAATTCCTCTTGACATATGTTTATTGCATTTGGCAGATGTAAAATAAGTAGTGGAATTGAGATCTGCTTTTTGACTCCAGGAAAGAAATAGAAAAAAAAATATCTCAAATTTTCATGTTCATTTCAACTAAAGAGCCGTGGTAGACACAGTGGTTAGAATGCAGTACTGCAGGATAATTCTGCTGACTGTCAGGAGTTCGATTATGACTGGCTCAAAGTTGACTCAGCCTTCCATCCTTCCGAGGTCGGTAAAATGAGGACCCAGATTATTGGGGGCAATAGGCTGACTCTGTAGATCACTTAAAGAGGGCTATAAAGCTCTGTGAAGTGGTATATAAGTCTAAGTGCTCTTACTATTGCTAATTGGAGTTGTATCAGGGGCAAGAAACCAGAAAAAAGGATAGGGTTAAAAAAAATAATCTCACAAGTTTATTTCATGCAACTTATACACAAGAATCTGAACTGCTAATGGTGAAGGTAAATTGGCACTAGATAAGAGTTATGCAGAATTCATTGGGGACTGGACTTCAGTTTGTTGTGGAAGCATAGTGACACCAAACTGATGACACGTTTGATCCCACTTTTGAACTCAACCTGATCATCTCCTACAGTTGGAGAATAAAAGGGTTGTATTTATGGAAGCAGAATGTCATGGTTCTGACAGACAGATATGAATAAAGCAGAACTCTGAGGCTTGAGAATTTCTCAAAGAACATGTTTATTAATTACAAAGTATCAGCATGGTCAAAAGTGAAACCAAGTCTGAATATACAATTAACAATTTCCCAATACAAATTAAATGTCCCACCCATAAAAGCTATGCAAGCAAATATATCCCCCAATATGATTATTTGGTGATCTTTTTATGCAATGCCAGTCCCTAGTATTGGGAGCAACCAATAAGCTTGGTTCCCACATGACAAGATTATTTTGACTAATGAAGCACCTGGGCAACCCTCCTCCCTCCGTTCTAAGTGGCAACCTAGAATGAGAAGGAAAACGGCTGCAGCCATGCTCATTTGTGGAGTTGACACAGACATTTGATAAGCATTCTTTACATAAAGTGATATATGGAATGTATTTACTTTGGCACTGGGCATTTTTCCATTAATAAATGATGTAAGAGGAATCCTCTTGGTCAATGATATTAAAATGATGGGCACAACTCAGTAACTAAAGTCTTTTTTTTCCTTCTTTTTTAGCCATCACCAGAACCCAAGTACAAATCACTTTGCGAGCAACCTTGATCAGCCAGGAGAGCATGGATCTAATACTCAAAGGTCTGAGCTAGCAACCCTGAGGACTCTACCAACTTGAGGAGATCCAACTCTTCCCAAATAACCAAGCCAGACCTGGCCCCAGTAGCTTTCATAGGATCTGCAGCAAGGTCACAGTCCAGCTAAAACTGAATATTATATAGTTTCTTTTAAATCATTTTTATGTGTTTTTATTAATTTCTACTGCAGTATTTCACCCTGGGATTAAAGGTACATCTCAGCTAACAACCCTGGGACTAGAATTTCCATCACAAAGCAAAGTGTAACATATCACAGGACTACCACACTTCTTAGCTATGGCAGTTCTGGTAGATCTGGTTGCAGTCATTAGGCAAGGATTGTGCCTTTGTTAGGCAAGGACCTCATGCTTCTCCTGGGCTGCTACACTTGCCTCTGCTTCAACTCTCCTCATTGCCCCACTCCAAAAAATATATATCTCTGACCTTTTGGCTGCCCTACACTCTGCCACCACTGCCTAACCCTGCCAATCTTCTTCCTTCCGCTGGCCTCAGGAAGGGAGACCAGGTGCCTCATCAGCAGGATGAAGAAGAAGGCAGCAAGGGTCAGCCATGACTAGCAGTGGGGTGACAGTGGTGGGCAGCAGTTGGGGAGTGCAGGATGGCCAAAAAGAGAAGTATGGGGGGGAGAGAGAGATAGGCAGATGGGAGGGCACAGTTGGAGCACATGCTGTAGTCATAAATGTCAACTACCTGGATTTTGATCATGTGACCACAGGCTGTTGTCACAGCTCTGACTTCAAGGCCCAATTATAGCTGTCATTTATTCAGCACTGTCGTAACTTCACTGTCATTGAATGATTGTTGATTAAATAAAGACTGTCTGATTTTTGTTTTGTTTTGTTTTGTTTTGTTTTTGGTTTTTGAAAAACTGATTGGAGCAAATCATACACACCCTTTCAATCCATTCAGAGGTTTGAAATTCCCCACTATTTATTTCCAAACAGACCTATCACAACTAAATTAAACCTGCTGTTCGTGAAGTGCTGCTTTATGTCAAGCAGACAAATAAAATTAAATATTAAAAGTCTCCCAGAGGAAATCTTCACAATCTTCTTTCATGTAGCACCTTGGCAGATGAAATATATCTATAATATGTGTCTTAAGATTGAAATTTCTCCTTACTAAGACAGTGATTCAACAAATGCTTTTGATATTCAAATAGCTTTTAAAGTCATTATTGCACACGTATTGCAGATATTCATAATGCTGTGTTACCTTTATATACTGCTTTGCTCTGGGGAGTGAAAGGCAATGCATATAGGGGGTCTTCACTCATTTTATCACTGCAGCCACTTTATTGAGTTGTTGGATTGTGGTAGTGCCTGACCCAAGGCATCTACTGAGTGACCTGATGTAGAAAGGATTGGAAACTAGGTCTCCCTACACATTGCCCTCTCTACATTTTCAAACTAATAGAAATGTAATAGCTATATAAATGATTCAATTACATTTTTTAGCTTACCAGGCCACATTTTGGTTTAATGCCATGTCAAATTTAATTACTGAAAGTCATTAGCAAGTGAATCCTAGAAAAAGATAGAGCCTTGGTGGAGCAGTGGGCTAATGCCTCCTTAAGTAACACCAGCTGCCTGCAATTAGTGCAGGTTCGGGTCCCAAAAGGCTCAAGGTTGACTCAGCCTTCCATCCTTCCGAGGTAGGTAAAATGAGGACCCAGATTGTTGGGGGCAATTAAGCTGACTTTATAAAAATGCCGCTTGGGGCCCCCCAAAAGCCCTAATAAGCAGGCATATACATAGAATGAAGGCTATTGCTAAGCACATTGATTTGTGCTTCTTAGATTGTAAGGCACCCTGAGTCTTTGGAGAAGGGCGGGATATAAATGGGATTAAAAAAATAATAATCATATCAACTTAAAAAATGCAATGTAGGCTGATATTGCTGACTTTGTAATAATGCCGCTTGGGGGGTGTATGAAAGCCCTAATAAGCAGGCATATACATAGAATGAAGGCTACTGCTAAGCTTGTAAGCCGCCCTGAGTCTTCGGAGAAGGGTGGGATATAAATGGAATTTAAAAAAAAAATACCATAAAAGGTCCTCGAGGGCATGAAACCGCATTTGTGTTTAACATATATTTCACCATCTAGCCAACCTTAGTTAAACTATGAAAAAGGGTTCGATACATGTGTACAGCTTTTCCAGAAAAATCAATAGGATTCAAGGCCAAATGGCACATTGGGTGAAATACAATCAGGTAGTTCTGTCTGAGTGGTTTCTTTTTCTTAGAAAAAACCAAAGCAGCTGTCTATAGAAGAACAGTATATGGAGATGTGGAAGCCTATATTGTCTTACTGCAATTCCATCTTACCCAATAAACATACACACTCACAGAAACACACATACACACAAGAACCAGTGGGAGCTTTTTTAAAAGCTAGTTACTGGCATGGGATTCAGTCAATATGCCCTTTCTGAGACTATAGCTCTACGGGGAATATTCCTTCTCCAAATATGGACAAATTAAACAGAATATATTTAATGCAATATGTGATTTGGTATTTAAATACACTTGAGTTGGGAACATAAGAATCTGTCTGTTGGGCTGCACCACGTAGATCTGTCTTATTTATAGCAGTTGGGAACATTTCCCCAGGTTTTCATTATAATTCATTAGATTTATATCTCCTCTTTTCCCAGGAGCTCATGGCAGCATACATAGCATTCCTTCCATCAATTTTCCCCCAATAAAACCTAGCAGGATTGATTAGGCTTAGTAAAGCAACTGCCCAAAGTAATCTAGGAAGCATTGATGGCTAAAGGAAGACTTAAACATCAATGTCCTTGATCTTAGTCTAATACTGTGATGGAATACATTGAAGTGGGAGTTTCCCAGGAAGAAGTGAACAAATTCCAAAGAGGGAGATGAGACAAGAGTAAAACCACCTGGAGCTGGATAGCAAGAGAATTGTGATAGACATTGCTTAGAATTTCTCAGGGTATATCCATAAGGATGTGTGTAGTAAGGGTTGAGTCTGGCAAGATTCTGTCTATTGTGCAATTAAAGAACTGAACTTTGGCTGCATTGTTCTATGTCATTTGTGGTCTAGATCTGACAAATAGTTTATATACATCTCATTAGCATAACAATGGGCAATATCTTTAACACCATTAAACAACAACATCTGCATATCCTTGGGAAGGATTTGATAGATGGACAAAAATGTCAAATTCAGTCTAAAAACCTGGGTGTCTGTGCAATTAACCATTATAAAAATCCCCTCCAAAGATAGTCTCTTGTGGTGAGGGAGGTACTTATGATGAGGTTAAAAGCTATGGTGGAGGTAGTGTAATTTACCAGGAGGGTCACACCTGGGAGAAAGAGCCAGAATGAAGGTATCCAACAAGCCATTTAATATGGTAAGAAAACAGAAAATGAGTCCTATATTGGATCAGCATTGTGCAGGCCAACAAGGACTATGTCAGATGTTAAGTTCTGGGCATCTGTCAAAAAATGGACAATGGGATTCAGGGACTGGCTTTGTAGGATTATTGGAAGAAAAACAATCACAGACAAAAGTATACTGTGTTTGAAAATCAAGCCATTATGGCCTGCTGTTATGAATTAGAAACAGCAAAGTGGGGATAGTTAAAGTGAATGTTTGAACCGTGGAAAAGAATGTATCCAGATTCAAATACCACTGAACAACAATTAGCATATCAAAGGCGATTCATTACAAGAAATAAGATAATTCAGGAATTTAGAAGAGAGTCTGAAAAATTGTGAAGATGGAAGACTCAAAAATACAATAAAAATTGGTAAGGAAATAAAAAAAATGATAAAAACTGAGATGATTAAAATAGTATGGGATTTCCAAATACAAACTGATAATGTTTTGGCATATAGCATGCCAGATTTAACTGTAGTTAAAAAAAGAAGAAAATTTAGATAATTGGTGGGATATTAGATAACCATGCGATATTAGAATAAAAGACAAAGAATTGGAGAAGATCACAAAGTGTCAAGATCTGAAAATTGAAGTCAAAACATTATGGTATAAACTGGTCATGATTGTTCCAGAGGTTATTAGCATATTGGGTGCCATACCAAAAAATCTTGGACAGGATGTAGAAAATTAGCACTTGTCAAATTTTCCATCTGCCCATTACAAAAGGCCATACTGCTTGCATCTGTATATACGTATAATACGCTGATACATTAATTTATAACATCCTAAATGCTTAGAAGGAACATGATGTGTTTGAAGGCCAACATTGACTAAAGAACGTCAGGTGCAACTTCACATTGTTGTGAACAGATCATTAAAAATAACAAGAAATCAAGTCTAAATATTTTGCTGACTGTGCAAGCAACCATAATAATATATGCTTTTATTCATTCATTAATCCATATATACGTAGATATTCATATAGAAGGCCATCATTATATGACTGCATGTTAATGTAAAGCATAAAATTACAAGTTCACCTATTGTATGCATAAGAAAGAAAAATAGTTCATATCTACATGGAAGGAAATATGCAGTGGAGTACCTCAAGGCTCTACCTTAGGCCCACTATTCTTCAATATCTTCATAAACAATTTATATAAGGGGATAGAAGGACACTCATCAAATTTGCAGACAACACCAAGCTGACAGGAATAGCCAACAGTCCAGAAGTTAGGCTCAAGGACAAGTTTCAACAGATTTGAACACTGGGCCTTATTTAACAAAATGAAATCCAGTGGTGAAAAAAGTAAGTTTTTACATTCAGGCAAGAAAAACAAAATGTACAGGTATATAATAGATGGTTCCTTGCTCAATAGTAGTAACTGTGAGAGGGATCTAGGAGTCCTAGTTACTTAAATATGAACCAGCAGTGTGTTGAAGCTGCCAGAAAAGCAAACACAGTCCTAGGCTGTATTAACCAACAGATAGTATCAAGATCACCTGAAGTGTTAGTACCACTTTATAATGCCCTTATAAGACCACATTTGAAATATTACACCCAGTTTTGGTTGCCAAAAATATGTAGAGACTCTACAAAGAATACAGAGAAGAGCAAACAAAGATGATTAAGTGACTAAAGGCTAAAATATATGAAGAATTGTTGTAGGAATTGGGTATGTCTAGTTTAACAAAAAGAGGGACTGGGGGTTACATGATAGCAGTATCTATAACTAAGGGGCTGCCTCAAAGAAGAGGGAGTCAAGCTATTCTCTAAAGCACCTGAATGCAGAACAAGAAGCAATGGATGGCTTGCCTACAGAAGTTGTAGGTGTTCCAACACTGGAGTTTTTAAAAAAGAGATTGGACAACCATTTGTCTGAAAAGGTATAAAGTCTCCTGATTGAGCACGGGGCTGGACTAGATCATTGCCAAGGTCTCTTTCAACTATGTTAATCTGTTAATAATTGTTATTTACCTTAATGTGAAAGAAAAAAGCATTAGGAAGAATTTCAAGGTCTCCCCAACCCTATGATTCTATGGAGATACTGGAGATTCCCAGTTATCCAGATCATGGAATCATATATGTGCTTTTTCAAAAGTCAACTGGACTTTGTTTTTTCCATTTTTCCATTCCATTTTAGTGGAAAAACAAAGTACAGTTGCCTTTTGAAAAAGCACATTTATGATTCCATTTGTTCTCACATCTCAAAGCTGTTAATTTCAGAACACAATAATCTCAGCTACTTCATCAGGAAAACATAGTGAAGAAGTGTTAGCTTTATTTATTTATAAATAAACCTAGTTATGATAATTGGACATTTTTGTGTCCAAAGAATAACCTGCCAAAATAACTGTTTATATATTTATCATTCCCCTTCATGGATTACTGCCTTGTTGTGGTGAAGGGATTTGCATAATTCAATGAAGCTATGAGCTATGCCATGCATGGCCACCCAAGATGGACAGGTCATAGCAGAGAGTTCTGACAAAACATGATCCACTGGAGAAGGAAATGGCAACCCACTCCAGTATCTTTGCCATGAAAACCCCATGGACAGTACCAAAAGTAAAAAAAGATATGACGCTGGAAGATGAGCCCCTCAGGGCAGAAGGCAACATATATGCTACTGGGGAAGAGCAGAGGGCTAGTACTAGTAGTGCCAGAAAGAATGAGGCGACTCAGCTGTGGATGTACCTGGTGGTGAAAGGAAAGTCCAATGCTGTAAAGATTTTTCTCCATAGAAACCTAGAATGTAAGATCCATGATTCAAGGAAGGCTGGACGTGGTCAAACAAGAGATGACAAGACTGAATATCAACATCTTAGGAATCAGTGAGCTAAAATGGACAGGAATGGGTGAATTTAATTCAGATGCCCATCAGGTATACTACTGTGGGCAAGAATCCCTCAGAAGAAATGGAGTAGCCTTCATAGTCAATAAAAGAGTAGGAAAAGCAATACTTGGATACAATCCCCAAAATGACCAAATGATCTCAGTTCAAATCCAAGGCAAAACATTCAATATCACAATAGTCCAAGTCTATGCCCTAACCACTAGTGCTGAAGAGGATGAAATTGACCGGTTCTATGAAGGCCTACAGCACCTTATAGAACTAACACCAAGAAATGATGTCCTTATCATCATGGGGGATTGGAATGCTAAAGTAGGAAGCCAAAAGATAACCAGAATAACATACAAGTTTGGCCTTGGAGTACAAAATGAAGCAGGGCACAGGCTGACAGAATTTTGTCAAGAGAATACAATGGTCATAGCAAACACTCTTTTCCAACAACCCAAGAGACGGCTCTACACATGGATATCACCAGATGGTTAACAGAGAAATCAGATTGACTATGTGCTCTGCAGCCAAAGATGGAGAAGCTCTATACAGTCAGTAAAAACAAGACCAGGAGCTGACTGTGGCTCAGACTATGAGCTTCTCATTGCAAAATTTAGGCTTAAACTGAAGAAAGTAGGGAAAAGCACTAGGCCACACAGTTATGAACTAAATCATATCCCTGATGAACATACAGTAGAGGTGACAAATAGATTTAAGAAATTAGATCTGATAGACAGAGTGCCTGAAGAACTGTGGACAGAGGTTTGCAACATTGTACAAGAGGTAGCAACTAAAACCATCCCAAAGAAAAATAAATGAAACAAAGCAAAATGGTTTTCTGAGGAAACTTTGCAAATAGCTGAAAAAAGGAGAGAAGTGAAAGGCAAGGAAGAAAAAGAAAGATACACCCAATTGAATGCAGAATTCCAGAGAACAGAAAACAATAGAATAGGGAGGACCAGAGATCTTTTCAAGAAAATTGGAGAGATGAAGGGAATGTTTCATGCAAAGATGGGCATGATAAAGGACCAAAATGGCAGAGATCTAACAGAGGCAGAAGAGATTAAGAAGAGGTGGCAAAATTACACAGAAGAACTATACAAGAATGAGCTTAATGTCCCTGATAACCACAATGAGGTGGTTACTGACCTCGAGCCAGACATCCTAGAATGTGAAGTGAAGTGGGCCTTAGGAAAGCTGAACAACAACAAAGCTAGTGGAGGTGACAGTATTCCAGCTGAGCTATTCAAAATCTTAAATGACGATGCAGTAAAAGTGCTACACTCAATTTGCCAGCAAATTTAGAAAACTCAACAGTGGCCACAGGATTGGAAAAGATCAGTTTACATTCCAATTCCAAAGAAAGGCAGTGCCAAAGAATGTTCAAACTATCGCACCATTCCACTCATTTCACATGCTAGTAAAGTTATGCTTGAAATCCTACAAGCTAGACTCCAGCAGTACGTGGATCGAGAACTACCAGAAGTACAGGCAGGATTTCGAAGAGGCAAAGGAACTAGAGATCAAATTGCCAACATACGCTGGATCATGGAGAAAGCTAGGGAGTTCCAGAAAAACATCTACTTCTGCTTCATTGACTATGCTAAAGCATTTGATTGTATGGATCACAACAAACTGGCAAGTTCTTAAAGAGAACGGAGTACCAGACCATCTCATTTGTCTCTTGAGAAACCAATATGCGGGGGAAGAAGGAACAGTGAGAACTGGACACAGAACAACTGGTTCAAAATTGGGAAAGAAGTCCAGCAAAGCTGTATACTGTCACCCTGCCTATTTAACTTATATGCAGAGCACATCATGAGAAAGGCAGGGCTAGATGAATCTAAAGTTGGAATTCAGATTGTAGGGAGAAATATCAACAACCTAAGATATGCAGATGATACCACTCTAATGGCAGAAAGTGAAGAGGAACTAAAGAGCTTCTTGTTGCGAGTGAAGAAGGAGAGTGCAAAAGTGGGCTTGAAACTTAACATTAAGAAAACCAAGATCATGGCATCTGGCCCTCTCAATTCCTGGGAAATAGATGGGGAAGAAATGGAGGTAGTCACAGATTTTATTTTCCTGGGCTACAAGATCACTGCAGATGGGGACTGCAGCCAAGAAATTAAAAGATGCTTGCTCCTGGCGAGGAAAGCCATGGCAAATCTAGATAGCACACTAAAAAGCAGAGATATCACCCTGCCAAGAAAAGTTTTTTTTAAAAAAAATCCCATTTATATCCCGCCCTTCTCCGAAGACTCAGGGAGGCTTACAATCTAAGCACAAATCAATGTGCTTAGCAATAGCCTTCATTCTATGTATATGCCTGCTTATTAGGGCTTTCGCCTTCCCCCAAGCGGCATTATTACAAAGTCAGCTTATTGCCCCCAAAAATCTTGGTCCTCATTTTACCTACCTCGGAAGGATGGAAAGCTGAGTCAACCTTGAGCCTGGTTGACTATAGTCAAAGCTATGGTCTTTCCCAGTTGCAATGTATGACTATGAAAGTTGGACCATAAGAAAGGCTGAGTGCCAAAAAATTGAGGCCTTTGAACTACGGTGCAGGAAAAGACTCCTGCGAGTCCCTTGGACTGCAAGTTGATCAAACCGGTCAGTCCTAGAGGAGATCAACCCTGACTGCTCTTTAGAAGGCCAGATCCTGAAGTTGAAACTCAAATATTTTGGCCACCTAATGAGAAGGAAGGACTCACTGGAGAAGAGCTTTATGCTGGGAAAGATTGAGGGCAAGAGAAGAATGGGACGACAGAGAATGAGGTGGCTGGATGGAGTCACTGAAGCAATAGGCATGAGCTTAAATGGACTCCAGAAGATGGTAGAGGACAGGAACGCCTGGAGGAACATTGTCCATCAGGTCGCGATGGGTCGGACATGACTTTGCAGCTAACAAGAACAACAATGGTTATCATTAAAATGCCCCAAGGAAGAAGACTTTAAGAAAGGCAGCCAAAGAAAGGAGAACAGCATTGAGCAGTGATTTTTTTTTAAAAAAGGTAAACAACTAAGCAATTTCCAACATATACAGTATATGCTATGAAAATAGGCAAGTGATGTTAATGTGTACTCAACAAACTCAAATTAGAACAGTCACCTTTTTTAGGAGCTTTCTGTTGTGTAGCAAACATTTTTAACATGTTTCTGTACTCTCCTGAGAAACGGATATAAATTTTGAGTTACACAGTGTCTACTTCAGTTTGTTTCTCTTATTAGTCCAAACTGTGATCACTACTGGAAAAAGAAACCCACGTTCTCTGTGCATACTGCTGCGTGGTCTAAAACAAGTAGGAACCAATATCTTCATGTACTTTAATGAAGCCTGGTCCACTTTGTTGAATAGTTTGAAATTCCATTCCTCATTGGTCTAGGCACTTACCAGTGAACCATCTCATCATACAGTGCATCCAAATCAATTTCCTTTAGATTGCAAGCCTGTAGTGCATTGCAACATTACTCTAATGGCATAGCTTTTCCAAGGGTTAGTTTGGACATTTGGCAATGAAAACGGTTTTCAGAGAAGTCATGATCGCCACTCAGGGATTTCTAAATTAATCATTAACCATCCAAACTTTCTGAATTAAATGAAGTCTTTTGCATTAGTATTTTGGCTATTCTAACTAACAAGTCCTGTTTCTACTGAAAATTGCCATTGGGTTTCTAGGTAAAATGCTGCAATATGCTTCTCCCTTTTCATGCAAAAGGACTAAGCAGCACATTTCCTCTGACATAGAGAACTTTCTCTTTCTGATCTCTCTCTCCCCCTCCCCATTTTCCCTAGCATCTTTCTCTCTTTCACAAATACAAAATGTATTCTTCATTTAATAGATTGTAATCATGTTAGAGTCTTAGGTTATTATAGATAACCTATAAGAGCCATGGGGGCCCAGTGGTTAGAATGCAGTACTGCAGGCTACTTTTGCTGACTGCTTGTTTGCTAGCAGTTTGGCAGTTTGAGTCTTACTGGCTCAACGTTGACTCAGCCTTCCAGCCTTCTGAGGTTGGTAAAATGAGGACCCAGATTGTTGGGGACAATGTGCTGACTCTGGAAAACCGCTTAGAGGGGGCTGTAAAGCACTGTGAAGAGGTATATAAGTCTAAGTGCTATTGCTATATTTTGCTATAGCAAGTGGGGTGGGCTATTTATTTATTTATTTATTTATTTATTTATTTATTTATTTATTTATTTATTCGTTTTATATACCGCCCTTCTCCCGGAGGACTCAGGGCGGTGTACAGAGCAAAGTAAGTATACAATAAACCAACAATAAAACAAATAAAACCCCAGATCTACAAATAAAACCCCAAATCTATCAGGCCAGGCCGGCTTGCTGGAATAGATAGGTTTTTAAATCTCGCCGAAAGGTGCGAAGGTCGGGGGCCATCCGGATTTCAGCTGGTAAGCGGTTCCAGAGGATTGGCGCACCCACCGAGAATGCTCTCCCCCTGGGGGTCACCAGCCGGCATTCTCTGACCGGTGGCACCCTGAGAGGATTACAATCCGGGCTGCGGAAACGGCCAGTGAGCGTGTGCCCCTACGCATATCCTCACTTGCGATGAGCAATGGGCAAGCACATGCACTCCATTTGTGTCACTGGCAGGCATGTATGCATGCCACTCAAGCAAATAGAGCTACGTATGTGCACACTTGCAGGTCACTCACACAGAACCATCCCCTCTGCCCCCCTCGCTGGCCTGCAAAGCCAGAAATGTTGGGAAATCCTGGAGTAGAGCATTTTTTTCTGCAGTAATATGCAATATATTAAATTTAGGATATTCTAATAAGCTCTTCCCAGGTACTACGCAACTGTATGTAGAATGAATCAGAAAGCAAATCAGAGGCAGCCTAGTTCTGCACCTTAGAAAAATCAAACCCAAGTATATCAAGTCTGAATCAGCATCTTCTCTATGTATAAATGTATCAGTTTATCCATCCATAAGAGTTCTTCCAGTTTAGAATGCCTTTCACCTCTTGCTCTTTCCTGCTTTTTTATGAGGGCATTTGCAAAATGAATGGAATAAAATTTGCACTCGGTCCCGGTGAAACTGCTTCTCTTTCCCTTAATTAAAATGGAATCATTTTCTTAATGACAATTTGAGGCACAATTTCCACACCCAAGGAAACCTTTCCAAATTGCATTGCTCACAGTAGCCCATATTTCTTCGAAGTAGACCTGGTCCCTGATTATATTTAGGGCTTAATGATTGAATTAATTCATTATTTTTTTTATTCTTTGGTGATCATAACTTTTATGTAGCGTGGGTTAGTCAGCAGAAAGTCCAAATTGAAAGAACTTCGGTTACTTCTGAAATGCTATGTAAATCTCCAGTTTCTAAAAAGACAGCCACAGATCATTTATGTTTACAAATGAATTTGGGCTCATTTCCTTATGCACTTACAGCCAGAGGATTCTCTATGCAGACCTACTGCTCCATGTTCTGTATGTAGCAAAAAAAAAAAGTTCTTTTGCTAATCATGGACTTTGTGAATTGAATATATGCTCACATAAAAACTGCTTTGGGTGCTGTGACATGGACATTTCCCGTTCTGCACTGTCTTTCTTTCTTTTTTTCCTAGCTGTCAGGGTCTGCAATCTTATAATGGGGTCAGGATAGAAATTCTTATTTATGATCCTAGTAATCTATCATAAAAGCAGATAACATTTCATCATTCCTCAAGAATAAAAAAAAGTTAATACACAAATTGGAAAATATTTCCTATAAAAGTGATAACTATCAAGAGCTTCTGGACCACATGTTTGAATGACAAGAGAGTGGTTGTTCTTGCCAGAAGGTTAAATATTTGTTTGGAAAATGTCAGAATACACTAGATAACCTGAAGATCACATATATAAATTGGGATACATTTTGCAGACAGGGGATTAAAAAAAAGAAAAACAGTGATGGCGAGGGAATATATTGCGGAGCAATTCTGCAGATATTTGACCCAAAAGGAGATTTGGTATTGACTTTCAGCTAAAGTAAGGGAAGTGTTCCCGATTAATGAAATGGCTAATCATGGATTACACTCTCCTTAAACAATAAATAACTCATATTTGTAAAGCTATGGTTGCATAGAAATAGGTTGACTTTGGGGACCCTTGGTCACAGATTACTGTAATCAGTTGCCCATATGTATTGCAAACATAAAAGTAATTTCATAGTCAAATCCATGTAGCTTTTGTTTTGGCAACAGCAGAGAAATGGTTTGCCATTATCTTTTTCTGAGATGTTTTTGGCTTTCCAATTTAACCTGACACAAGGGGGTCTCCTTTGTTAGAACTGAGTGAGAAATACATGCATAAAGTACAATGGCTACTTCAGTGAGTAGAGGTAGGAATTATATTTTTTGTGAGAAAGTAATGTACCATATCCAGTGGCTCCTGTTTTCTAATATGGGTCCAAATTTGCAGTCCTGGTTTGAAATGCACAAACATTTTCACAATTTGGATCAACATTATACTTTTGCCTATATTCATTCCAGGATTATGGGTTCATCAGAGGCTCTATCCCAGTTTCTTTCTCTCTGTCTCTGTCTCTGTCTCTGTCTCTGTCTCTCTCTCTCTGTGTGTGTGTGTGTGTGTGTGTGTATGTGTCTGTCTGTCTGTCTGTCTCTCTGCCTCTCTCGCTCTCTGCCTCTCTCTCTCTTTGTGTCTCTGTCTCTCTCATCTAGCTATCATCTATCATCAATCTATCATTACACAGTGACTTTTTTCTCTTGACTCTTTCAGTTTTTTAATCCTTTTACATTTCTATTATCATGTACATTTATCCCTCGAATATTAATTTATTCTGGTAGTGAGTTGTATATTGTTTTGAGTTCAGTGTGTTTTATTCTTGATTTGTTTTACGTTACCCTTGCAGACCTGTTCTATTTGCTAGATGGTATTTTTTTAAAAAAATGTTTGAGATTAAAAAATAATAATAATAAGCTTTTGATTCCAATAAAAAAGTATGTACTTTCTTTGTATTTAATGTTCTTTTTTCCCCTTAAAAATCTTTCTGTTTTTCTCTATTTTGTTTTAACAGTTTATTTAAATGAATAGGACTGTCGTGTATATAATGGTTGTTCAAAAACCTATCATTGAGTACAGCCTAGGGGCAGCAGATTGTCTGCATATATCCTAAGGTTGGACTATAAGAATACATATAACAAAACTTCATTCTCCATGGTGATGTATAATGTTGCGATGAACGACCGGTCAGGGTTCTGGCTTCAACTCTTAGAGCCCCTTGACAGGGGTGAGAATTTGGAGGGACCCTCACGAGGGTGTGCACCTTGAATAAGGAAGGATCTTGCCCTTTACCACCGACCCAGCATGCCGGAAATTCCAACGGTCATACTTGGGAACTGCGGATAGTTCAGAAGCAAAGTCCTAGGACAGACTGAGACACCAACACAAGTTTGCTCAAGGTGAGAGCACAGAAGTGCCCGGGGTGGATGTTATGCCCCCGAATACCTCTGGACATTCTCCTTTATTAGGCTGTTTCATTTGGGAGGGGGGAAAAACACTCATGGAAGGTCAAAGGGGAACATAGCTCATGGTATACAATTGCTAATGAAGAAAGCAAAGGTCATAATAAAACATAGTTTATGCTAACAGAGAACTGCTAATGAAGAGGGCAAAGGTCATTACAGGAAACAATAATGCATAGCTATCCATACAAATGTTAACAAAGTTGACAGGGATTATTGCAGGAAGACATAACTTGAGGCAGAAATAATTGCAGGAGACAGGGCTAAATACAAATGCTAACAGGGAAGACAAAAGGTTATCACAGGAAGACATAATTTTGAAGCAGAGACAGTTTCTTGAAGCATGGGCAATTTACACATGTGAATCAGAGACAGGAATGTGGTTGTAAATAAGAAAAGAGTTTTATCACCAGAGGCAGAGATGGAATGTAGGAATGTGGCCTTACAATTGCAGATTAGGTAGAACTGAATGCAGGAATGTGACTTAACGATTGCTAATTGGGGAAAAGGCAGAAGTGTTAAACTTTTTCAAAGAAGGTCTTTCGCAGGCAGAGAAAAGCAGATTTTACACTGGCAGAAATATAATCACTAGAGACAGGAAGGGAGAATTCTGTGATTTTTAATATAGGAATAAAAAAGGTCTTTTGTAGGTCTGGGTTCTCTACAACTCCTCTTTTTCTGTTTTTTAAAGCCAATTACTGAGAAGGCCCCTCAAAATCCAAAACTTTCTCTTCTAGGATACTTACGCTGGAAAAAGAGAAATCCTCCGATACCTCCTGAGCCTGCGTTAATGTTCCTTTCAAAGAGTGCTGGTGTGAGGGTGCATCAGTCTCTGGGTCAGAAGTGAATTCTAAAAGAGGGTGTTTGTATTCACTGTCAACAGTGTGTTTCATCAACAGAATGTCATCGCTAATGCTGCTCAGCCTTCGTTGTAGAAAATTTAAAAGTTTACCCATAACACATGGGCCAATTGCACATGCAAGTAATAATAAAATTAAAGGACCAGCTATGGCTGAGAAAAGGGTGGTCAGCCAGGGAGAGAAGTTAAACATTCCTTGATACCAAGTATAATGCTGGGAGCGTTCTCTCTCTCTGTCTTTCAATCGTTTGTCTAGTTCTGCCATGGAGTCAAGCACAATACCTGAGCTATCAGTGTAAAAGCAACATTCCTCTTTCAAAGCTACACATAGACCTCCATTTTTTAAGAAAAGCAAATCCAAACCTCTTCTATTCTGTAAAACAACTTCCGATAGTGAGGTGAGAGAATTTTGGAGAGCAACCATAGACTGTTCGATTCGTTTGAGGTCTGCATCAATTTCGATACTTAACTTGCGGATGCTTTGGTCACCCAGGACCATGCCTGTAATACCTGTTGCTGCACCAGTGGCTCCCAGGCCTAAGAGAATGGCTAAGGTCACAGTGCTGATTACCTCGCGTTTAGCTCGAAGAGAATATTGGGGTGGTTCCATACGGGAGATATAGTCATTATCAGAAAAGACAGACATTTTTGGGAGAAGGTAGACTTGAATACAAAAAGCTTTTTGTGTGTGTAATATGTCTCCACTGACACATGCAGTGGCACCAGTGGAGCAAGCCCAAGTGGATCCATTGGAAGGAATGAAGAACTGACCCTTAAGTCGTTTGGAAAGATCTGCTGTTGTAGAGTGAGTATACATTATAGACCATCCCTCAGCTCCATAGGGAAGACCTGTCCTTTCATTTGGTAAAAATATCATACAAGATATATAAGCATCAGATGAGGCATTAATACAATAGTGAGAATAATTAGAAGGTACATATCCAAGACAGCATCCTTGGCCTTCAATGGAAAATATAGTTATAGAAGAATTGGACCACCTGCAAGTGGCATCAGAGGTGCTATTTGCAAATGGGGAGGGGGAGCCAATAGCTTCATAAAAAGGGGGTTGAGAAGATAAGCACAACCAACATTTAGTATCATTGTCAGGGAAAGCATGGGCTGCTACTAGGGCGTCATATGTGGAGGAAACAAGAGTTATTAATGGATTAGTTTCCCTTGAAAAGGGTTGTAAAAAAGGAGAGTTATTTTGCTTATTTGGACCCACAGGTGGGGATACTTCTAGGGACATGGTGAGTCGAATTATAAAAATATTACCTGGATGACTGTATCTGGATTTTTCATAGGATCTGCCCCCCCACTTTTTCCCTGCTAACCAAGCAGCAAGCGGGAGCCTTTTTCCATGTGATGTGAAGGTGACGTACATTGGGTTGAGGTGAACACCACAGCAGGCCCAATTGCTGCATGATGACCAAGGCAAGTTGGAGTCCTGCCCCAGTCTTGCCTCGATGTAATCAGTAGTGTAAGGTGCAGTCCACCAAATTTTTCCTGTGGACACACATTGCCAAGATTTGCAATACCAATCAGAGGCGGTTCCACATTCATCTATATGGGATAGGTCTGTAATATAGCCTGGGCAAATGTACAGGCCTGGGCCTGTGCACCAGACACTACGAGGGGAAGGATCACACTTTGTTTTGTGCTTAAACCCATGGGCTCCTACGAGCATTTCAGCAAAGTCAAAGTAGAGCGTGGGAAACCAGGGCCACAGGGTACGGTTGGAGATGGAGTATAGGGTGTTTCCTTGAAAGTCAATGATAGTCCAGGTGTAGTTTGCAGGGCGGTGCTGGTTGTTAGGGACGGAGAGCAAAGAGCGTCGTGATCGAGGAAAATGTTGTCGTGGTGATGAGGCTTGTAGAATGTTTCTTGGAGTGATTGGTGCAGCAGGCTGTGCATCGGTCCAAGCAATGTTACGCGGCTGGCGGGGGGGTGACAAAGGACGTTGGTCGTGTCCTCGCTGGCCGTGATTTGGCGAAGCCCGTTGATGAATGTGATGATGAGGCGGCGGGGAATTTTTGCTTCCTCCTTCACAGTGGCCGACGAGGCGATCAAAAGACCAGAGGCACTTTAGCGTGTTGACAGGAGAGGGGTGTCTGCAGCGGACGTAGCGTACAGCACAGGGATCCTTTGAATAGGGTGGGTATCTGGAGAGCCAAGAAGCAAGCAGAGAAGGAATGGGAAGGTAGGAGGCAGAATATGAAGAGAAAAGATACACGGTTTGATTGAAACGAGCGCCATTGGCTAGAAATCCAAGGCAGGAGTAAGAGCCAATAGTGGAGGGGGTGACGGTTACACGAAGGAAGATAGTACATGGAAAATAAGTGTGTTTAATATGTGCCGGAAAAGGAGAAGCAAGATAACGACCGCGGTGTTGCAATGTATAATTACAGTGAGGCAGAGAGTCATCTTGAAAAGTGAAAGTGACAGATGTGAAGGGGGGTGCAAGTATAATATGCGGGTCAGCCCTCAATTGAGCTGCCGCTAAAGAGTAAAGGCAAAGACATAGAGTCAGCAGCAGGGGAAGGCTTTGTGATGGCATGATAGGGCCGTACGCAACGTGCAGGGACCCACAATGTGCGATCTGGAAGTTGGACTGCAGCGTAGCCTTTTCCCCAGGTGATCAGGGGTACCGGTCCTTTCCAAGCAGGATCTGGTAGTTGCCTATAATAAACAGAAGGTCTGGAGGTTGGACAAGGAGGGTTAGAAAAATGTCGAGAAGCGGCTGAAGTAGCTGGTGACCCTGTAAGGTTCAGAAAATTGAGAGTATAAAGACAAACATTAAGAACATTTTGCAACACTGGGAGTGTCGGGGGGCTTACGCCTTTTGCCCCTAAATATCGTTGCAATGCATTTTTGAGTGTTTGATTTGTGCGTTCCACAATAGCTTGCCCTTGGCTATTAAATGGAATACCAAATTTG
The DNA here is from genome assembly GCF_947247035.1 of Vipera ursinii. Lineage (NCBI taxonomy): Eukaryota > Metazoa > Chordata > Lepidosauria > Squamata > Viperidae > Vipera > Vipera ursinii. Next base: position 232,765,698 of record NC_139512.1, read on the forward strand.
TGTACAATGTCCCATCGATAGCAAAATTCCGAAAATGCAGTACTTGTGTATGCAGGACCATTGTCAGTTTTTAAAATTTTAGGACATCCCAGTGTTATGAAAGATCTAATACAATGATTGATTGTTTGTTTGGCCGTTTCCCCTCTTTGTAGGGTGGCCATGATAAAGCCTGAATACGTATCTACGGATACATGAATATACTTCCAAGGGGCAAATGGAGGGAATTGTGTAACGTCCATTTGCCAAGTCTCACAAGCTTGTGTACCCCTAGGATTTACTCCTTCAGGGATACTTCGAGCTTGAAGACTACAAGTAGGGCATTGTTGAATGATTGCAGCAGCTTCTTGGTGTGTGAGTCCGAATTGCTTTACAAGAGCCTTTTTGTTTTGATGAAAATATGAGTGACTTTCTCCGGCTGTTAAAGCACAAATCTGTAAGACAGATTTACAGGCTTCATCCGCCATGTGATTCCCTTCTGATAGGAATCCTGGAAGATGTTGATGACTCCTAATGTGTGCTACAAATAATGGTGTTGTCCGTTTTTGTAACAATTGTTGCAGCTGTAAAAATAAATTCATTAATGATGGTGATAAAGAAGGAGAAATATAGGCATCAAAAATTGAAAAAACAATGTTGGCAACATAAAGACTGTCTGTGATTATATTCAATGGCTGATTTTGAAAAATGGAAAGAGCCAGATTAAAAGCAGCTAATTCAGCTTGTTGAGCTGATGATTGTCCCGTAGTGAGACGTTTGTGCCATGTGGAATCAAGTTGCCAAACACATGCCCCAATGGCTTTTGAACCATCCGTAAACACTGTTAGTGCCTGCGGGATAGGTTGTTTTGCTATTGGATTAAAAATTGTAGTTGGGATTGTTTTGATCAATTGTAATCGAGGGTCTGTTGGGAGATGGCAAGATAATTTTCCATTCCAATTTTCAAGAGCAATTTGAAGGACATCTGAATTTACAAACATCTCTTCCCATTGTGTCAATCGGAAGGGGAGATAAATTGTGTCTATTTCCAGACCCATCATTGCCTTTGCCCGTTTTCGAGCTTTGGTGAAAAGAGCAGCAAGTTGGGTGATTCGAGAAAAAATAGAAGTTTTTGGAGTGTGAGACAGGTGTAACCATTCCAAGATTAAAAGTTTTTTACTGCTACTAATTTGCATAAGAATCCCTGTGTACAATTGCGGAGTAGAAAGAACAGCCAAAGATATTGGAATGTTGGCCTCTAATCGATCCACCCACAAAGTGCGAAGGGCCAGATTAACCTCTTGAACCACTTGTAATTGATGTGAATCTAGGATGATTTTATCTGCAGGATGCTTGGGGCCTATTAAGGCCTTAAATAAAGGAGATAAGATATTAGTAGGAAGAGAGAAATAAGGTCTAGCCCAATTCAAAGTACCAAGATATTGTTGTAATTTGACCAAGGTAGTAACTGGTCCAATATTTAAAAGTGGAAGATCGGGGGCAGCCGCAGCTGCAAGTACCTTATGACCCAAATATTGTACCGGATATTGCGACTGTATTTTGTCTGGGGCTATAAAAAGACCAGCAGAATTTAAAAGCTGAGTAAGGAAAGGGATAGTTTGCATAACAGTACCTTTTGGTCCTTCTGCTGCAACTAGTATGTCATCCATATAGTGATAGACCAAGATTTTCGGATATTTTTGTCTAAATGGTTCTAAAACTTTATCTACATAGTATTGGCACATTGTTGGAGAATTTAACATTCCCTGAGGAAGAACTTTCCATTGGTACCTTTTAGTGGGTCTGCTATTATTAAATTCAGGAATGGTAAAAGCAAAAAGAAGACGGTCAGGTTCTGCAAGCGGAATAGAAAAGAAACAGTCCTTTAAATCAATTACAACAAGGTCATAATTTTGGGGAATCAAATTAGGATTAGGTAGGCCACATTGCAATGGGCCCATTGGTTGGAGAATGTCGTTGATCTTTCTGAGATCCTGTAGGAGGCGCCATTTTCCTGATTTCTTTTTGATGACAAAAATTGGTGTGTTATAAGGGCTAGTAGAAGGCTCAATATGACCCTGCTGCAACTGTTGTTGGACTAAATCTATTAAAGCAGTGAGTTTTTCAATAGGAAGTGGCCATTGATCTACCCACACAGGAAGACTAGATTTTAAAGCAAGTGACAAAGGTTTAGGCAGCATGTTTAAGGAATATGTAGAGTAGCCCGAAGTTGAGAAAGAAGATCTCGCCCCCAGAGGTTACAATGAAGAGGCAATACGTAAGGTTTAAGAAAAGCAGTAGCCGAAGAATCAGGAGTGGAGGCAGACAGCCAGTTAGTGCTAACCTTGGCAGCCTGTGCTCCTCCCACTCCCTGAACGGCAGAGGTATTGGTAAGAGGCCAATCAGCAGGCCATTCAGCTGTACGGATCACGGAAACATCAGCTCCTGTATCTATTAGACCAGAAAAAGAACGGCCTTGTAAGGAAACAGTAAGAAAAGATTTAGAAACATGAATAGGTTGATGCAAAGAAAAAACACCAGGGGTATCGTCAGTTGGTGGCGACAGAAAAATTAGTGTGGCGACTTGTGTGCCTGCTTTAAGGTGGAAGGTCCTATCGCCATAGGCAGATAAAGAAAGATTATGAAGTGAAGTAGAGTCATAAAGGAAAGGAGCAGCGACTACTCCCTCAACAATTAAAACAGAATTAGGAATAAGTAAAGCCGGAATATTAGAGGGGACAGGCTTCTGTAATGTAATTGATAATGGCATGGTAAAAATTGATCCAGGATCATCATATGTTATATCTGAAGTTAAAGTAACAGGCAATGAAAATGTATTTGAAGATTGAGTGTTTGCCAAATCAAAAGGAAGTGTGGAAATAGTTTCAACCTTTGGAGTGGGGCTGGTTGATCGCCCCATGTCTAGTTTCCCTGGTTTTGTTGAATGGAAACATTTGCTCGACATTGTGAAGCCCAGTGGAAGCCTTTGCGGCAACGTGGGCAAACTGTTTTTGGCTTTGGGTTGGGGGGTGGCTGTGGTCCCCGTGCTTGGCCACGAGGCGCACCCCCTCCCCCAGGTTGTCGACACTGATTTTTGAAGTGACCCGGTTTGCCACAGTTAAAACAATTCCCTGTTCTTGTAATAGGAAAAGCTTCCGGAGAAGTTTCAGGAGATGTTTTATTAGTAGAAATAACTGCCGCCAGTGCTTGCATCTTATAGGAAGTTGTCCCTACACTGCGACAGAGTTCTAAAAATTCTGCAAGTGTAACTCCTGGTTTGTTAGCAATGGGTTGTAAGACTTTCTGACAGTCATCATTAGCATTGCTATAAGCCAATTTAATAATCAATTCATCCCTGCCAGCTTTATTATCAAATTGTCGTTCTAATGCCAATTGAAGGCGACTAATAAATGTAGCATATGGTTCCATAGGTCCTTGAACAATTTTAAGAAAATTTTGAGCAGATTCTCCAGAGGCATCATCTACGTGGCGTAAAGCTGCCATTGCACAAAGATGTATTATGGCAAAAGCACGCCGGGGACAATTTTGCTGTTGAATTAAGGTGGCAAATTGACCGATGCCCAACAAGTGATCACGTGTTACACCCTGAGGGAGTCCTTTTCAGACCTCAGATTCAGCATTTTTTTGGTATTCTGATTGCCAGATGACATATTGAGCAGGAGTTAAAAGCATAGAAAAAAGAGTTTTCCAATCATAAAGTAGCATTGTCGAATTGGCATCTACTAATGAATTAAGTAATCCTTTAACATATGGGGATTGGATACCATATTCTTTTACTGCCATTTTCAAATCTTTTAATAATTTCATAGGTATATTTTGATGAATTGCGGGACCCCCTCCCGGGGCTATACTTAAAGGGTAAAGAGAAGTTTCTTCAGGAGAATTCATCAGAAAAACGGATGAAGTTAGAAGATTTGTTAATTGGCCTCCTGGCAATAAGGTTGGAGAAGAGGAGTCTAGAAATTCAGAGGAAGATGGAGAAGGCAAGGAAGGTTTCTCAGAAGATGTGGTAGAAGGTGCAGAAGGATAGGGTGGTGGTGCTTCAGGTGAAGACGAAAGATCAGAAGAAGGATCAAGAGGTTTAGAAGTAGAAGATGTCAGATCTAGAGGAGATGGCAAAAGTTTTAATGCTGCCATCACTGCTTGCCATGCGGACAGAATGTCAGCAGGCGCCCTGGGATGATTGTGAAGATATTTCCCTAGTTTTTCCCAGGTTACAACAGACAAAGTGCCTGATTCCGGATAAGCCGGACAATTTTTGTTAATATATCGTAAAAGTTTTGTTAAAAGTCTCTTTCCTACAGGATGGACCATGGTGCCATTGTGTTTTTGAACAAAATTAGCATTCTGCACTATATTAAAAAGTTCGTCCCTATGCCCTGACGAAACTTTGGAAAGTGGAGAGCCCATTTACTCACGATTTGAAGCCTTCTCCGAGGTGCGTGGAAAATGAGAGTGCAGGTAGCACACGCCTGGACAGGAGTCGTGCTGTGGAGTTGAAGCTGCGATCCAACGGACGAGCCCCCAGTTGTTGCGATGAACGACCGGTCAGGGTTCTGGCTTCAACTCTTAGAGCCCCTTGACAGGGGTGAGAATTTGGAGGGACCCTCACGAGGGTGTGCACCTTGAATAAGGAAGGATCTTGCCCTTTACCACCGACCCAGCATGCCGGAAATTCCAACGGTCATACTTGGGAACTGCGGATAGTTCAGAAGCAAAGTCCTAGGACAGACTGAGACACCAACACAAGTTTGCTCAAGGTGAGAGCACAGAAGTGCCCGGGGTGGATGTTATGCCCCCGAATACCTCTGGACATTCTCCTTTATTAGGCTGTTTCATTTGGGAGGGGGGAAAAAACACTCATGGAAGGTCAAAGGGGAACATAGCTCATGGTATACAATTGCTAATGAAGAAAGCAAAGGTCATAATAAAACATAGTTTATGCTAACAGAGAACTGCTAATGAAGAGGGCAAAGGTCATTACAGGAAACAATAATGCATAGCTATCCATACAAATGTTAACAAAGTTGACAGGGATTATTGCAGGAAGACATAACTTGAGGCAGAAATAATTGCAGGAGACAGGGCTAAATACAAATGCTAACAGGGAAGACAAAAGGTTATCACAGGAAGACATAATTTTGAAGCAGAGACAGTTTCTTGAAGCATGGGCAATTTACACATGTGAATCAGAGACAGGAATGTGGTTGTAAATAAGAAAAGAGTTTTATCACCAGAGGCAGAGATGGAATGTAGGAATGTGGCCTTACAATTGCAGATTAGGTAGAACTGAATGCAGGAATGTGACTTAACGATTGCTAATTGGGGAAAAGGCAGAAGTGTTAAACTTTTTCAAAGAAGGTCTTTCGCAGGCAGAGAAAAGCAGATTTTACACTGGCAGAAATATAATCACTAGAGACAGGAAGGGAGAATTCTGTGATTTTTAATATAGGAATAAAAAAGGTCTTTTGTAGGTCTGGGTTCTCTACAGTATAATATCTCAATTGCATTTTGTTTTTATTACATCACTGCATTTTCCTCCTTCGTGTAAGTTTTTTATAGCTATACCCAACAACAGTTTGTTGTGTAATATTGTTATTTAAATACAAAGGTTTACAGTTTCTTTAAGTGGACTGAAGAATCAGAATGAAGCCAAGTTACTAAATATATCAGAAATAAAACAAAACAAAACAAAACAATGGCTGTATCTGCAAACTGCAGAGTTAATGACAGGTAATTTATATACATTATTTGTTTGATTATACTGTATGTCATCAAGTCAGGGATGACTCTTGCTAACAGAGTACAGTAGACATTATATTTCCCTTGTATGTCATCTCCTCCCCAGATAAGCATTCCCCAATCCTGAACAGCAGAACCTGAATGGTATTACTTAATTTATATAATCAAAATCAGCATTTTATCAAAGAATAATAAAATCACAAGCAGCTGTTCATGGGTAAAAAGAAAAATGATGTTTTTATGTTATGGGTGGCTAACTTTTTGGTGATTGATGGCTGCACTTAATATTTTGAAGGAGCTGAGGATGACAAAAGGGCTGGAAATTATATTGTTTCTAAAATTGGGTTGTATGAAGACATTACATGGGAGAAATATTGTTTTAAGAAATGCACTATACTCCTTTGTTGATTTGAATTACAATTTGTAGGTGTCGCCATAACCCAGTACTGAGATTCAGACGAAGTTGCTCCAGCTTAACCAGTGGAATGTTAGACTCAAGAGCAAGGGTCTTCAAACTTGGCCCTTTTATGACTTGTGGACTTCAACTCCCAGAATTCCTCAGCCAGGCACGCAATGACATTCCTTGCCAAGCAAGAAGTAACTCAATTAAAATTAAAGACAGCTGGCTGAAATCTGATGTAAGAGGCAGCCCCAACCTGTGTTTCTCTGTTGGAAACAACACTGATGTGTTGTTCCTATACATTTTGCTTATATCCCAGAATTCTGAAATTTGTATAGGCTGATAAATCTGACTTGGTTCTCTGAACTTTGGATAGGATTTGGGTTTCTGTGCATTCCTATTGAAAGCAAAACTATCCACACAAGCTTTCTTTCCAGGAGATTCTGTTACACAAAAACAATGCTGGTTTTCCCTCAACCTTTAGTAAATTGCTATTCTCAGTTAGCAACTGTGTGAGAGAGTGTTTGAAACCTGAAACAGGAGGGGTGCATCCCTCCCCAGAAGGAGACTCTTCAGCCTCAATTGTGATAGGAATATGTTCTGTGCATTTAGCAGATGTTGGGCAAACCTCAAAATGTTTTTCTAAGTCTTAATGCTTCTGAGGTGTATCATACTTATTTGTAATACTCAGAGTCATTTACAAAGACCAGTCCACAATTGTACATTTGGATGCTTTTCTTGGGGTAAGAAGAAAGAGAATAGCATATAATATAAGGTGAATTTCAAAAAATGACCATCTATTCATTCTTCAGTTATTTCCTTTTAGCTGTTATATTTTAGCGTTTTATTAGACATCTGCCAGAAAATAGCATTTAATATTTATTCAGTATGGTCTTAAAATACCAGGTGGAGAAAGAAGAAAGAGAATATGTGAAAGGAAAAAATAAAATAAAATGTGGTCTATAAATTATGAAACTTTTCAGTCTCATTAAATGATTGATCAAGAAATATGCTGAATCTTCATAAAATTCTGAGGTTGAAGATTTGTCCTTTGTCTTTTGCTAGCTTAACAAGGGGGAGGACAGAGAGACTTTAAAAAATGCATGCTTGGGCAAGCAGCCATCCTTTTCTTCTAGGTAACTTCTATTTTTACTCAATGTTCACAGAGTACATATTTTAGGAAGAGACACCTGGCTCTAATCAGACAGAACATAATGCCATTGGTTCATTTTGTCTTGGAAGTTTAAATCCCTACCATGTCTTAAAAATCTCCTTCAAACAAAGTTCAACTCTTAGGAACTTCATGGACATGTCTGTATAGTTTTCTTGGCAAGAACATCAAATGAATTCATTACTATTTCTTCTATAATATGAGCATGGATGTGTATGTGTGCATATCTCTGTGTGTAGATATACTTGATCTTAGCCTTCTTTAGGAACTGTGGCCAGGTGAGATCAGCCAGATGCTTCTACATGCTAGAACATATTCTGACATAACATTTTAAAAAATGAGGGGGGGAGAGGATTATTATGAAAAATGATAGCCAGCACAGGTTTGTTAAAAACAGATCATGCCAAACCAATCTTATTTCATTCTTCAATAAAGTGACTAAACTAGTAGACCAGTGAAATGCTGTGGACATAGTATACTTAGATTAAAGTAAGGCATTTGATAGACCACAACCTACTCCTTGGTAAGCTAGAAAAAGATGGAATAGACAACAACAACACCAGATGGATCTGTAGCTGGCTGGCAAAGCATACTCAAAGAGTAGTCCTCAATGGAACTACATCCACAAGGAGAGAAGTAAGCAGTGGGGTACCACAAGGTTCTGTCTTAGGCCCAATACTCTTCAATATCTTCATCAATGATTTAAATGAGGGAACTGAAGGGGAACTCATTAAATTTGCAGATGACACCAAACTTGCAGGAGTAGCCAACACCTTAGAAGACAAACTCAAGATTCAAAAAATTCTTGACAAACTAACAATGAGCCCTATCCAACAAAATTAGTTTAAATGTGGAGAAAAGCAAAGTTTTACATTTAGGCAGGAAAAATCAAAGGTACAAGTACAGATTGGGCAAGACCAGGCTTAAAAACAGTAGCTGTGAGAGGGACCTTGGAGTCCTAGTAGACAATTACTTGACTATGAGCTTGCAGTGTGCAGCAGCAGCCAAAAAAAGCTAATACAATCCTGGTTTGTATAAACAGAGGGATATAATCAAGATCATGCAAAGTATTAGTACTGGTTTATAAAACCCTAGTAAGACCACACCTGGAATACTGCACCATATCACAAAAAAGATGTTGAGAGTTTGGAAAAAAAATTCAAAGAGCAACTGAGATGATCAAAACCTTATGAATAATGGCTGCAGGACTTGGGTTTGGCTAGTCTAAAGAAAAGAAGAAATAGGGGAGAAATGATATCAGTATTCCCGTATTTGAGTGGCTGCCACGAAGAAGAGGGGGACACATTATTCACCAAAGCACCAGAGGGCAGGACAAGAAACAATGGTTGGAAATTGATCAAAGAGAGAAGCAACCTGGAATTAAGGATAAACTTCCTGACAGTGAGGACAATTAATCAGTGGAATAGCTTGCCCCCAGAAATTGTGCATGCTCCATCACTGGAGATTTTTAAGACAGCTAGACAGTCACTTGTCTGAGATGGTATAGGTTCTCCTGCTTGAGCAGGGGGCTGTACTAGAAGGCCTCCAAGGTCCCTTCCAGATTCTCTTCTCTTCTCTTCTCTTCTCTTCTCTTCTCTTCTCTTCTCTTCTCTTCTCTTCTCTTCTCTTCTCTTCTCTTCTCTTCTCTTCTTTCAATGTCCTCTCATGAGCTAACTATACCACTGATAGAAAATATATTTAGTCACATGTTTTGCTATGTATAAGAGTAGATAGAAAATCAATATACTATTATGATTGCAGTGTTAGGGGGTATATATTGCTCTCAAAATTCTAAGAGGAATAAATTCTCCTTAGAGTGATGCCCCTTGGACACTCACATTTCTTATTTATTTATCTGTCAAATTTAGAGACTACCCATCTCACTCTCAGAGTGACTCTGGGCAGCATACAATTAAAAGCAAAAATGATAAAACATGGAATCTGCTCTTTTCTCTTAACGTGTTCGTTTTGCCCCTCTTTTATGTCAGAGAACCATACAATTCATACCACCACAAATTGGTGTATTATTGCAGAATAATCGACTGTTCCATGGGTACTTGTGTCATATCTATGTACCACACGGGCATTTTTGGGAGGGGAAGGACTAGCTTGAGAAGGGTACATATTCACATCTTCTCAATCATTCTAGGTACCTTTGGCTGTTCAGCAGTAACTGCTGTGGGTCCTTCCTCTTGTTTCTTGGCAGCTTCCATGTACTTATAGGTTTCCCAAAATATGTCATGATGTGGATGATCCAGAGCTCGCAGAATCACTGGCCACGTACAGCAAGAAAAGTAGCACTCGTGTAATGGAGTGTTTGGATGACCTTAGGGAATAGAGGAAAGAGACACGCCCTAGACAACCATCTGACAAGAGAGGCAGGAGCCTCCATGGCTTAATGGTTAGAGAAAGAAAATTAAGAAGGACTTGCTCTAATGGATCAAGCAGTTTAAAATGGTGATAGGTAGCTTGTAGTTTCAGACGTCAGGTTTCTGTTAATTAGCCTTACTCCCCCCCCCCCAAAAAAAGTAGAATTAGTTCATCTAATTGTGTTTCCTGTCTGGTTTACCTGAAAGAGCTGGCACTCATGGAAACTGCTAAAAATAGCTGTGTCAGTAGGAAGGGAGCACAGCTAAGTGGCAATGCCTATGATTTTGACACCAAAATTCCTATATTCAATCCATCCACCCATGACCTGCACTTCATCTATAAAATTCCTGCATGTTGAAATTATCACAGAATAATAAACATAATTTGGTTAATTAAAATCAATAAGACATAGTATCATTTTCATTTAAAAGGGCCATATTAGTGTATGACTTATGCCTCAAACCCCAGAGAGCAGATGATACTGAGAGTATGCTACGTTTAGTGACATGGGCACTGAATCTCACCAGGTATGAGATATTTTCTTAAATATGCTTTCATAACTGATTTTTTTTAAAAAAATTGTTGGCTTGGGAATTATTCACGGAGATCAACTGAACACTGATTATTTTGAAGCCATCTTCAGAAAAGATCTTGCACCATGGGACAAGAGCCTAATTAAGGAAGACAATTTCTGTCCTGGATCTCCCTTGCTGTTCAAAATCAGACTTTGAACATAACCAATTAAACCATTAATTTACGTAATGCACATGTTCAGATCATGCCTTGCTGATCAGTAATTGTATTGGGCTGTGCACTATCTCTATAAATCATTGTATTGTAGCTAACTTAAAGAACACATTTTGGAAAAAACCTGAAAATTTTTTTCAGTGTTTTCCTGTATTTGCTCTTTTTAGATAGATAGATAGATAGATAGATAGATAGATAGATAGATAGATAGATAGATAGATAGATAGATAGATAGACAGATAGACATAAAGAACATTTATCATAAAGAACATATATCATAAAGAACATTTGCATGGAAACTGTATTTGTTTCCCTTTTCAAGAATGCTTCAACAGCTTATTTCCAGCCTAAACCCACAATGCTTTGCTTTTACTGGAATTATCAGTAATATAACATTCATAATAAAATGATTTGCCATTTTTCTAAAAAAAATCAGTTTATATTTCTATATATTATAAAGCAAAAAAGATAAGAGACTGCAGATTATGTTTAGCCCTGCAAATGCATATTTCACATTTTTTTGTTCTGCTGGATATAGATTGCTTGAAAATTATTATATTATAAAATGTAAGAAAGGAGTAAGATTCAATATATATTTTATGTCACAAAAAGACATGAAGCAGATTGTACATAATACCTTCTGGTGCACTGATATGTATTTTGCATAGCAGAATCTGGAATATACACTTACACACTCATACTCTGTATATGTTGGTATACAGATCACTTTTAAGTCCTTTATTATCTGTGTTTGTATCCCAAAGCTCTGTGAAATTCTGTGAAGATAGGGGCTGCCTTAAGATTGACTGGGCTAAAACCCATGTTACCTGGACAGAGGAACAATGGGACAGTGTTATTTGGAATGATGAGACCAAGATCTCTCTGTTTGGTGGTGATGGCATAAAATACGGAAAGAGAAGAATCAGAGAAGATTTGCATCCTGACTGCCTTACATGTACCATGAAATACCCAGTCAGTGTTACGATGTGGGGTTGTATGACATCAAGAGGTGTGGGCAGAATTTGTGTGATTAATGGAAATATAAATGGCCAAAAATACATTAATGAAATACTTGAGCCCAAACTGAAGCCTTCCGCACATGATATTTTCCAAGACAATGAAGCATTTATATTTCAACAGGATTCAGCTACATGTCATGTTGCTGCTGTGTGCAAAAGGTGGTTTCAAGATAATCATATTCCACTGCTGGAATGGCCTGGGAATAGCCCAGACCTTAACCCAATTGAAAATCTATGGAGGCGACTAAAAAAACTTGTTAGTCAGAAGCAACCCAGCAATAAAACCCAGTTGATAGAAGCAATCATTCAATCTTGGTTTCATATTATAACATCTGCAGAACTAAAGGACTTGGTTCATTCCATGGGAAGATATTGTAAGGCTGTAATTCATGCTAAAGGTTACCCAACTAAGTATTAACTGACATGGTGATAATTTTTGTATATCTTGTTTTTTCTAGGTGTTTAACTTTTCTTCTTTATAACTGCTATTCTAATAGCAAATCCTTCATAAAAGTTATTGCACTACATTCTTTATTAAATTATCTTTCCATTGATATATAATTTTATGGTACTACTCCAAAAAAGTAGTGTTATTAGCCATCAAACCTCAAGTGTACATACACTTTTCGCAAAAGGTTTCCACAATTTTGGCCACTACTGTAATATCAAGGCATTATACAGAATGACAAGAACTATGCAGGTGAAGTATGAAAAGAGACTTGAAAAGTGTTAAAGTTAGGGCTGAAAAGATTCATATGAAAATGAAAGAAAAAATGCAAAATAAAGTACAGGACTGTTCTTACTAGGGAAAAAAACCCCAAGATAAAAAGACCATTTTTGACCTACTTGTTGCAACAAGGGAGGCTAGAATGACATTTTAGTAGGAGTATTTTATACTTTGCTTGTTTGCCTTTTGGCGTTGCATAGAATGCCTAGGTAATGTGTGAAATATTAAACATTTCATACTTTGATATCCCATTGTTGGCATTCTACAGATTTCCTAGGCCTTCTGTAATGTTGTATAGATTGTTCTTCCATGCTCACTCTTAAATTATTTCTTGACATTCAAAGAAAGGCTGGGTCATTTAAAGGAAAATGGTAGAGCTCCTAGACAGAAGATTTAATAATCTGAAGGAATGGGAGTAATCATTATTTATTTATCTGCATACTTTCAGTCTGTTGGTATAAAAGCTGACTATAACTTTAACACCAAATCTTTATTACTTCATTACAGAAACCTGTTTCTCATTCTTGACTTCAACTCATTCCTTTTCAACTGATCAGCTGCTTTCTCTCGATTGTTCTTATTTTTTAAACTTTAAGATCCAGGAGATATATTACCTGCCCCTTTTTTTTAATACTTTGGCATCAAGTTTAACTTTTTCTTGATTTGTGGTTAGGCTTATCGTAGATGCTCCATCATAACACAGTCCTGTGAATGCTACTCATAAATTATTTTCTGTTATTCTATATAAAGCTACATTTTTTCAATCACTGCTCAGTTTGATGAATTGATTCAAAATGGTTCAAGTAAAAAGTGACTCTGTGTTAAATGGGAAGCTTGTATTTAATTCAAGGATTTACTCTGAGTGGCAGACATTTTCTCTCCAGTCTCATACAGAATGGTTTTTCCCCCTAAGATAATAAAACAAAGCTGCCTTTTATGTTCAGCAGTAAGTTATTCATTATTCAACAATCAATTCTGAAATTTATATTACTTGCTGTGATGTTTCTATCTAGTGATAACTGGGAAAGTATCTTGGAGGCCGTATTTTCCCTTCATAGGTTGGGGTCCATTTATACTAATCCAGGATTTTAGTAATGTTGTATCTGTATAATTATGACTACTGTAACTAAGCTGTAAAAATCCACTTGATTATTATATAGTAATAAAGATTTAGAGCTTTCTTTCTTCTCATTGTGCTGCCATTAAGTAGCTACCTGGAAGGTGAATGCATGTGTTCACCTCAGTGGTGGGATTCAGCTGGTTCGCACTAGTTTGGCAGAACCGGTAGCTAACCTTTTTGTTGCCCAGGTCCAGAATGGACTTCCGGAAGTGGCATCCATGTAGAGATGTTGTTCACATATTTGAATCCCACCACTGGGTTACCTATAGTAATCTTAACCTTGTTACATTTAACACAACACTAATGTTATGTGTTTGTGCAACTCTTTTGCAGATGAGCTGTTTGTCTTCCAGCTCAATTAAACCACAGAGGAAAATATTCCTGAGAGCAGTTATGCAGCACTAATATTGGAACAAACTCTCTCCATCAGAGAGAACCCTCATTTTCATCCTTTCTGCTGGTTTCTTGGATCTCCCTTTTTCTTAGCCCCACAAGATGTCATGGTAGCTCACCACCATTTCTTTGCTAAAAGAAATCCATCAAGACCCAATGAACATAGATACAGTGCTTGGGCAATAAGGGTGTTTTTGGATTCATCAGCTGAAGAGGCTATTGCTCAGTTCATGTTAGTACAGAATGTTGTGAAGATGGCATTTCTGAGGTGGTTTGAAAAGGCTTCTCCACTACCTTCACTTGCTTCTGGCTTGGACAAGTGAAAATGGTGGAGGTTAACCTCATGGCTCTTCCTAAGGCAGGCATAGAAAATCCAGCACACTTGCATCTTTGTTATTGATAACTTAGGAGACAAAGAATCAAATGTTGTACTAAGGCAAATCATGAAAAACAGTACTTAACTGGATCCATAGACTCCCATTTCCTCAACATATTTGTTTGTTTAACAAGTTTATATAGGCTGTCACCTACCAATGAAACTTGGGGCAGTGGGAGGAGAGAACATTAAGGTAGAAATCAGTTAAAAGACCCACTTTGAGACATTAAAAGGAATAACTTCTCAATATACCTCACATATAATAAGCAGGCATATACATAGAATGAAGGCTACTGCTAAGCTTGTAAGCCGTCCTGAGTCTTCGGAGAAGGGCGGGATATAAATGGAATTAAAATAAATAAATAAATAAATAAATAAATATCAGGTGCCATTGAATGCCTATATGAAAAGGGGGAATACAGATATTATGAAACTGGCTCATTTATTTCTTCTGAAGCATTGTCTCCTTTTCTCCACCTTCCGTCAACATAGTATGGCGCCATTGTATGGTTTTGCTTCAGGTTTTTTTTCCACCCATTGTGATTTAGCTGAGGATGGACAATCACTTTAGAGTTGCTTTAATTTTGACTCTTGTTCTGAACAAGGGATGCAATTTGACTATCGAATAACACATGCATGATGTTCATACAAATGCTATGATTTACAACATGTGAGCTGTAGGAGCACAAATATATAAGAGTATATATTTGTTTATTTGTGTTTGTGTGTGATAACATTCTGAAAATAATATTGTCATGACCCAGGTCGCCCAGGGAGATGCAGGCTTTGATAGAGTGTTTTATTGCTTTGCTAATTCCACAACAAATGGCCCTAAAATGGCCATTGCTCCATCCCAAACTTCCCTGAAGGCAGCCACAGTCCCACAAACAAAAGCCAATAATCACCCGACCTGATTTGCAAAGGAAAATCCAAAACCAAGGTGCAAGTCCAGAGAACTTGCCTCAGCCCCTGGCTTCTCAAAACATTCCAAGGGAAATGTACCATCCCCATTGGATAGTCTTGGTTCCAACTCCTTCTCCAAACTGGGATCCAGTGGGGCCATGACAAATATTTTGCCCTTATCAGGTGTGGCTCTGGACATTACTGGAGAACAGTTCAGTCTGGGAAATAATAATTGCTTTGAAATTCATTGTAATGGAAAGACAGTGTTTTTCAACCTGCCAAAAGAACTGAGACAACTTCAACATTCTCAACCTGCATGTCCTTCTTATAATGATGTTTGTAATTATTTAAGCAAAACCACAGTGACAATAACAAGAATAAATGTGAAACACACAAAAATCAAATTTAACTCTGGGTTAGTTTTTATTTCCCCCCCTACATTCTGCAGATTTGACATTATTTCTGGATTGTAACTGCACCTATTGATTGCAAGTCTCTGAATTTCTTTGGCTTTATTTGCAAGATAATGTGGTTAGGACCAGAGTGCATTTATATCTCTTATCTGACAACACTGAACCCAAATACACTAATATAATTCCAGATTGAGTCACTAGCAGGAAATAATTTCTCCTTCAGAAAACCTTTCAGTATTTCTAATGGGTTGAAAATTAGCTGCCAATTTCCTATCCATTGTCTAGTCATTGAAAAACTTTGGTAGATAATATTAAGGGGCTCAAGCAGTTTAATTATTTGGAATAAAATATTGGTAAAAAGAGTCTCCAGTGTTGCATGTATGCAGTCTATTGTATTATCTTCTCTTTTTACTGTACTAAAATATCGTAGATCACATGCTTTACTAAGCAAAGTAATTTCAAATACATGAGTATTTGCTTGTATGGAAAACACAAGATTAAAAAGGCTGCTGAAACCGTTGAGGAGATTTACTCAGGATATTCCTCCATCTTCCTAAAAAAAAGTGAATAACATGAAGTGGAGGCTGAAAACCAATTTATACAGTTTTAGTCTTTGCAGGTTTTATGAATTCAGTTATAACAGCTTGTAAATCACGATTTAAAGCAAAAGTGTACAGCCTGAGTTTCTACAATCTACCTGTGACCCAAAGAGACTTTCTAAAAGTTGTCACCAAAATTGTTATACATTTAAATAATTGCATGGCCAGGAAGTAATGATATTTGTTTTTAATAAATATGGAATACTGCATCCAGTTTTGGTCACCACATTACAAAAAAGATGTTGAGACTTTGGAAAAAATACAAAGAAGAGCAACTAAGATGATTAAAGGCCTGGAGACTAAAACATATGAAGAATGGTTGCAGGATTTGGGTTTGGGTTAGTCTAAAGAAAAGAAGGACTAGGGGGGACAAGATAGCAATATTCCAATATTTGAGAGACTGCCACAAAGAGGAGGGGGTCAAATTATTTACCAAAGCACCTGTAGGCAAAACAAGAAACAATGGATGGAAATTAATCAAGGAGAGAAGCAACCTGAAATTAAGGAGAAACTTCCCAACAATGAGGACAATTAACCAGTGGAACAGCTTGTCTTCAGATGTTGTAGGTGCTCCATCATTGGAGGTTTTTAAGAAGAGACTGGACAGTCACTTGTCTGAAATGGCATAGGTTCTCCTGCTTGAGCAGGAGGCTAGACTAGAAGACCTCCAAGGTCCCTTCCAGCTCTATTCTGATTCTGATTCTAATTATATTAATGCTTGTTCCACCCTAGCCACATTTTTAGATGTTGCAGTAAACATCTGAAAACTTTGGAGAGCCTTCTCTGCCTTAGTAAGTTGCTCAGCAATTTCCCTCCTACTTTCCTCCTCCTTCCTACGTTTAACTGCCATCTGTTTTATTATCAAGCCTCTCAAATAAGCTTTAGCCGTATCCCAAACTATTCGTAGGGGCATCCCTTCCGTCCTATTTTCTAAAAAAAACAGACTCATTTCTTGTTTAATTTTTTCTACAAAAACCGTATCCTTCAGGGTCTCCAGGCTCATCATCCATCTACTCCTCACTCTACTCCTCCTTATCAATGTAATAGCCACCGGATTGTGGTCCGCCCATTCGTTCATCAAAATCATGGCATCTTTTGCATAAGGTATCAGCCCATCCGACAACCATACCATATCCAACCTAGACCACGAGTTATGCCTGGGGGAGTAGTAGGTATAATGTTGAGAGGCTGGGTTAATCACACGCCATATATCCCTAAGGCCAAATTCTTCACACATATCCCTAAATACTTTGGGTAAGACCCTCCTATCTTTCCCTTGTTTCTTCTTCAAATCAACCCTCCCTGTTTTTTAATCCTTAGCCCTATCTACCACTGCATTAAAGTCCCCCAAGAGACACATTCGCTCATACTCCAGATCTAATATTTTCCAATATATTTTCTGGAAAAAGTCTCCCTGATTATTATTAGGTGCATATATGCCTACCAGTAACACTTTGCTTCCCACCATTTCTATCTCCAGCATCAGGCTTCTCCCCTCCGGTTCCACCCATAATTCTTTAGGACACAAGTACTCCTTAACATACATTGCTACACCTTTCTTTTTCTCCTCAGCAGACGCTACAAATAATTTCCCTAGCTTAGGGTAACTCAACAAATTAATTTGGCTTTTCTTAATATGAGTTTCCTGAAGGCATAATACATCAGCTCCACATTTCCTTAATCTAGTTAAGATATTTTTTCTCTTAACAGGAGCACTGTGACCGTTAACATTGAGTAAACCCACAGAAAGTGTATGGGAAGGAGCAGGTGGATTTTTGGAGGCATAAACTCAACCTTGTGGACCAAGAGAAAATAGCACGTCAAATTAGGGTGCCAAGGCAGAGCTATTTTGAATATGCCAATAAACCAGGGAGATGGCTTAGCTATAGAATAAGGAAAGAGAAGGAAAGTAGAAGAATTGATCAGTTACAGGATAAGAGGGGGACACTGATAGGGGATAAAGAAGGAATAGAAAAGATAGCAATTGAGTTTTTTACAGAATTATATCAGGAAGAAAAGGTCCCTGAGGAGAGGATTAAACAATACCTGACGGAGTCAGACCTTCCTAAGTTATTTCCTAATGAGAAAGAGGCCTTAGATCAGGAGATAACAATAGCAAAAATTGAAAAAGCGGTCAGACAACAGAAATGTCAAAAAACCCCAGGCACTGATGGAATTCCTGCAGAATTGTATAAGGTATTAGTGGAAGCGTTGGGAAAACATATGAAAGATCTATTTAATGAAATTTTGGATGAGGCTATAGTCCCGCAAACTTGGTTGGAGGCAAATATTAGTTTGATTCCTAAGGATGACTTCCCTTCAAAGCATATTAAAAATTATAGGCCAATATCCCTTCTTAATTCAGATTATAAAATATTTGCGACAATAATTGCGGATAGATTAAAAAATTACTTAAACCAATTCATACATACAGACAAGAATGGGTTCCTTCCCACTAGACAAATAAAAGATAATCTCAGAATTATATTAAATGTTCTGGAGTATTATGAAAGCCGACCAGATAAACAATTAGCTTTAATATTTATCGATGCTCTAAAAGCATTTGATAGGGTTAATTGGGATTTCCTAATGTGTCAGTTGGAACATATGGAGTTTGGGGCTAAATTCCATAATATGATTAAAGCAATCTATACTAAGCAGGAAGCAAGACTGTTGATAAATGGGAATTTAACTGACAAATTTGGTATCTGTAAGGGCACTAGGCAGGGTTGTCCATTCTCCCCACTTTTATTTATCCTAACCTTAGAACCCCTATTGAGAATAATAAGGAAAGATGAGGAGAATACTGGGCTTCAGATAAGAGACCAAATTTATAAATTACAGGCGTTTGCAGATGATATGGTCTTCGTTTTGGAAAATGCTCTGGAATCCAGCATGGAATTACTAAAAAGGATTGAGGAATTTGGAAACGTGGCTTGTCTACAAGTAAATAAAGATAAGACGAATATATTGACGAAAAATCTTTCAAATAGAAGTAAACAGATGCTAGAGGACACTACAGGGTTTAAAATCGTGAAGAAGGTCAAATATTTAGGAATCTGGTTGACGGGAAGATGTTCAAGTATTAGGGAGGATAATTATTCTAAATTACTGATGCAAACAAAAATGGACCTGGGAAAATGGGGTAGGATACAGTTGTCATTATTAGGAAGGGTAGCCACGGTGAAATCTTATGTTTTGCCAAAATGGAATTTTCTGTTCCAGACAGCACCGGTTAAACTTTCGCTGAAATTCTTAAGCGAGTTAAGCGAGTTAGAGGGGGTAGTTTCTAGATTCGTATGGCAGGGGAAACGGCCCAGGATTGGGATTGGCCTACCGAACTGGGAACATTACTATCAGGCTGCCCTCTTAGTTTGGGGGAAAGGAATGGATAAGTTTAAGGAATAATCGATTGTTGAGTCTGGAAGGATTTGATTTGCTGCAGGGATGGCATGCAGCTCTTTGGCAGGAAGGTACTCCTCCAAGCAAACAGTTTACTCGCCACTACATAAGGGATATACTGATTCGGAATTGGGATAAGATAAGGTCTAAGTATAAGAAGGATAAGGAAGGAAGGGGTATTTATCTGAATCTGCAGGAATTAGATAAGATTCTGCTGGGTCCAGAGAAAGGGATGATATCTAAGTGCTATAAATTGCTGCTAATTAGGGTAGTAGGGGAGGAGGTGGTAAAAGACGTGATGATTGCCTGGGGGAAGAATTTTGGTTATGCACTTCCACTTGAGAAGTGGGAAGAGATTTGGTGGACTAATATGAGGCTGGTGGTATCCACGTCATATAAGGAGAACATATACAAAATGCTTTATAGATGGCATCTCCCTCCGGCCAGACTTTCCAAAATGTTTCCCGGATTGTCAGCCGATTGTTGGAAGTGTGATAAAGGGATTGGCACATACTATCACTTATGGTGGACATGTCCGGAAGTGGTTAGATATTGGATGAGGATCCAAAAATGGATAGAGGAAATCACAGGGTGTTTAGTTGATCTTAAACCAGAGACGTATCTGCTTGGCTCCAGGCCTGGAAATATTAAGAAGGATATATGGTATTTGGTTTTACATATCTTAACAGCAGCAAGGATGGGGTATGCTCAATTTTGGAAGGCAAATCATACCCCACTGGATGAAGTTATAATTAGGAGAATACTTGATTGTGCAGAAGCATACACATTGACCAAGAAGTTGAAGGGTAAAGAAGAGACACCAGCATTTCTATCATGGAATAAATGGTATATTTGGATGGATAAAAGATTAAAGAAATGAGGGTGGCTTGGAGGTTGGTCAAAAATGAAGTGATATAGTCTTTGTTAATGAATAAGCTTTGGAGTTGGATGGTTATAAGAGACTTAATGAGTGGAATATAATTGTTAGTTTAGAAGTAGATATAATGTAAAATTTTTGAAATGGTTTTCAATTTTTCATTTTTTTTTTGTATATTGTAAATGGTTTTTTTTTGTCTTTGTTGGTGTATGGTGTGTTTTTAACACGAAATGTAAATAAAGATTTATATTTGAAAAAAAATGAAAACATTGCCCATCCTTGATTTATAATTTAATGAGATGTACAAACACAGCCAATTTATTCTCCAAATTTTGATGAAACAAACTATAGAATGCCTGTTACTCGTCCCAGCTTCTGCCAACCTAGCAGTTCGAAAGCACGTAAAAATGCAAGTAGAAAAATAGGGACCACTACGGTGGGAAGTTAACAGCGTTCTGTGCGCCTTTGGCGTCTAGTCATGCCGGCCACATGACCATGGAGACGTCCTCAGACAAGCGCTAGCTCTTCAGCTTTGAAACGGAGATGAGCACCGGTCCCTAGAGTCGGAAATGACTAGCACACATGTGCAGGGGAATCTTTACCTTTTACTTTTATGGTTGAACCCATCCAATATTCATATGGAAGTAAGTCTTCATCCAATTATGTTTACTCTTTGTCCATACCATCACAGCCAAGGATTTGATCCTGATTCTTTTGAAAAGACCATCCATTACAGGCATGCTTTAATCTTCTTAATTTCTTTTTTTTTTGTAAATATTTTATTAGAATTTTTTAACATAACATAAATCATTATAAAACAGAATGTTGTCTGGGTAACATTTATAACACAGTCCTTAACAATTAATTTCTATAATTTATATTCCATATGTTAATTATTTTATTTCACGTTTCCCTAACATATCTTTCTTTGGAAAACATTACATTAAGACAGTTTTACTTGCTTAACAACAGTTCAATATATAGTTTCAATAATCCTGTGTATCGTTTTAGTTGCCTTATCATAAATCCTGTCACCATGTTTATTTCAGCTTATTTCTCCCCCCCCATTTCTAAATATTTTTACAAGTGACAGTCTTTTTAACACTTAACTATATTTACCTTGGTGGATTTCATTCTGTTTCCCCATACCCCCTCATATTTTTATGTTTCCCAATCAATAAGTAAAATAAATAAATAAAAAGAAACAAAGAAAGAAGAAAGAAGAGCAGCTTATTTCTCCCTCCAAATTCTAAATGTACATACAAATAACCATCAGTTCAACATTCAACTATATTTACATTGGTGGATTTAAATACTAGACTACAAAAAATAACATATAATTTAATTTAATTTAATAATTTGATTTCTATACCGCCCTTCTCCCGAAGGACTCAGGGCGGTGAACAGGGCAATACACAATAAAAATCAAATACAAAAATTAAAAAACCATTAAAAAACCATTAAACATCATGCCCATAAAATCAATACATATTAAGTTAAAAACTAATTTTAAAAACCCAACCCCATCCCATCAGACCAGGCCAGCTTGTTCGAAAAAGAATGTTTTAAGATCGCGCCGGAAGGAGCGAAGGTCGGGGGCCGTCCGGAGCTCAACCGGTAAGCGGTTCCAGAGGTCTGGCGCGCCCACAGAGAATGCTCTCCCCCTGGGGGTCACCAATCGGCATTCTTTGATCGGCGGCACCCTGAGGAGGCCCTCTCTGTGGGAGCGCACTGGATGGAGGGAAGTTGACGCCGGTCGCAGGTGTTGCCGTAGGTAATCCGGACCCATGCCATGAAGGGCTTTGTACGTCATAACTAACACCTTGAACCTCACAAGTTTGTATGTATGTATCTCTCCTAATTTAATATATATTTATTCACTCAATTTCTCATTCTTTTTAACCATAGCTAAGAATGTATTTAATCTATTTAAACTTTGAACATTCCCTTCAATAGTTCTAATCATCTAATCCTTTAAATCTCATTCAAAACACATTTTTTATATTTTTCTTATCATCACATTTAAGTAGCTAAAACGTTTGCTTTTGTTTAAATCAATTCAACTCAGAAGAATAGGAAAAAAACAAAAAAACACAATTGTATTAATTTAGAGGAAGAAAAAGAAGAAAAAAAATTCCCTCTAAGAGTAGTGTATTTCAAAATTTTCCCATTTCTTAGCCATATTCAAACAAATGTTTCTTTTTGAAGTATTCTTTCTGGTATCTTTTTCCTGATGTTTCATTTTAATCTTTTTTTCTCTGGTCGTTGTCTTTTTAAATCAACATGTTTTGCTGCATCATTTGTTTCCCTAAAGGAAATTTTTTCTCATTCTTTTCCTTATCTTCAAAGTTGTTTAGACATATTAAAATATTTCCCAATTGAATTAAATCATAATTTTTTATTTTATATGATTCCATCTTCAAGTCTCTATCCTCAAAATTATATTTAATCATCCCTGCTATATTTTCCTGAGAAAGTTCTTGAAGTGAAATTAAGTTGAAAATAAGTTGATTCATGCTCTCAAAGTTCTTCTGCATTTCCTTGTAATTTAAGGTCATTGTCCTTTGAAATTTTTGCTGCTTTATCATATACTTCCTTTTTTGAAATGAGCATTTTATAAGGTTTCTTCTTTGAGTCTCTGTCTTCAGAATCTTGTTCAGTCATCTCTACTGTGTTTTCCTGAGAAATTTATTGGAGTGAAATTAAGTTGAAAATATGTTGGTTCATATTATCAAAGTTATTGTGGATTTCTATGTAGTTTAAAGTCATTGTCCTTTGGTATTGTTTTTGCTCATCATATGTTTCCTTTTGTAAAGTATTCATTGCTTCAGCTGTGTTATCTTTGTTTAAACAGGTGCATTTTTAAAAGCTTAAAAGTTCAAAGGGAAAAGAAAAAAAAGCCTCATCCACCAGCAGGTGTCAGCATTTGCTCATTTTTCATGTCTTTCTAGTTGTTTTCTTTCTCTAAAGGGTAAATTTCATGCCCAACTGAAAGGGAGGGAGCAAAGTCCCCCTCCCCCTTTCCTTCTTTGGAGATCTCTTATTTTGGGGATTTTCTTCTTCAGGAAAGTAGGTAGGATAGAGAAAATCAGTATTCTTACCCAGATTCAAGCATGCTGTTTATTATTTTTGCTTAGTTTAATCACTTATGACTTCTGTTGCTTCAGCTATGACTGGACATGGCATTAGCCAGCCTTTTCTTCCGTTGGTTTCTGGGACGCTTCTCCTGGACTTTTTGGAGAGACCACTGTCTCTCCTAAGTCCCTGGGATTTCCTTCCTTCATTCCACCCCTTCAGGGTGGATTCTGGCCCCTTAGGGTCCCCAAAAAAAGAAATTTCAGCCGAAGGATCCAACATTTCGAATTCTCCAACTGCTCCACTGAAAACAGGAACCAGAAGTCCTACTCTTCTTAATTTCTGTTTTGTTATATTTTTATGCTACATGCTATAGTTTGTTTTCCTTTTCTTCTTTAAATTCAAACCAACCTAAAACTAAAGAGAAACTTTGTGACAGAACAATTAATCAGTGGAATGACTTTCCTTCAGAAGTTGTGGATGCTCCAACACGGGAAGTTTTTAGGAAGAGATTGAATAGCCATTTATCTGGCGTAGGGTTCCCTGTTTGAGCAGGGGGTTGGACTAAAAGACCCCAAAAGTCTCTTCCAACTCCATTATTGTGTTAATTGTAGAATTATGCAAGAATAAGACTACAATAGACCACCAGATAAATGCAGGTGAACTTTACATTGTCCAGAAATGGAGCAGTCTGCATTTCTATTATTGAGTAAAACCTGGATGCAATATTATGGGATAGTTAGAATATCAAAATGAACAATTAATTGAAGTGCCTTATTCATGAGAATGAATTTACAGTTAGCTAAACTGTCCTGCTATATGAAGCAATGACAATGTGTCCATGTTCAGGGAAAGAGGAGGAAAGTTCATGAATTTTGAAACCTCAATTACTTTCCAAACACAACCATCTGTGTCATAGAGCTTCTATACTGATGGAAGCTTTCCATTTAATGATTTGCCATTTCAGGTGGTCATTCTTTAAACATTGGTAGGGAGTTGAATTCCTAAAGCCTATCTTTTATAAGCCACCAAAGGAAGCTGATGGAAATAATATTGGCTGTGACCTTGAATATCCTCCCTGTGGAAGTCTCCCTTGCAAATATGAAACTCGTTTTTATCTTAAAATAAGGCTGCACAATCAGAAATTCCATTTAATATACATAAACCTTTGGAAGTCTCCCTTGCAAATATGAAACTCGTTTTTATCTAAAAATAAGGCTGCACAATCAGAAATTCCATTTAATGTACACAGAACACCTCTGAGAATGCTTAATAATGTTTAATTGCAGTCACCTTGCTTTAAGAGATGTAATTCAGAAGCTGAAACCTTAACTCACACGGCATTGCCTTACCCTATTATTATCACATAAAACCATGACTTCAGAGCAATCATTGTAGATTAAGGACTCATATGTTCTGCTTGGCTATATCCCAGGAATGTGGAATTGATCAAGATATCAAGACTTGGGACTTTTTGTACATAGAAGATGGTCTAAAAAGAATTCTTATACAGCATAGGAAGGATACATTTATAATATATGAGGGTGGTCATAGATTGTTGACATTAGTTATTGGTCAACATTTGAATTAGAGTTATTGTCATACCTTCATGGATGTTCACCATGAATCCTCACCAGAAGTTCCTGTAAAAGGTATTCCATTTTGATGAAAAATGCATTTAAAGAGAGAGGGGGGGAGAGAGAGAGGGAGGGGGAGAGAGAGAGAGAGAGAGAGAGAGAGAGAGAGAGAGAGAGAGAGAGAGAGAGAGAGATTGTTTTTCTCACACTAGTCATGAAATTGGATTCCACTGATTTGAGTGAGAAGTCATGATTCTCTGCTGTCCTTCTCTGGAATCTTATCATCCTCTGCAAACTCTCCTTTCTGGAATAAAATGGATGGGTATTGTACAGATAGTTGTCCACTTACAACAGTTTGTTCAGCGATTGTTCAAAGTTACAATGGCACTGAAAAATGTGACTTATGACTGTTTGTTTACCCTCATGACTGTTGCAGCATCCCCACGGTCATGTGATCAAAGTTCAGACACTTGGCAACTGGTTCATATTTATGACAGTTTCAGTTTCCCGGCATTATGTGCTCATCTTTTGCAACCTTCTGACAACCAAAGTCAATGGGGAAGCCCCTGAGATATAGGAACACTGCTATCATGTACCCCCTCGTCCTTCTCTTCATTAAACTAGACATACCCAATTCCAGCAACCGTTCCTCATATGTTTTAACCTCCAGTCCACTAATCATCTTTGTTGCTCTTCCCTATACTCTTTCTAGAGTCTCAACATTTTTTTTACATCGTGGTGACCAAAACTAGATGCAGTATTCCAAGTGTGGCCTTACCAACGCATTGTAAAGTGGTATTAATACTTCATGTGATCTTGATTCTATTCCTCTGTTAATGCAGTCTAGCACTGTGTTGGCTTTTTTGAAAGCTGCAGCACACTCCTGGTTCATATTTAAGTGATTGTCCACTAGGACTCCGAGATCCCTCTCACAGTTACTACTATTGAGCAAGGTACCCCCTATACTATACCTGTACATTTGGTTTTTCTTACCTAAATGTAGAACCTTACTTTTTTCACCATTGAATTTCATTTTGTTAGATAGCGCCCAGTGTTCAAGTCTGTCCAGATCCTCCTGTATCTTAAGCCTGTCTTCTGGAGTGTTGGCTGTTCCTGCCAGTTTGGTGTCATCTGCAAATATGATGAGTTCCACATTTATTCCTTTGTCCAAATCGTTGATGAAGATGTTGAAGAGCACTGGGCCCAGAACAGAGCCCTGGGGCACCCCAATACATACTTCCCTCCATGTAGATGCGGTTCCATTGAGGACCACATGCTGAGTATGGCCGGTCAGCCAGCTACGAATCCATCTGGTGATGATTCTGTCTAACCCACATTTTTCTATCTTATCAAGTAGAAGGTTGTGATCTACTTTATCAAATGCCTTACTGAAGTCCAAGTAAACTATATCCACAGGATTCCTCTAATCCACTAATTTTGTCACTTGGTCAAAGAAGGCAATAAGATTTGTCTGGCATTATCTATTTTTGAAAAACCCATGCTGGCTTTTAGTAATGACTTTGCCTCTAGGTGCTCGATGATTCATTGTTTGATTATCTTTTCCAGAATCTTCCCAGGTATTGAGGTCAGGCTGATAGGTCTGTAATTTCCTGGATCCATTTTTTTTCATTTTTTAAAGATGGGAACTACATCAGTTCTTTTCCAATCCTCTGGTAGTTCCCCAGTGCTCCAGGATCTTTCAAAGATATAGTTCAGTGCAGTGATTTTTTTCTAAAAAAAAAAAGGTGCCGTAACTCAGAGGTGCTGTCACTGGGAGCGATGCCAGTGTCTTCCTATGGCATTGTACAGATAGTTGTCCACTTACAACAGTTTGTTCAGCGATTGTTCAAAGTTACAATGGCACTGAAAAATGTGACTTATGACTGTTTGTTTACCCTCATGACTGTTGCAGCATCCCCACGGTCATGTGATCAAAGTTCAGACACTTGGCAACTGGTTCATATTTATGACAGTTTCAGTTTCCCGGCATTATGTGCTCATCTTTTGCAACCTTCTGACAACCAAAGTCAATGGGGAAGCCCCTGAGATATAGGAACACTGCTATCATGTACCCCCTCGTCCTTCTCTTCATTAAACTAGACATACCCAATTCCAGCAACCGTTCCTCATATGTTTTAACCTCCAGTCCACTAATCATCTTTGTTGCTCTTCCCTATACTCTTTCTAGAGTCTCAACATTTTTTTTACATCGTGGTGACCAAAACTAGATGCAGTATTCCAAGTGTGGCCTTACCAACGCATTGTAAAGTGGTATTAATACTTCATGTGATCTTGATTCTATTCCTCTGTTAATGCAGTCTAGCACTGTGTTGGCTTTTTTGAAAGCTGCAGCACACTCCTGGTTCATATTTAAGTGATTGTCCACTAGGACTCCGAGATCCCTCTCACAGTTACTACTATTGAGCAAGGTACCCCCTATACTATACCTGTACATTTGGTTTTTCTTACCTAAATGTAGAACCTTACTTTTTTCACCATTGAATTTCATTTTGTTAGATAGCGCCCAGTGTTCAAGTCTGTCCAGATCCTCCTGTATCTTAAGCCTGTCTTCTGGAGTGTTGGCTGTTCCTGCCAGTTTGGTGTCATCTGCAAATATGATGAGTTCCACATTTATTCCTTTGTCCAAATCGTTGATGAAGATGTTGAAGAGCACTGGGCCCAGAACAGAGCCCTGGGGCACCCCAATACATACTTCCCTCCATGTAGATGCGGTTCCATTGAGGACCACATGCTGAGTATGGCCGGTCAGCCAGCTACGAATCCATCTGGTGATGATTCTGTCTAACCCACATTTTTCTATCTTATCAAGTAGAAGGTTGTGATCTACTTTATCAAATGCCTTACTGAAGTCCAAGTAAACTATATCCACAGGATTCCTCTAATCCACTAATTTTGTCACTTGGTCAAAGAAGGCAATAAGATTTGTCTGGCATTATCTATTTTTGAAAAACCCATGCTGGCTTTTAGTAATGACTTTGCCTCTAGGTGCTCGATGATTCATTGTTTGATTATCTTTTCCAGAATCTTCCCAGGTATTGAGGTCAGGCTGATAGGTCTGTAATTTCCTGGATCCATTTTTTTTCATTTTTTAAAGATGGGAACTACATCAGTTCTTTTCCAATCCTCTGGTAGTTCCCCAGTGCTCCAGGATCTTTCAAAGATATAGTTCAGTGCAGTGATTTTTTTCTAAAAAAAAAAAGGTGCCGTAACTCAGAGGTGCTGTCACTGGGAGCGATGCCAGTGTCTTCCTATGGCATTGCCACCTGTCCTTTGCACTCCTGCCCCTGCGGCTCAGAGCCACATGCCATGGGGATTCCCCTCCCCACAGCTGCCATGGGGATTCCCCTCCCCGCAGTTGCCACGCCGCAGCCTGTGCTGAGACTCCACCCAAAGCTGCTCCAAACCCTGACCCAGAGCTGTGTTCCTCGTGGCAGTGGTCTCCGGTGCCAAACAGCCTCTTTCCAACCACATCCAGAAAAATTTGTAACAAACATTGGAACTCTCAAGGCCATGTTTGGTATTTCCCAGCAATCTGTTACTGGAAGGAAAAAGCAATCCCTGCTGCGTTGCTGATTCCAGAGAAGCATTTGCATGTGTGCAGGTATCCTTAGGGTGCCATAGTTATGGATGAGAAATATTGGTTGCAAAGTTCTGGATGTAATACAGATATTTTGGACTTATTTTTGTTTCTTTGCATGTTTGATATTTTTAAAAAAGGCATATGCTACTGACTATGTTTATGCACATATGTAACATCTTTTGCTAGGATGGATGACCACTGCTTGTCCAGAATGTGAAAAGTGAAAGATTGTGACTAAACAAAATCTTAATCTACAGATAATACCATCAGAAATTATTTTAGCCTTTTAAATAAATGTTGTTATTGATGTTAAGCTCACCATGGAAAACATCATATATTATTGCATATACTAGGTTAATTATTTAAAGACTGAAGTGCAACATAACTAGATTCTAAATAATCTATTTTTCAAAACACACAACAGTCCAAACAGTAAAAGTAAAGTCCAAATTAAGAAAATTTCATTCTTAAGAATTGTTTAATTTAAAGTGGTTTAGTTGTAATAGATGGTTATAGATTCAAAATAGTTTTCAAGAGTGTACAAAAGATGCTATTTTTTTCTAGCATCAGCGAAATTAGACATATTACATTGAGAAAAATGTTTCTCATTTCTTTCCTGTTACCTTTATTGATTTCATTGCAGAGATGTTAACATAGGAAATAGATTATTTTGTTATCTAATTTTACCTTCCAAAAGACAGAAGCAGATGAAAAATGTTAGGTTCTTTCATGTTGGCTTTTTTGAATTAGCTGTTTTAGATTTTAAAAGTTTAGTTTTTAAAGAAGTAACCTTGTAAATAATTTTAATGTCCTCCTCTAGTGCAGGGTAGGCAACCTTGGCTCTTTTATGACTCAAGGACTTCAACTCCCAGAATTCCAGAGCCAGCATGGCTCAGCTTGGAAACCTCTCTTTCCCCTCAGCATGGCTGGCTCAGGATTTCTGGGAGTTGAAGTCCACGAATCATAAAAAAGAGCCAAGATTGCCTACTCCTAAAGCCAATAGAGGGAGTTTTTTTTTTTTGCAAAAAAAGGTGCCAGAACGCCGTTCTGAGCATTCTATGAGGAAAAAAAAGCCCTGCTTCAGTGGTTCTGAGATCACATCTGCCAGTTCCTTGAGAACCTTGGGGTGTAATCTATCTGGTCCTCATGATTTGAACTCATCTAGACGGGACAGGTGCTCACTTACCATTTTCTTGCCTATCTTAACTTGTGTTTCTATTCTGTTTTTTATGGCACTATTTTTGATAGGTTGGTCTGTTTTTTTCCCCTTTATGTAAAGACAGATGCAAAAAACGAGTTAAATAGTTCTGCTTTCTCCTTGTTGCTTGTCACCTTCTTGCCACTTTCACCCACTAATGGACCAATCATTTCCTTCACTTTTTCTTGTTTTTTACATGGTGAAAGAAGCTTTTTTTTTATTATTATTTTTGACTTTGGTCGCAAGCCTTAGTTCATTCTGAGCCTTAGCTTTCCTCACTTCATCTTTGCAGGCTTGGGCTATTTGCTGATATTCTGACTTAGTTATGTGCCCCTTTCCATTTTCTATACTTGTTCTTTTTATCTTTCAATTTGTCAGAGAGTTCTTTATGGAGCCACGCTGGTTTCTTTTGAGAGCTGTTATTTTTCCTCTTCATTGGTTTTGTGCTAGACTGGGCTTTTATTATTTCACTTTTAAAAATTTCCCAAGCTTCTTGAGTTGTTTTCCCCTTGAGGATTCTCATCCATGGAATCCTTCCCAAGCCCTCTCTTAGTTTATTGAAATTAGCTCTCTTAAAGTCCAAGACTCTAGTTTGACTGTGTTCTATTGCTTGTGCTTCCATAATGTTGAATTCCAATATTGCATGATCACTTCCTCCCAAGGTTCCTGTGGCTTCAACACCTTCTATCATTTCATCTCTGTTATTGAGAATTAGATCTAAAATGGCTAATCTCCTAGTTCCCTTCTCTACTTTTTGGGTGACAAATGTCTCATGTAGCGACAGAAATTTTGGGCTCAGGTTGTCATAAGTTGAGAACTACCTGTAGAAGGACTTCTACAAGATGGTTCTTTCTTCAGCTGGAATACTACTGGAAGGTTATTCAGAATGAAAGGAAGTGTCTATGTATTGTACATCTTTGCTAGCATTTGTCGCTGTGTACTTCAGTTGGGCTGAAGAAATTTAATTGTATCAGAACAATCTTTGAAACAGTGCTCAGAATGTCTTAAATTATGCAATACAGTAGAGACACAGTTTTTGTCAGATGTCAAAATCAAGGTATGATATAGTTGTTGACAAAAATAATAATAAAAGAACTAGAAAAGAGCCAGTGTGCTAATGTTCAGCACGGTTTAACCTGCTGTTTCAGTGTCATTATTTTTTTCAAAAACAAACAGCAATAAGAAAAAGATAAGCAGGGAACCTGTATGGTTTGAAGAAGTTATTAAACTACAAGTCCCAGCATTTTCTCAACTTCATAACTATTGACTAGACCGCTGGGAATTGAAGTTCACCAACGGTGAGACAATTGTAGGAAGAATAAATTGTCAACTTCAAATAGATTCTTATTAGCTAAAATGATTACAGTGCTACTTTCTGGGTGTTTTGTTTTTATCTTTTTAGATTAGAACTCTGATACATGGATTTTAATTTATAATATTAGGCTGCTTTTTCTACTTAATATATATGCATAATGTGTACTTCTATAATTTGTTATTCTGTAGCTGCAAATGTGACTTTGAACTGTTTAATAATAACTCATAATGTTCTGATTTTGCAAATCATTTTTCACGTACCATTAGAAAAGACAAGCAGGGATAAAAAAATGGAACTGGATTATTTCTTTTCATCTATGAGCAGTTTTAATCTCTTGGGTAAAAGGGAAAGATAAATAAGGGAAAAGATGTTCATAGGAAATCCCAGGCTTTCTTTCTCACCTGTCTATTGTTATTTGAATCTCAGTGCTCAGGAAGCAAAAGGAATTTTTTTGTATATTTTAGCTTAGACAGAAATTAGACTTTTCTGTGATCGATGCATTTTTCACTAAATCTAAATGAACTTGAGGTATTGCTGTCACATTTACTATATCCAGATATTTTTGTCTTTCTAATCAACAGTTGTGAAGTCTGAACAGCAGTGTATTGCCCAAGTGTTAACTGCCTTGACAGTATTTCTTCCACTGAGTTTGGACTTTAAGTTCTTCTTTAGTCTCGTGATGTATTCACTTCTAACCTTCTTCTTGACTCAGTGTGCTGCCAGTTTGAAAGTGATTGTCTTCATCCAGATACTTGATGTTATTTCCATAGGGCATCTTGTTTCTTCAAGTCTTCTTCATCCTTTGTTTATGGTTTATTTCTCATATTCCTTATAATTGTTTATGTTCAGAAGCATATATTCAAATAAGTGTTCCTGTTGAACTGAAATAACTAACAGGCTTGTAGTTGAATGAAAGCTAGGCACTTTTACTAATAATCACTAGGGTGAGCCATGAAACAATCCAGATGAATTTAATATAAAGTCTTAGAAGTTCAGGTTTTCACTAAGTATTGCCAGCCAATGACATTATTTTAAGAAATTAAATGAACTCAAACCACATTTTACTTTTTAAAAATGTTACCACTTGCATTTTTTTCCCCTCTGAAACAGAGACATTCTGGAAGTAGGTTAATTAGGAAAGCATGACCATGAGAAATGAACAGCTTTGCTAGCTTAATTTGCCATCCAATCATTTCATTTGTGGAACTTCTTTTAAGCAGCTGCGTTTATCCTCATAAAAACCCTATGTCCTGCACAGCAACCAGTTCCAAACACTATATTCTGCAATCTGTGCAAAACACAGAACAAATCCTGCTCTCTCTGTCTCTGTGTCTTTCTGTGTCTCTCTCTGTCTCTGTCTCTCTCTGCTTCTGTCTCTGTCTCTCTCCTATTTCTCTCTCTGTCTCTCTCCTATTTTCTGGGAAGTCAAAGCTGAGAAAAAAATGTGACTTAAACAGTGGTAGAAACCCAAGGGTAAGGCAAAAAGGTCTTTTTAAAAGATTATTTTAAAAAACTGCAACAAGCAATATTGTTACCTTTTTAAATGTAAGTGCTTGATGAAATCCATGGCACTGTTTCCTTTTTTTAAAATATGAGATGTAAATATTATCAGCTTTGCAACTTAGTAATCATAAAAAGGCTTCTACTTAAATATCTTTTTTAACAAAACAATATTTTGAAAAGCAATTATGTTACATGCTTCCTACAATAATCTTCCCCAGTATGGAGCCCAGTTAGAGTTGTGGTCTGAAAAGAACTGAAAGGCACTTTGGGGAAAAGCTGACTTAAAACAATACAAACTATCACAATAGTTGTGTTTTTTTTTAATTTTCAGAGGAACATCTATTCTTGTGTTTATTTAAGATTGGGCTGACTGCATATTAATAGCTTAGAACATGCCATAGAGCTTTGTTCATTGTAAGAGCTTCATAAACTTTGTGTTTCATATTCAGAAGTTATAAATCAGGGATCTTCAAACTTGGCCCTTTTATGACTTGTGGATTTCAACTCCCAGAATTCTTCAACCAGGCACGCTGGCTGAGGAATTCTAGGGGTTGAAGTCCACAAGTCATAAAAGGGACAAGTTTGAAGACTCCTGTTCTAAATCAGGGGTGTCAAACTGCCAGCCCATGGGTCAGACGCGGTCACCCAGAAGCCATGTCTACCCCATTGCCGGCAATGGCGAAACAGTCCCAATACGTTGTGTGACATCACATGATGTCGTGAGTTTGACATGTCTGTTCTAAATGGACAAACCAGGCATACTTGAGAACAGTTTCCCACCAATAGGTCTCTTTCCCACCCTTTTTTCAAGAAATTTGCTCTTTTTATTTCAGAATGTTTTTGCTTTAGGGGAGAGTTAATGACTGGTCTTACGGACACATCTAAATACTTTGTTATTTAAGCTGATGCTGTACTACTGTGTTCTACTGCCTTCTTTCACCTATTAGATATTATCAAACTGCAACATGATTTCAACCTGAAATGATTTATTGTACTCTATTAAATTTAACGTTTCTAATTTCAAAGTCAGCATTTAGTAATATACAAATCTTTAAAACAAATGCAGTTTTTGAGCTTTCTTAGTTTTAAGTTTTTATTGCACATGCCTCATAATAAAACAATTTTTCAATTTCATTTTATTTCATTTCATTTATTATATTTGTATACCGCCCTTCTCCCGAAGGACTCAGGGCGGTGAACAGGGCACATATAAAAATACAGAATACAAAAATTAAAAAAGAATTAAATAAGAGCCCGAGCTAAAACAATAGAATCATATAAAAATCCACAATAAAAGCCCCAGCACATCCCCCATCAGGCCAGGCCGGCTTGTTCAAATAGATAGGTCTTCAGACTGCGTTGGAAGGAGCGAAGGTCAGGTGCCATCTGGAGCTCAACCGGCAGCTGATTCCATAAAGCCGGGGTGCCCACAGAGAAGGCCCTCCCCCTGGGGGCCACCAGCCGACATTCTCTGACTGGTGGCACCCTGAGGAGGCCCTCTCTGTGGGAACGCACAGGGCGGAAGGAAGTTGACGCCAGCAGCAGGTGATCCTTTCTTATCTTTCTTCTAGAATAACCCAGGAAAATGAGAAAATATAAACAAGGTGAGTAGAGCATCCATCTTCAGTCAATTCTGTTTATTATGGGTCAGAACATATCTTGACTAGAGGTGTACCAAAATGTTGTTAATCCTATTTCTCTACTTAGTAAACTAATATTCTCAACATTTCTGGCTCCACAGACTAGCAGTGAAGGCGAAGGGGATGGTTTTGTGCATACACCCTAAACCCGCACATGCACAAATGAAGCTTCATGCCCTCCCCCACCACTTGTGTGACCCAGTTCCCAATGGGCCACAGACCAGTTAATGTTAACTGTTCTAATGCAATTAAAGAAATAAATTTGTTTTGCGTTATTTTACATAAAACTTCACATTTTTGTATTCAATTTATTATCCTTAATTATTTATTTATGTCCCAGCTTTATTATTTTTATAAATAACTCAAGACAACAAACACGCTTTCCTCTTCCTATTTTTCCAACGATAACAGGTGGGTTGGCATGAGAGAAAAAGACTGGTTCAAAGTCACTCAGCTGGCAATTCATGGCTAAGTGGGAACTTGAACTCATGGTCTCCTAACTGCATTATTACACGGTCTACATTAGCAGATATACTACTTTCTCTGAGAAACATTTTGCAATGCAAACTTTCCTGATAGTGTTCTCTATTTTTTTTCTTTGAAAGTTTACTATATATATATATATATATATATATATATATATATATATATATATATATATATATATATATATATATGTAGATCTAGAGTCTCGGGTTTCTTCCCGCGTTCCTTTCATTTTCAGAAAGTTGTGGCGACGTTTCGACGAAATCCCATCCGTCATCATCAGGCCGGAGTGTTCCTCCTGCTGCTTCCAGGAGCAAAGCGTGGTCTGGCTATTCCTTTCCTTCCAACTGCCGGTGGGGCTGTGTGGAAGAAACCCGAGACTCTAGATCTACACATACAGACACCCGCGAGAATCTACGAAAACAAATATATATATATATATATATATATATATATATATATATATATATATATATATATATATATATATATGGATCCTTGGTTTTTCGGGTTTTTCCCCGCGTAGAACTAGAGGTGTAGGCGCAACGTTTCGACGGAATCCCATCCGTCATAATCAGGCTTTAGCTTCCTTCTTCTGGGAGAAGCATGTGGCTGTTTGTTCCTCTTTTTTAAACTGCCAGAGGGGGTGTGTTCTGTGGAGGTGTGCTCTGATTGGGTAGGGGACCAAGTGTGTTCTGATTGGGTGGGAGTGTGTTTTGAATGGTGGGTGTGTTCTGATTGGGTGGGGGGTGTTCTGAGTGAATGGGCTGGTCTCAGCTGCCAGCTCCAGACCTGAGCTGGTGAGTTGTGCTGCTTTTGTTCGGCTTCGTGTTTGTGGTGGTGCCATGTTTTTATAGTGGGTGTCAATTTGCTTATTGTGTGGTTTGGAGGGGTTTAAAGTGGCTGATGTTGCAGCTGTAGTTAGGTTTCTGTTTTGTGGTTGTGTGTCTTTATCGTTGTGGGTTTGGATTTGCTTTTTGAATGGTTGTGTGGTGGTGATGTCATGTGATGTTATCATGAGTTTGGGTCTGGTATCATTCTTGGTGGTTGGGCCTCGTCTGTCAATCAAGGCGGGTTTCCAAATGGCTGGTAGACGAGAGGTATCATCTCGTTTATTCATGCTGTGGGAGCGTTTTTCTGTCTCAATGGCTTCTCTGATTATTCTGTTGTTAAAATGTTCGATTTTGGCGATAGTTTTGGTTTTTTTAAAATCAATTTCATGTCCCGTGGCTTCAAAGTGTTGGACCAGGGATGAAGTTTGTTCTCCCTTTCTGAGTGAGTTTTTGTGCTCTTCAATGCGTGCACTTATTCTTCTGTTGGTCTGTCCGATGTATGTGGTGGGGCAGGTGGTGCATGGGATTTCGTATACTACTTGGTTTTCTAACCCAATTATGTCCTTGGGGTTTCTTAGGATGGTGGATATTTTTCTGTCTGTGTAGAATGCTGTTTTGATGTTGTGTTTTTGGAGGACCTTGCTGATTCTGTCTGTGGTCCCTTTTAAGTATGGGAGGAGGGCTTTGCCATTTTCTTGTTCTCTGTCTTGGGTTTTTGTGGGTGTCTCTCTTCGGATTAAGTTGGTAATCGTGTTTCTTTGGAATCCATTGGCTGTTAGTACATTAGTGAGAGTGTGTAGTTCGGTTTTTAGGTGTTGTTCGTCAGCTAGGTGTTTTGTTCTGGAGATGAGTGTCTTGGCTACGGAGTTGATCTGTGCTGGGTGGTGGTGTGAGAGTGCGTTCAGATAGCGGTTTGTGTGTGTTTTTTTATGGTAGATAGTGTGTCCTAGGGAGCCGTTGGATTTCTTGTAGACTAAGACATCAAGGAAGGGAAGTTGATTGTTAGCTTCTGTTTCCATGGTGAATTGTATTTTGGGGTGTAGGCTATTGAGGTGTATGAGGAAGTCATCCAGTTTTTCTTTGCCGTGTGGCCAGATTACGAAGGTGTCATCTACGTATCTGAGCCAGAGTTTGGGTTTGTGGTTGGATTTTTCTAGAGCGAGGGTTTCAAAGTGTTCCATGTAGAGGTTTGCGATGACAGGTGAGAGGGGTGATCCCATGGGTGCTCCTTCCATTTGTTTGTATCTTTGTCCATTGTAGATGAAGTATGTGTTAGATAGGCAGTGGTTGGTCAGATCTAGGATGTGTTTTGGGGGGTTGTATTTATTTAGGATAGCTGTCAAGGCTTCTTTGATTGGCACTTGGGTGAAGAGGGATACAACATCGAAGCTCACAAGTAGGTCACAGGGCTGTAAGTTTAGTTTACTTATGATCTCTATGAATTGGAATGAGTTTTGTACGTGTGAGGTGATGGAATTTGCATAAGGCTGTAGTTGTTTGGCAAGAAATTTGGCTAGATTTTGTAGAGGTGAGCCTATGGAGCTGACTATGGGTCTGAGTGGAGTTCCTTCTTTGTGTATCTTGGGCAGACCATAGAGCTTGGGACGTCTGGATGATTTTTCTCTGGGAATGATTGTTTTCTGGATCTCTTCACTGATGGGGGTGGCTTTTATTTTTGATTTTGTGGTTTTTTCCAGGTAGGTGGTGGGATCTGTCTTGAGGAGTTTGTATGTGGAGTCTCGGAGTAGGTTGGATAATTTGGTATGGTAGTCAGATGAGTTCATTACCACCGTGGCGTTGCCTTTGTCTGCTGGCAGAATGATTATGCTGGTGTCATTTTTTAGGTTAAGTAGTGCTGTCTGTTCCTGTTTAGGTAAGTTGCTTTTGGGTGGTTTGCTGGTGCAGAGGATGTTGGTAACTTCGAGTCTGATTTTGTTGGCGTCATCAGGGTTAATTTTGGTCAGGCTGGATTCGACTCCGCATATAATGGTTTCCGTGGGAATGTGTTTGGGAGCGACTGCAAAATTAAATCCTTTAGACAGGACGTTGGTTTCGGCTTTGGTGAGAATCCTATCTGAGATGTTGTGCACAGTTTGTTTCATGTGTTGCTGTGGGAGAGGAGGGGTTTGTTTCTGGCGTTCCTTTATATTCTCAGTGCACTTAAAAAGAAAAGAAATCGGTGTATCAATTTTTGCTACAACTTCAGAAGTATGCATTACTTTTTGCACACATCCCTCACAGATCCTTTTTCTTCTATATTGTAGTTTTGATCTGGAAAATATAAATTTCATTTGAAGATATATATCAATGTTGCAGTAAAGTTTGATTAGCATACTTAACACCAAGCATACCTGCTCCTATAGAATTTTTTTTAACGTACCTAATTTGATTTTGAGATAACTTAAACCCCCATTGATCTTAGGGAAAGGTATAGTATGTTAGACTCCTCTCTGGTTATAAAGAAGTGCTCTTCTTTGTTGTATAGAATATAGAAGGGATGAAAATTGAACAGTTAAAGATCTAACATGTTATTTTCATTTTAACCATTTTTTTTTTTACTTTTGAATTGCCAGGAGATCTGAATTTATGTACAGGTCAAAGGTGGACCATGAAAGAAAAAGAGCATGGAAGAGAAGATTTTGGATTTTGAAACACAGATATATGGGAAATAACACATACAGACTTCTCACAATTATTATTTTTTTTTCAAAATCAGCTCCCAACATATTAAGATCAGACAGAGAACTTTTCAAACAATGGAACTAGGATAATCACAGGCCTGGAAAAGTGTACTTTATCAAGGTGTCAAAGATCATGTAGCTGGAAGTTGACTCCATTAGACTTTAGGACTATATAACAGGCTAGGAATAAGTGCACAGGGAATTTAAACAATGTATAGGGGAAAAACAAATAGATGCAACTGTTTTTGCAGAAATTTTGCTTTCAAATTAGATGCAGTTTTTAATCATCAACAGAGTTTTCCAGTGCACTTCACCATCTTCAACAATGATTTGGATGGGGGGATAGATGGGAACTCCTCAAATTTGCAGACAACACCAAGCTGGCAGGAATAGCCAATACTCCAGAAGACAGCTTTAAGATACAGGAGGATCTGGACAGATTTGAACACTGGGTGCTATCTAACAAAATGAAATTCAATGGTAAAAAAGTAAGGTTCTACATTTATGCAAGAAAAACCAAATGCACAGGTATAGTATAGATGGTACCTTGCTCAATAGTAGTAACTGTGAGAGGGATCTCGGAGTCCTAGTG
This sequence comes from Vipera ursinii, assembly GCF_947247035.1. Classification (NCBI taxonomy): domain Eukaryota; kingdom Metazoa; phylum Chordata; class Lepidosauria; order Squamata; family Viperidae; genus Vipera; species Vipera ursinii. The sequence continues at coordinate 232,804,455 of NC_139512.1, forward strand.
GACAATCACTTCAATATGAGCCAGCATTGTGCTGCAGCTGCCAAAAAAGCCAACACAGTGCTAGGCTGCATTAACAGAGGGATAGAATCAAGATCACATGAAGCGTTAATACAACTTTACAATGCCTTGGTAAGGCCACACTTGGAATACTGCATCCAGTTTTGGTCACCAAGATGTAAAAAAGATGTTGAGACTCTAGAAAGAGTACAGAGTAGAGCAACAAAGATGATCAGGGGACCAGAGGCTAAAACATATAAGGAACGGTTGCTCAAATTGGGTATGTCTAGTTTAATGAAGAGAAGGACGAGGGGGGACATGATAGCAGTGTTCCAATATCTCAGGGGCTGCCACAAAGAAGAGGGAGTCAATCTATTCTCCAAAGCATCTGAAGGCAGGACAAGAAGCAACGGATGGAAACTAATCAAGGAGAAAAGCAACCTAGAACTAAGGAGACACTTCCTGACAGTTAGAACAATTAACCAGTGGAACGACCTGTCTCCAGAAGTGGTGAGTGCTTCAACACTGAAAGTTTTTAAGAAGAGACTGGACAGCTATTTGTCCAAAATGGTATAGGGTTTCCTGCCTGAGCAGGGAGTTGGACTAGATGACCTCCAGGGTCCCTTCCAACTACTTCTTCTTCTTCTTCTTCTTCTTCTTCTTCTTCTTCTTCTTCTTCTTCTTCTTCTTCTTCTTCTTCTTCTTCTTCTTCTTCTTCTTCTTCTTATTATTATTATTATTATTATTATTATTATTATTATTATTATTATTATTTCTTTAGCACTTCATGATCGACTGATCACAAGGGGAATCAGGGGAGGGTAAAGGTAGAAAGTTAAGAGTTTGTCCCCTCTTGGCCCATTATTTAGTCTGCTCTTTGCTTATGATTGACATTCCCATGGCACTTCCTTCTTTTGCCTTTGTTTCCAGGCATGCATATGCATACATACTGTAGATACACAGGAAACACTTTTCTTCTGATCCTTCTAGTACATTGCAGTTATAGAGATGTTAGGTCTTCCCTATCTCTATGTTACATATTATTTTGTTAAATAAATCTACTTCCTATAATAAATGATGCTAATCATTCCCCAAGAGATTCCCACTTTCATGTTTATGAATGTTCCTATGCACCCACATAATCTTTTCTTCTGGGCTATGGGCCCAGAATTAAAATAAAAGGGCAAAGAAGTTTCATAAGAGAGAGAGGAAGAGTCCATCTCTAGTTAAAGCAAAAGGGATACAACTCAGTTAAAGGAGGGAAAGGACCATTGGTTTGAAAGTGGGGTAAAGAGGCCATTTATGTTAACATTGAGGGGCCCTCTCTCAACAGAGGGGGAAGGGCTAAGGCACTACCTATTTCCTGTCTACAATGCAGTCCTTTCAGCAGTTCCAAGAAGATTCCACCCCCATTTGCATTCTGATTCAGGTGACCTTGAGGGACAGAAAAACCCCCAAGTGGCCTCAAGAGCTCTTAGGAAGAATCCTAAGGACTAGATGACTGCAAAGAATATGATCTCTTCAACCCATCCCCCACCCCAATCCTGTCAGAACTAATCATTCCATCGACCCCACAATCCTGCCAGAACCAACGAAGCTTCTTAGATGAGAAGCAAAATGTCTTCTTCTTTCTCAAGACAGCCTTTGGGAAAAGCATCTTTGAGACAAAACTTGCAACTTTCAGAAATGGAGTCATGGAGAAGTGAGGGGAACCAGAATTCTCCCCCTGGTTTCTGAAGACCCATGGAATTGTCTTCATATTGATCAAAAAGATACTTATAGAAGCAGGGCAGAATCAAAGAGGCTGTTCTGCAAATAAAGTGAGGATAGGAAGATCTCCCTGATTGTGAATGATTCTGACCAATCCTGTGAAGCATAGAACTGCTTGCCAATTTGGTGATATATTTGCCCAGACACCCTTTGGAAAACCTGAGGGGTCCATTAGATACCTGGGGCAAACCAACTAATTAGGTCATTCTTCTTTGCAGAGAACTTTAACATCAGAAGACTCCAAGGACATCTAAGATTTCCTATGATGCTGCATTAACAACATGGCCAATAGCAAAATAAGCTATTGAGCGACAGGTTCCCAATCAATGAACTAGATAAATTATTCTTATATATGATTAGAATGCTGTGCTTACATTTAATCCTTTATGAAACTATATAGCTACCACAGATTTCTTTCTTCTGATGGCTGAGGAAGCTGACCTGATCAGTTATGATAAAAAAATAATAATAAAGGAAATTGTTGTAATGTTGGTCTGGATGTTGTTAATTTCTGGCCCATGAAGCTTTCCTTATGTGCATCTCTACGATTTTCTAGTTCTATATATATCATTCAGAGAGAAAATATAGAAGTACAAAGTCATAAAAATTTCCTTGCACCCTTCCCCCGAAAAAAAATATGGGTATCATCCAGGTGTAATCATACTAGAATAATCCTGATGAAATAAGTGGAATTCAGGATAGTAGCTAATTTAAGTTTCTTGAGGGTTTTACTTTTGACTATGCTCGAATCTAGTCAGATTTTTTCTATTAGTAATGGCAGACTGGAAGTTCCTATGCCAGAAAATTATTGATAATTGATAATAATTGATCAATTAGATCAGGCAGGTCCATCACATGATCAATGAGTAGGGCACGAAGTCAACTGGGTTTATAAGCAAACTCCCCACCCCCTAATACACTGACAGTGGATCAGCAAAAGCTAAGACAGTAGATTTTTAGATTTTAGATTTTTAGATTTTATAAATGGTTGATTTTATTGTTTTATGGTTCTTAAACAATAAACAGCTGTTTTACAATTATCCCAGAGTTCAAGGATTTTATACCATTGCACGCACACGCACACACACACACACACACACATACATATGTATGTATGCATGTATGTGTGTATGTTTGTATGTATGTATGTAGCAGTATAAAGTTCTCGAACTCCGGGAAGAATATAAAACAGCTGTTTATTGTTAAAATAGTAAAAACAATAAAAACAACTATTTACAAACCTAAAACAACCTAGCTTTCGCTGGTCCACTGCCAGCTAGGGGGTGGGGAGTTTGTTTATAAACCTTGTTGACTCAGTGCCCTGCCCATTGATCGTGTAATAGGGCCGCCCGTCCTAAATAACCGTAAATATCCTAGCTGTCCCGCATCTCCATGTGCATGTTCCAGTCCTATTGCTTTCTTTCTTCCTGTTGTTCCTTTCTTTGCACCTTCCACCTCTATCAATCCTACCCTTTATTCTTGTGTCTCCTCTCCTGCCTTTTTTATCCTCTCAACCCATCCTTCTTGTGCCCAGCCATGTGATGCTATTATTATTCCATCTTCCAATCGCCCCCCTCCCGCAATCATTGTAGGTTGCATATCCTGGGCTGGCGTTGTATACCCCCCCATTACCATTCTCCCCTTCCTTCTCTAGTGCATCTGTCCCTTGTTTACATCTTCTGCCATTCAATCCTGCTGATCTCATCTCCTCTGATTGTTCATCATGCATGGGTATGTGCACACGCTGTGGTGCCCTTCCCCCCTGCCTCATCCACATACAGTGGGTCAGAGTGGCTGCTGGATCATTCTCCATTTTGTTGCACCATCTGCTTTTAGCAGGTTGCTCCTTGCATGTAGGCATGTGCATGCATTGCAGTATCCTCCATCCCTGTCTTGTCTGTGTTCGGTCGATTGGAGTGTTTGTGGGGTCATTCCTGATCTTATTCCACCTTCCGCATTTAGTCGGCTGCTGTTTATCTTGCTTCTCCTTTCTGCAGGTTGCACCATCCTCCTCTATTCTTTGTTCTTCCTCCAGTGGTCCCTGCATCGCTCTGACCCAACCGATCTGTCGAATCCCTTCCAGACTTCGGATTGGGCATGCCCATATGCCTGCCTCACCTCCAGTTGTTCCTGTTTCTCCTCTCTTTGTCCAATTGATTCCGCTCTTTCTAGTCAATCTTCATTCACACATGAATGTACTGGATGCAGTCCGCTCTCTCCCCACCCCTTCTGCATTCGGCTGTTGGGAGTTATTGCAAACTCATTCCTCACCTGTTCTGTTTCCCTGGTCTCAATGGGTTGTTGTGTGTCTGGCCTCCTTTCCCCCACATGGGTAGCACCCTATACCATTATATATATTATGAATAATTTTTTGTTACCCATTTTCACTTATTGCATAGCAGGGTCCTTTATTTTAGTGGCTAGGTAAATATGAAGTCTGGGATAAAAATAAAATTGCAGTTTTGGAACTCGTGAAAACAAAAGTAGAGAAAAATTAAAACTCTGGAAAATATTTTTGACTTTCTGAAAACCTTTTCTAATGCATTACATACTTATTGGCTGAAATAAATTAGCTAATGAACTCAGCTGCATTTCAAAGGAAAATAATAAATGTTCCCCAGATTACTATTGTTATTAATAACCTTAATTCTTCTGTAGGTTAAGCCGTGCAATCTGTATGCCAGTGCCTAATCCTCGCATTGGTATAGAAAGCAAATTTGGGTGGCAGACCTTCCAAAGTAAGAAGTAGAGTTGGTATAACAATTTTCACACAAATAGTGTTCTAAAGTACTGGAGGAGTATGCTATGGATAGAGAAGTCACCAGCTTCGTGATTCTGTTCTTGGCACTGTCATTTAAAAATACACACACACACACACACCAAAAAATGAGAAAGGGCAGGAGAATTGTACGTTCCGACTTACAAGTTTGATGGCAGCCTTACCAGGTAGAGCAGACAAAAAACACAACTAGGTAAACTAATTCTACTTTATTGTAAACCTACATTAACAGAATCTCCCAAGAATGAAAGTGCAATTCTCCTGTCATCTCCTTTATGGTGTGAAAAACTAAGCAGGGTTCCTTCTGAGCATCTTGCCATCTCTACTATTCAGCAACAGGCTATGCTCTCTCCTATCTGACTGTTCCCTAAGCAACATCTTTACACTTTGTCTCCCAAAACCCATTTTCAGCCTTCTTTAATCTGGCTCCCTTCAATTGTATTGGAAATTGCACTTCCCAAACAGCATGGCCAATAGGTTTTGGGGCATCTAATTGAGAGACCTGTGGAAATAATACATTGCCTCACTCCCATTCATACAAACAAGTATGAAAATCCTTTCAGAGAGGTTCTTTCTAGCAGAGTTTGCCTTCCCATGCGCACCAGGAAATAAACTACAATTGTAAAATTAATGATTGCATGAAGAAGATAGAGTAACAGAATAAATAATAATAATAATAATAATAATAATAATAATAATAATAATAATAATAATAATAATAATAATAATAATAATAATAATAATAATAATAATAAAGATCCAATGGGTAGCAATTGAACACATTTATTTGCAACTTAATTAATGGGGTTCTCCATGGACCATGTGTAACCTCCCTATGACCCCTGTCAGGATAGCCTTGATGGACATGAAGTATTTCTGGCTAATGTGCAGCCTCCTCTGAGGGGCTAGGATTTTAAAGTTACTGTGTGTGTAATGGAGTGTGTTGCCATTTACCATATAATCTGATAGCCTTGAGAGTCAGCTAGGGAGCTATTTAATATTATAGAGAGGTCAAGTGAGCAAAAAGAAAAAGAAAAAGAGAAGAGACAGCATGATCCCTTGAGAAAGAAGGGAAGGTTCCAGCAAGACAATGGGGCAGGTCATTTTTTTTTTAGTTGGAACATTGAGTAGCATTTTTAAAGTTAAGGAAAAGGAATGCCACAGATAGGATTGTTGTTGTTGTGATTTGCTTAATCAGTAAGTGCTCAGCACTTACCCCTGCACAGACAATCTATGCAGATGCCATATTTGTTATCCCACCCACAGACAGATATTTCATACAGATGCAGCTGTTAGCTGCCTCCCCTTGCTGGATGCCAATCAGAAATGCAGAAGTAGAATTTTTAGTATGGTCTTTTTAAATAAGTCGCCATGCTAAATAAATAATCTATTCTGTGTGGTTAAATGAAAAACAACTTAATAGACTTTACAAAGTCACCTTCCTGACTTCAGTGTACGTGTATTCCACATATGCTTTTTAAATATGTAATTCATTTAAACTGGGTGACAGTTAAGATGTTGCTTATGTTTTGTTTTATAAGTCAGACTGATTGTATGAGAGCATGCCACTTTGATGAGGACTGATTCCCATGATTCATTCCTGAAGAAACCAATCCATAATTGTGTATTTAAATTGCATATTTTATAGGAATAGCTCCAAAAATGTCTGCGGCTAAATCAAAGATCTTAATTACCCAGCCTTCTTTGCGAACCGAAACCAATGGATTAAATACATTTTTTTCAAGACTTTTCAACTTCCAAGTTATATAAGAATAATGTGCACGCAAATTTGTGTTTTAGAATTTTCTTATTCCTTTAGGTTATAAATGCTTTTACAGCCTGAAATAACTGATATGTTGGTGTTAAATAGTGGGTTCTTTGGTGCAGGAATGAGACGCGAGGCTGAGTATGGGATAACTCATACTTTTATTTCTTGCTGGAACTGTACTGAGGCAAGGGCTGCAACCAGCTGCAATATATAGTCTAGCCCCTAGGTGGCAGCCAATAGGTTTAAACCAACCATTGCCGCCTGGGGCTAGCCAATTGCAGGACAGGAGACAGTTAGTCTGGGTTGCTGGAGAGGCATTAGCTGCTCCAGCAACCTACATGGTGTATCACAAGAGCCCAGTACATAAGACCCCTCCCCTCTTAGATCAGACTATGACAACAACAATTAGTCTCGACAGTTGTCAAGACTTATTAATCAACACACACACAAAGTAAAGTGATAATAATAAAAATAATAAAAATCAGTGTGGAATACAATGAGATTAAACAACATCTAAATGATCAGGCTTCCATTGCAGTAATAGGCAGTTACACTAACACTAGTTTCTGTAGTTTAGTGGCAACAGGTTTTACAACAATATATATCTTTTTATTTTACAATGTAATCTGTAATGTATGAAGGAGGCTTGTGTGCCCTAGAGGAACATCTTGGAGTTCCCATCACTTTGTAGTCTACCAGCTTACCCAGTGAGCTGGGTAGATTTGTGTCCCTTTGTGCTCTTGAGTCAAGGGGATTCAAAACACTCTGGCTGGCCTCACCAGGTTGGCCCACCCCAGAGTCAGTCTGTTTGGTAGAGAAGGCACAGTGGTTGCTGAGGTTCGGTTGGCTTGCTTCGTCAGGGGGTCCATGTTACACTCCCGAGCTCCCCGGTTCTCCCTCTGGTTCCATCTGCACTGAGAAGGAAAAGTCCTGGTAGTCCATGTGAGGTCTGGCATGGCCGAAAGTTTGAGGAACTTAGGAGGGACTTATGATGCAGTCCTTGCTTAGTGGCCATTCTGGAAAACTTTTCCTGAGCTGATCAATGTGTCTTCTGACAACATGCCCTCCCTCCAACCCCACTTCATAAAATAGGGGTCTGGATGCCTTGGTGATTTGACCAGTAACCCACAAATTCCCATGGCCATAGTTCCTGGCCCAAACCCAATTGCCCATGTGCAGCCGCCTCGGGGTTTTTGGTTGTGAGGCTTCTGCTGCCACTCTGTCTGGATGCAACCTGTCCAGTTTAGTAATCAAACGCCTCCCACAATGTAGTTCTGCAGGACTTTTACCTGTGGCCGTGCAGGGCGTAGAATGCTGGCAGAGTAAAAAATCTGCCAATCTGTGATGCCAGTCACCTGTGACAATGCACTTGAGTGCCTCCTTCATTGTCCTCACCATGCGTTCAGCTTGACCATTAGAAGATGGATGAAAAGATGCAGACGTTTCATGTCATATTTTGATTGTTTTAACTTGGGCAATAATTTAATTCTTTTTTAACTTTTGTATTTTTGTATTTTTATTTAAATGCCCTGTTCACCGCCCTGAGTCCTTCGGGAGGAGGGCAGTATAAAAATTTAATAAACTATAAACTAACTATAACTATGTCTGATGAAATTAGCTCTAAGGAAAGCCTGAAATTCAGCAGCAGTGAATTGGGCCCCATTGTCTGAAACTAAGACATCTGGCAACCCATGTGTTGAAAAGAGTTTTCTCAGCACTTGGATGGTCCTAGCAGTAGTCATGTTAGGAACTGGAATTACTTCCAGACATTTTGAGTGGCTATCCACTACTATCAGGAAGAGCTGCCCCTGAAAAGGCCCAGCGTAATCTATGTGAACCCTAGAATAGGGAGTGTGCATTTCCTCCCATCTGTGAACTGTGGCATGTGGCATTTCAGGCCTAGATTGCTGGCATGTATAACAACCATGGACTTGACCCTCAATGGCCTTATCAAGGCCAGGCCACCAAAGGTAGCTTCTAGCTAAAGCTTTCATTCTGACAATGCCTGGATAGCCTTCATGTAATGAGTGTAAAACCCTGTCTCTTAGGGAAGTGGGAATTATGACTCTGTTCCCCCATAAAATGCACCCTTTATGTGAAGACAACTCATGCCTCCTGACAAAATAGCTTTGAAATTCAGAGCCTGGACTTTTTTCCAGCCAGCCCGTGTATACCCATGACAACACTCTACTAAGTATTTTATCTGTGGCAGTTTCAGCAGCAATGTCCCCTGCATGGAGGGGAAACTCAGGTATGTCCTGTATGGACAGTATTCTAGCAGCAGGAGCCAGATCTGGATCCATTAGTGGCAGTGGTAGTCTGCTGAGGCCATCAGCATGGCTCATTTCCTTTCCCAGTTTGTGAATTAATTTAAAATTTTATACAGATAGGAAAATAGACCATCTCAATATTCTTGGAGATAGTATGTGGGGGGTTTGTTTGTCTGTTGTGAACAATCCCAACAGAGGTTTGTGGCCAGTGTAGACCATGAAATCCCTGCCATATAAATAATCATGATTTTTTTTTTAATTCCAGCAACGATGGCCAGTGCCTCTTTGTCAATCTGGGCATAGTTGCACTCAGAGGACAAGGTCCTTAAGTAAAATGCTATAGGAACCTGTTTTGCATTTTTTTCTATGTGTCTTAACATTGCCCCCACCCCATAGGAAGATGCATCACATGCAAGACATACAGGTTTAGACTCTATGTAATGAGTTACAGAGGACTTTTCTGACAGTAGTGCTTTCAAGTTCTGGAAACTTTTTTCGTGTAAGTTAGTCCATTTCCAAGGATGTTTTTTGTCTACTAGCCTGTGGAGGGGCTCTGCTATTGCTGCCTTATGAGGTAGGAATGTGTGATAAATATTTAGGAGACCCAAAAATGCTTGAAGCTCTCCTTTTGATTTGGGCCTAAGAGCCATTTTAATGGCCTTCACTTTAGAATCAGTGGGGTGAATGCCGTTATCATCAATGCGGAAACCCAAGAATTCTGTTGATGAAACTCCAATACTCAGTGGCGTAGCGTGGGTTGTCAGCACCCGGGGCAAGACAAGTAATTTGCGCCCCCTAACCAGTGGATTTTAGCACTCGAGTCTCTTCCACTAGCTCAGGAATTCTGGGAGTTGAAGTCCATGAGTCATAAAAGAGCCAAGGTTGCCTACCCTTGAGTTAGGTTCAAGGCAAAAAAGGGTCTCTGGAGAAGAGGGAAAATGCTAGTTTAAAACTGAAACAAGGCAACTTTAAGGTGCCTCAGCTGTGATTTAGGATGAGACAAAGAGAGGACATGGCGTTGAAAATGGTTAATGGGGCATGTTTGTTCCACTCTTAGTGGATGTCAAGATAAACCCCATGAGAGAATGACCTTACAACAGATGTGAATAGGCTTGGACTATGTTTGTAGATTGAGTGCATACATCACATGGAGCGATGATGGGCTTCATCAAGATTTATGATCCCACAATTGGCTAGTTTTCTCCATCTTGTCCTAAACCCTGGATACCAACCACGGTTTATGGCTTAGCATGTGGTGTGGGGTGACCCAACATGTTAGGCAACAAACAATGACTTCCAACTTACAATGCCTCAGCTTCCCATGGTTATTCCAAAGCCGGAAAAGCCAACCAACCCACCCTGCAGCTTTGCCTGCTTAGGCTGAACCCCACGAGTTCATACTTGCTGTGGCGCCTGACCTATTTTCTGCCCAGACGCTGCTTATCCAAGCCAAGCCGCCTCCTTCTCTTTGGCACCTCGCCCCAAAGATTCGCCGGACTGGCTGGAAACTCTCGCTGCTGGCGACGTGTGTCGGGGGGGCGTCCTGATCGCCTCCTGCAGGGGGAACCGAGTGGCCACAGAGAGTCAATACGGCAGGAGGAGGAGGAGAAGGAGGAGGAGCAGCAAGCAGCCGCAGGTGCGGCGGCTGCAGTTGTTACCTTTACCTCCGGGAAAGGAGGAGACGGGGGTGGGAGCTGGGTCAGGGGGGGCGGGCTTGCAGGTTGAGAGCCAAGCGGAGGAGAGCCGTGGCGGGAGAAAGAGAGGGAGGCAAGATGCCGCCAAGCCTCCCCACCCCCACCCGAGAAAGGAGGCAATCCGCAGCCACGAGAGGACGGGATCCCGCTCTGGCTGGGCGCAGCGAATGCGGTTGCTTTCTATGCTCCGCCCACTCGCTCGCTCCTCCGACCCTCGGCGAAGCAGAATCGTCCCCCTCCGGCGAGCTTAATGGGCGCCCCCCCAGATGTTGCGCCCGGTGCGGCCGGCCCCCCCTGCACCCCCCACGCTACGCCACTGCCAATACTACACTTGTTCTTATTTAATTTGAGGCCTGCTTCATGAAGCCTCTGCAAAACAGCCCTGAGGCTACTGGCCAACACTTCTGGGGATTCCCCTGCAATAAGAACATCATCAAAATAAGGGCAAACACCCTGAATACCCTTCAGTGTACGTTCCATAATCCCTTGGAAAATACCCGGTGCAACGCTGACTCCAAACTGTAAGCATTTAACCTTCAATGCCCCTCTGTGAGTCACGATCATTTGAGCTGGGGCTGTGGCCTCATCAACCGGCAATTGCTGATAGGTCCATGCTGAATCAAGTTTAGCAAAAATAGTCCCCCCCCCTTGCAAGGAGGCTAAAGTATGATTGACCACTGGGACCGGTTAAGCGTGTTGCTTGAGGGTCTTTAAATTTCACCAATAAAGTGGCTTCTCCCTTAACTTTAATGTGAGCATTTTGAAAATCTGTTAAAATGATACCTGAGGGTCTTAGTTTGGCCCAATTGTTACTGTGCCTACACATGAAGTTAAATGTGTCTTGCAAAATGATTGAGACTGCAGAGCCGGAGTCCAATTCCATCTTACATGGAACTCCTTGTAGCTTAAGTTTGGGTTTGAAGGGGTGTCGAGCCCTGGTGCGGAATATGCTTCTATGGCTTCTGAAGAATCCCACACTAACTGGACCCTGGGCCCCAGTACCTCTCCTAGTTGGTTCTTCTGACTGGTGTTTGGGTGGCCTGTCTCTCTGGTGGGCTCTGCAAACCACCGCGATGTGGCCTGTTCTTCTGCAAGCTTTGCACGTGGCCGAATGAAATCTGCAAATGGCACAAAGATGGTTGCCGCCGCACCCCTTACATCTCAGTAAGAGAACTGCCTTGTAACCGTCCTCTCACTGGTGGCTGTTGCAGTGTTTCGCATTGAGTTGCTTTTGGAGTCAGTTGATTCCAGGTTCTTATTCCTCTGACGATTCTCCGGTGCATTTGGCGAGCTCAAGATGGACCTATTCTTCGACTTTTGAAGGTTTGGTGTGATCAACTGTCTGCACTGCACCCCTGGCAGATTCATCAGCCATCACTTTGTCCTGTGCTTCAGAAAACATTAAATTGAGTCTAGCAGATAGTCTCTGCTGAAGCTTTCTGTCCTGTAGGCCACAGATGAGCCAGTCTCTTAGTCATTCTTCTAAATTTGAGAACTTGCATAGGCATGCGGCCTGTCTTAGGCCCGCTATGAACTCTGAAGCTGTCTCCCCGGGTAGCTGCACTCTTTGGTCGAATATGAATTTCCAAGCCATCTCAGACATCTTGGGCTGGAAGTGCCCAGTTAGCTTCTTTTTTAGATCTGTGTAGGAGGCCTCTTCGATTGGTGTCGGCGCAAAAAGATTCTTGGCCAAATCAAAGGTTGCTGGGCCGCACATGCAAAGTAGCGTTTTGGCCTTCAGTCCTTCTTCCACAATCTGATTGGCTCTGAGATTTTCTACTTGTGAAAGATAAGATGGCCATTCCTCTGGGTGTTTCACATCGAATTCTCTTAATTTGCCAACCTTCGGCATTCTTCTTCTGGTTCCTGCAATTGTTGGATCCTGCTTCTAGGCTCAGGGAATGTGTCCACTGAGCACGAGGCTGCTAGTGTAGCTTGCTAGCCGGCCTTGAGAGAGAGAGGGGAAAAATGCCTCTTCCCTCTGGTGTGTGCTGCCTTTCCCTCGTGGACTTCAGCTCTTAATCAGAGAAGCAGGATCCCACCTTCATTGCCACTGTTAAATAGTAGGTTCTTTGGTGCAGGAATGAGACATGAGGCTGAGTACAGGATAACTCATAAATTTTATTTCTTGCTAGAACTGTAGTGAAGCAAGGGCTGCAACCAGCCGCAATATATAGTCTAGCCCCTAGGCGGCAGCCAATAGGTTTGAACCAACCATTGCCGCCTGGGGCTAGCCAATTGCAGGACATGAGAGTTAGTCTGGGTTGCTGGAGAGCCGTTAGCTGCTCCAGCAACCCATGTGGTGTATCACAAGAGCCCAGTACATAACAGTTGGTATAGGTAGTCCTGACCTTATGACTGGTCACTTTGTAACTGTTCAAAGTTACGACAAACTCCCCAAAAGCTACTTACAACCTAGTTACAAAGTTCTGATGTCCAGATAGTTCCCTTAAGGTCACATGACTGCATTTTGGGAACTCAGCAACCAGGCCATGTTTACAGCCATTTGCAGTACCCCATGATCATCAGACTGTTTGAAAGAAGGGTCAAAGAGGCCATCTCTGTCAAAATTGAACAGCCCTCAGTGAACAGAGGGGAAGGGATATGACATCATCTATTTTCAGTCTATAACAGAGTCCTTTCAATAGTTCCAAGAAGGCTCCACAGCCATTTGCACTACTCAGGTGACCCTGATGACACAGATAAACCTCCAAGTGTCCTCAATGACTCTCTAAAAGAATGCAAATGACCATCTGTCTGCAAGGAATATAAATCCTTACATTCCCCACCATCCAGTCAGAGCTGAAGAAGCTTCATGGATGCTTCTTGAAATGTCTTCAAAGAAAAAACAAGAGAGTTCAGTTGCCTCATGAAAAAGGATATTTGGGGTAGACCTTCATCTATTTTTGCAAGTATTTACTGTAATTCAGTTGTTACAATCTAAGGGTCCTGGTTTAACTGTCAAAGGCTAGTTTGCTGATTGGGAGCATAAAGGCATGTGTGTTTGAATAAATGAATATAAATAAATAGCTTTTTACCACTTTAATCCTTGGTTAAAACACTGTATTATAACATTTTCCAATTCTGTATATCTGCACAGCATCAAGAGAGTGATGACAGAGAGAAAGCCAATACAAATTCAGACAAACATTCAAATTTGTCTGGCTTTACTTATATAAATGAGTTTTTAAGATGCCAGAACATTTGACAAGCGTCCTTCAAAACAGGCTTAAATTATTCATTTCTGTGGGATATCTGGATTTGCATAATGTTCCTATATGGCTATTATGCGAAAGGGTTGTGGGGTGGGGTGAGATCTGGCTAATGTTGTGTGACAGACTACAGACAGTCTGAATACTAATTTCAGGTAAATTGTAGTAATTTAATGTAGTATTTTCTTATATGGATAAGTACATTATGGGAGTGGGGAATCAACAAAGATTAGTTGCTAACTGATAAGTCTTCCTTTGTTAATTAAAAAATAAAGCAGAGAGGGACCATTTTCACCCATGAGGATTAGAAGGCAAATAAGAAGTAAATCTTGAATTTTGCTTTAAAGACTTTCTATGATTCTTTAAGTATGACAAAAGTGCTAACAACTTTGTGATTTATTGGCCTCTGCTAATAGGTTCTCTAATGATGACATCAACCCATAAATGTGAAAATATTTTGTTCATATTTTACCTCCAGGTTTTATTATATTGAATAAAGGAAAATTGCAGCCAAGCTAAGAGGCTTGGCTGATCTAACTAAATACAATTTTTGGCATGCTATCGTCCGTCCAAGATAATACTGTGCCTCTTGTATTATTTTACAAGCCCTTTTTATTATCATCACACACAACATTAAAGCAAATCTGCATCTGTTAAGGTGAATTTTATTTGTCATTCTTGGGTCTAAGGGTTCCCTTGTCTTTTCTCACATTGAAAGAATAATCCATTATCCAGCACATGACAAATACTTATTAAGATTTATATTATTTTTACTGCCTTGGAAACATTTGCTTTTTACCTCTGGTTATAAAATCTCAAATTTTCTCCAGTTTAGAACTTGACATTGACCAATAAAAGGGCAAAATGAAATAGCAGCTAGTGGAGAATGAGGTTTTATGTTTGGTTTATATTTGTAAGAAACCACCCAGAAGCAGCCTGTGTGAAATTTATACATTAACATTGGATGGCATAATTTGACTTAATCTGCTTGGAGCAACATCAAGTGACAGTTCTTTACAAGCAGATACTTTGGCTGCATCAATACACATGTTTATATTTTTTTATCCAAATTACATTAGGAACGACTTTTCATTACTCCAAAATGTTTTATAGTACACACTTCTAATAAATGTGTGAGACTCAAAGAGCTAAACTTCCTTGGATATCATTCTAAGTGTAGAAGCAAAAACAGATATAAATTAAAAAGTGGTTTGTAATATACTGACATTAATGAGATTAGTGAAATTAATAACAATAAAATTAAAAAGTAGTTCAGTCTTGATTTGGTAGAAACCATCAAACGTTTATTTTGTTTTTAAATTTGTCTTGAGATCTGGGGAGAGAATTCCCACATGAGATTTTGTGTCATTGGGCTTGGATAACTGTTGTTTTGGAAATCTAGGAAAGTGATAATATTCTTGGAACTTCACTGTCTTCTTCCTTTTCACTTATGCAGAATATTAGATGTCTTATGTGGATAACAGTCATTCTCAAAATAGAACTGTATTCAAAGTTTTGTAATCCTACGAACAATAGTATCTCTTTCTGTGCATATTACAGGCTCATCAGTCATTTGAACAGAATATTCCAAAGATGGAAACTGCTTGCATATTTCTAACTCATATTTAGAGTTAGAATCTCGAGTTACATAGAGTAGTAAACTATTGGAATAAACACAAATGCCACCCATTTGTTTAGATCTAATGATTGAGTTGAAATTATGACATTGATGGTGGAGATTTCTGTTAGGGCTAACTCTAATTTGATTTTCCTGATAGGCAGTGAATTTGACATCTTTAGTTCCAATTAGGGAGACTCACATACATACCTATGCTTGTGAGAAGAAATACTCTTCAACCAATCATGCACATTCAGCCCAATCTAACTCCCTGACAAGATAGAAATATCAAAAGGAATAAAAATACAACAGTTTATCCTATCTTGTTGCAAAGAAAGAATACAAAGAATACAAAGGCAACACAAAACAGTTTGTATCACTCTCCTAAAGATACGGTTGTACTGTGATTCTTACTATGTCAGGAATTGGTTAAATGGTAGTAATTGTATTAAAATATTTTAATTAAATAGATTATAATTTAATTGAATTTGGTTTTGTGCTGGCCCTGTCCACTATTTGGAATTGGGTTCCATATTCTGGTATTCCGAGGCTAAATGCGATCAAAGGGTTGCATTCTCCCACTGGATAACCCAATGAAAGAGTATGAATATCAGGTATTAACACACCTCAGTGGCATTGCTTAGGCTTTGCACATACAAAACTTACGGTTTTTCAGGGCATTTTCTGTGAAAAAAATGAAATTGTAGGTACAGGCAATGCTTATTTAGCAACAGCTTTGGACAGAGTCTTCACAGCTATGACAGTGATGAAAAAGTACATTTGTGACCAATGCCTGCATTTATGACCTTCCTAGCATATCTCTCTCTCTCTCTCTCTCTCTCTCTCTCTCTCTCTCTCTCTCTCTCTCTCTCTCTCTCTCTCTCTCTCTCTCTCTCTCTCTCTCTCTCTCTCATCAGTTTTCCTATGCCTGATTCCCCCCCTTTTTTATTTGCTCCCTATCAGTGTGGACAGATTGCTTAAAGAAGCTTTCTCTTTTTGAGATGTTTTTTTCTGCATTGCAGCCCTTTCCTAACTAATTGCAAGTTAACAAATTCAGCTCTGTGATCTTAAGTAGCTGGTTAGAACCCTTCACTAATTTGCAGCTGCTGGATGAAATTGACAAGATCCTAATCAGTTTCACACTAAAGGTTTAGTCACAGTTCCCTTAGGAGAATGACAACTGCAGTGGAGAACATGCTAGGCAAACTGGAGCTAGCACATTCCTTTCAATATGTATTTGCCATTGCATGCCTGTTTACTCTCTTATAATCCCTTCCTCTCCAATGAATGTAAATAAAAAAACATTAATCCTCTTCTTGCTAATTGTCACCATGCTGGTGTGAGCATTCCAAAGGGTATATAATACCTATAATATTTGTCCTTTTTACCAGACTTCTTTATGATTTCTAGAAACCTTTCCCACCATTTTGGCTCACCAACAAGGTTGGGGTCAAATCCTGCTGATGCTGTAAGGCAAAGGAAAACTGAAACAAAATTAGAAGCACAGTTGCGGTCCCATGATGGTTCTCTAAGCAATCGCTTCACTTAATGACTGAGTTGCCATTCCCAAATGCAGTCACTAAACTAAAGGAGGATTTTGTGAATGAAGACTCGATTAAGGTCACTAAACAAGGACTACCTGTAATCCTGGAGAGCTGCTGTCTCCCATGGAGTCCCCATGCATTATATAGGCCTGTGTGATATGGCTGCACTACATCTCAGTTAAGTGCTTTGAAAGTGACATTTTTCAACCTTCTTGAGGTGCAGTATGACAACCAGATCTTCCAGTATCCAGAAGAGGTTTCTGTATGTGATTACCTGACTTGAAGTACTGAAAAGACCTTCAAAGTGACGTGAAGTACCACACAAAAAAGTAATGCAGTAACTTCCCTTCACTATTTAGAAGTAGAAGAATGCTTTGCTGTTTGCAAAAGCTTCAAGTTTTATCCAGCTCTGCTTGACAGGTCATCAGAGTAAAACATCTCTTGAAAGACACAATCCTTGTGTTTTGGTCAAAGACAGATTCCTTGCTATATCCTGACAGCTTCAGTAAGTGGCCTACAAAACAGGCAGGATAGTGGCAATAATTAAAGTAGAAGCAGTGTTTCACAGAAACTCCATACCATGTTAAATGTTAGAACAGGCAAGATATTAGCATCCCTCTGCTTCCTTTTCTGACAAAGAACTTAATCAGGAAAGAAAAATAGCACAATGTTAATCCATTTTTGTGTCAAAATCTTTAACACAAATGGGATCCGAAACAAAGTTTTTGTTGTTGTTGTTGTTATTCTGCCATTCACGCCACCCTTTTCAAACTGTCAACATGTCATGATCTTCTGCAGTTACCTGAATGCAAAGTCACACAAACAATTAGGTTTTAAATCAAATTATTCTGTTGGCCTTGGATTCCTGTTAATTGAAATTGCAGATTCCATTTTGCTAAATATAGGCAAATATAAATGATATATGATGAGCTGAGCCATTGGAATTCAATCAGCAGTAATGGATGTACCATAATGGCACAATAAGGAATGTTATATAATTTTACTAACTTCCTTTAATTCTTAGAACATAGAATCATAGGGCTGGAAGAGATCTCAGAGGTCTTCTAGTACAACCCCCTACTCAAGGCAGCAGATCTTATACCATCCTGGTCAAATGTTTGTCCAGTCTATTTTTGAAACCTTCAGCGATGGGTGTCTATGGAGATTCTCATTCATTTAGGTCATGGTTGTCCCAAATATCTTTTTTTTTCAAAAAGGAACTGGACCTTCTTGGTGTTTTGTTTGAAAGTATTTCATTTCTCATCCAAGAAGTTTCTTCACTTCTAGTGATGGAGCACCCACAACTCTGGGACACAAACTATTCCATTGATTAATTATTTTCACTCTCAGAAAATTTCTCCTTACTTCTAGCTTGGATTTCTCTTCAACAAGCTTCTGCCCATTACTTCTTCTTCTGTCCTCTGGCTCTTTAGAGAATAAGTCAACCCCATCTTCTCTGGGACAAACCCTCAAATTCTAGAAGACAGCTATCATGTCCTTGCAATCCTTTTCTTTGACATACCTAGCTCGCTAAACCATTCATTTTTGTTACTGTTGTTTCTCATGTACCCTTCAATTTTTTTTATTAGCATGTTAAATTTTGGGTTGCTATGTTTTGGGTTAATAGAAAAGTTGCAAAAGGAAATGTATTCAGCTGACTTGGAAAGATTTAAGAAATTTGCTAGTTAACAAGGGGTTCTTCTGAAGCATATTGAGGTTCTTTGGGACAAAAAGATATAACTCTCTTGTAAAAACTGGTACAACCCCCCCCAAAAAATATAAAGAAATATTTTGGGGTAGAAAAAGAGAAGATTTGTTTTATGACTAGGAGTTCTATGTCTAGTCACAGCAAATAATTTACCAAGAATCTTTAACCACAAAACTTTGGGAAGGGATGCTGAAATAATTTGGGATTATTCTTGAGCTTGGTCCTTTTTGTTATTTTTGTCTCCCAAAAGCAGGAAAAATTTGGACTTTGGAATTTGGAGAAATGTGTGTTTTTGCCTGGAATATGCTTAATATTTAAGTTCTCCCTCTGGCAGTGAATGATTCACATTTTTCTAACTCCCTTGAATATTCTTTATCTATGTATTATTTTCCTTCTACATTGTTTGGTATTTGAATTCAACAGAATTTCACATGATACCACTTATGCTAATTCAACATGATACCACCTGTGCTAATTCATTTACGTGGAATATGGATTTGGAGGGTATGACATTACTGCAGTATATCACAAAAACAATATGCTTTAAGTCTCACAGCATTACAAACTTGGGAATGTAAGTAATGTATGTACATATTTGCTCATGCACATATTTGGCATGTAGACCACTGTAGTTGTATCTGATTAATAGCAACACATAACTCTACCTTGGTAATGAAGGTTGGAACAATTCACAAATAACAATATTTGCATTAGTAATCAACATTCTAAAGTGCCGTGAAAGCAATCTCCTATATGAACTGCTGCCAAAAAAATCTGTGAGCAATAGAATCCTTGGGAAAATTATAATTCCTTTTTTTTATGCCTTTTATGCTTCCTTGGCAGAAACAGTTCAGGAAGGAAGAAGGATAACATTACCCATGTAGAGAAGCATATCTCTTGCAGGCTGGCCTGTTCCAACAAATACAGTAATAAACACTACATCCTCTTTTGAGTTGCCGAAGAAGAACCAGTAATCTTCTCCATATTGGTGTTGGCTTCTTATTATCTTCATTTTTCTCCCCACATCTTCTTGTCTGTCATAAGTCCTAATATAAAAGAAAGCATTCCTAGAAGCGTGCAATCAAAGTCTTTCACTTTTAACAAATTAGTTTGGTTCTAATCTCAGGTGCATTCCAGTTTCATACAGCAATGACCACATGAACCGATACTAGTCAATTACATCATTTTCTAGTTGGTAATTGATAGCCACTACTATGGGGCACTTTATTTATTTATTTATCAAGGTTGCTATACAGGTCATTCTCAACTTATAACCATTTGCTTAGCAATCATTTTAAGTTACATCACCACTGGGGAAAAAAGGGCGACTTATGACTGGTCCTTGCACTTATGCCAGTCACAGCAGTATCTACTGTCATATGATCAAAATTGAAGTACTTGGTACCAGCATGTATTTAGGATGGCTGCACCGTCCAGGGTCATTGGATCACCATTTATGACCTTCCCAGCCAGCTTATGACCAGCAAAGTCAATGGTGGAAGCTGAAGTTGCTTAATGAGCACTTCATTCACCAATTAATTTCACTTAACAACTGATTTGCTTAACCACTGTGGCAAAAAAAAAGTTTATAAAATCAGATGCGACTTACTTGACAATTGCCTTGCTTAGGAAAGGAAATTCTTGTAGTTGTAAATTGAGGACTTATCTTTAACAAGACTGTGGTCCAGTTGAGTTGAGATAAAGTTCTTTATTAGAAACGAATATGTTGATCCATTTCATCATCTGAAGTTGAGCAAAATATTAGCTCTTTGGCCAGTGTTTCTGCCTCCATTGTTACATGTCTTTTTCTTATACAAATGGAATTTCTTTTTGACTCTTTTGAATTGCAATACCTTGATGACCAATGATTCTTTAACAGCTACTTTCCTGGCAGTGATTAGCTTTAACACTTGGGTTATGTGGAGATTTAGAGGTAAAAGCCACTGTGTTCCCTGCATTTTTATTTTATTGTTGAATAGAGCATTGTGTGTTCATGATGGAGACTGCTGCAAGGTTTGTTACTAAAGCATGATAAGTTATGCACAGAGGAGAAATGTAAACTATCCGGCAAACAGATGCAGGAGCTTGTAGTCAAATAAATCAAGAGATGTTATGAAGGATGCAACTGTAGAACTGAATATAGGCTGATTGAAATTACAAGTATCAAAACTGATTAAAATGGAGGAAAATGGATACCAAAATGAAACATATTTTACTTACAAAACCTTCACCCCAGATGATCCAGGTATGGTGAATGAGGTTGATTTTTAAACTCAGATTCCAGAATTATTAATGCTAAGAACATTTTGCTGTCACAAATTACTGTCTCTTCAAAGATAAAAGGACATCAGATTTTTATATTAAAGAGAACAATTAAGAGTTATGGACTGCTGTTGTTGACCTTCTGCTTCTCCATCCTCACTCTTAATATATATTCATCCCTCTATTCATGCTGAGTAATAATTTTCCAAAAGTTTGCCAGTTGATATTTAGGTTTTTCCAAAACCCTAAAAATGGATAACATATTTGTGACTTAGCACACCCAGGCAAGTGCTTGGCAATTTTACAATTATAGTGTACTACATGAATTGCAGAATAAAACAAGAGGGGCTCTCGAAAAAACAGAAAGCTAAACCAGGCATTGCTAAAACAGAAAACTAAAACCAGACAGTCTAAAGATATGCGTAATAATAATGCAACTCGGTCAAACACATTGTTAAAATTATATGTTAGCTTCAGTTAAAATTATATGTTAATTTAACAGCCACAACTGGGACTGGCAACTCTGTCATTAAGAAATGCTGTCATTAAACATCACATGACTGCAATGAACTTACAACCTCATTTCTGCCACAGTTGTTAAGCAAATCACCCATGGTCATTAAGAGAGACATCATATGATTATGACTCGTGGTTTTACTGCCAGCTTCTCCATTGACTCTCTTTGTCACATTAAAGATCACATTAAAACTAAAATAAAACCAGATTGAAGCCATAAAATATAATAAGCAGGCAAGTGCAAGTCATGTATAAATCAATATAACCATCCCTGAGCAAATCCCTAGGCACGATGACAAAACCCTGCCTTTAGATACTTTTGGGAGGTATAACTATCACAGTGGAGAATGGTGTTCTTGCATTTACTTATTTAAATAGGGATTTAAGGGAATACACTTTTATAGGATGTCATCTCATGGTACAGCATCTTCTCAATCTTCAATGTTATGGTAAGGGAAGAAGCCATCCTGTGGTGACTTTTCTCAGGGTCTGTATTGTTATGAGCACCTGGGGAAGTCCTGTTGTTCAAGGGTCTGTTTGCCCTTGAGAAGACAAAACAAAACCCCACCGTCAGATTGATTCAAAAGTCCCATAATTCACCCTAGGATCCAAAAGCAGAGCTCCATTTATAAATATAAATCTCCTTTACATTCCACAAATCATTATTGGAATGCAATTCATAAAGCAATCATCACTTTTCCTCCTTTTGTCTTGATTGAAGGATTTAAGGTTTGTAGTCCTATATTAATTGATGACATTTATTCATTCTCCAGCTATTATATGCATGTCCAATAATATATAATCATTTGTTCATTTGTTGTAAAAACTGGGTGGATTTGGGAAGTGGGGAGGATCATAGCAGCAATATATATATATATATATATATATATATATATATATATATATATATATATATATATATATATATATATATATATGGACCAAAGATCCATATATATACGTGGGGAAAAACCCGAATGACCAAAGATCCACATACAAACACCCGCAAAAACCTCAGAAAACATATATTCTTTCTTTCTTTCTTTCTTTCTTTCTTTCTTTCTTTCTTTCTTTCTTTCTTTCTTTCTTTCTTTCTTTTCTTCCTCCTCCTCTTCCTTCCTTCCCTCCTTCCTTCCTTCCTTCCTTCCTCCTTCCTTCCCTCTCTCTCTCTCTCTCTCTCTTTTTCTCAGAATAAGAGTTAAGAAAATAACTTACAGCATATAAATGGTCAGAGCACAGCAATTTAAAATGGTCCAGTGGAAGATTTATTTCTATATTTATGCTGCAGGGTAATGAGTGTTGTTCCCATTTTTCTTTTCATTTTAAGTTCCCTCCTGAGGGAAAGATCCCTGGCTCATCCTCAAGAGCCCCTCCTGGCCTGGTCAATCCTGCTCTACCTCAAGGCCACAGGTCCTTAAAAGGAATCAACACAAATGGCAGATAGCAGCTGTGTCTAGTAACAAGGGGAACAACTTCTCTGCCTGAAAAATGACATCAAACTAAAGAGGACAGTGGAATCTATCAAAGTCAGCCCTGCTTGCAAGTCCACACTAACAGCTTTGGTTTCCTGAGATCAGCAGATAAAATATACTGCAACAAAGAAGGAAGGTCAAGCAGTTGGACTGAAAACCCTTTATCTTGGGGGGGTGTCTAACTCTTTTCATTCCCCCACCTCTCTCTGCTGGCAGGCAGTGAAAGAGATGGCAGAGATCAGCCTATTCTCCCCCTTGCCTTATCTGCTCTTCACTTTGTATACACAGGTAGTCCTCGACATACAACCATTCCTTTACTGATTGTTTGAAGTTACAATGGCACTGAAAAAAGTGACTTAGGCAACACTTATGGCTATGGCAGCATCCTTGTGCTCATGTGATCAAAACTCAGATTGTTATGTACTGGGCTCATAGTAATACCACGTGTGTTGCTGGAGCAGCTAATGTAACCCAGTGTTACAATTGGCTATCCCAAGGTAGCAATGGTTGTTTCAAACCTATTGGCTGCCGCCTAGGAGGCTAGACTATATATTGTGGCTAATTGCAGCCATTTGTTCAGTACAGATTCTGCATGAAATAAAATATGAGTTTCCCTGTTCTCAGCTACCTCGTCTTCATTCCTGTGCCAAAGAACCCGCTATTTAACACAGATGTTTGGCAACTGGCATGTATTTATGACTGTTGAAGTGTTCTGGGGTCATGTGATCCCCTTTTGCAAATTTCTAAGAAGCAAAGTCAAGGGGGGAAGCCAGATTCACTTTACAACTGTGCTACTAATGTAACCACTGCATTGATTCACTTAACAACTGTGGCAAGAAAGTTGACAAAATGAGGCAAAATCCCCTTAGCAACTGCCTCACTTAGCAATAGAAAATTTTGGCTCAGTTGTAGAAGTTTAATATGGTATTGTTGTTTTTATTATGCTGTTTTATCCATCCTTTTCCATACCTCGTATGTATGTATGTATGTATGTATGTATGTATGTATGTATGTCCACCAAACTCACACACAGGTAACTCTAGGCAGCTTACAACATTTAAAAAATCTACAGATCCCACCCACCCCTGGCAGCAACAACACAATCAAATTAACCACTGATCAGCTCTATTTCCATGTGTGGTCCCCAGGCCTGCTGAGAAAACCATGTTTTTAGGACTTTTCAGAAAATCAGCAGGGTGGGGTCCAACTGTACCTCAGGGGGGATGCTGTTCCATAGAGAAAGGTCTATCAGCAAGAAAGCCCATTTTAATGGTCTTACAGATAAACATTGATGGGACCCATAAACAGACCCTGCCTTCCCATCCTGGCAGGGAATATAATATAAAATGAAATTATGGCATATGGATTTGCAGATTAGTAATATTAATAGATTGTTATATTAAGCAAGAGGTTAATATAAGTTTCATTAAAATATTCCTGAAAAGACTTTAGAAGTCATTTGCTTTTTATCTTTGTTCTTTTTTTCTTTTTGTTACACTTCTGTCCTCTTTATTCTTTTTTTCTCCTCTGTTTTATTTTTCTTGATTGTTAGATTCTGTTAGTGCTTATTGTTCTGTGTTAAAATCTAATAAAGTTATTTAAAAATGACCCACATTCTTTTATTCAAGAAGTTATACTGTCAATCATTCTTGTTTTGAATATAAACTGGCTTTATTTCTGGGAAGACATAGGACTAGCCCAGGGTTTATGAATTATTTCTCCTCATTTACACTTATGGAATCTCTGTCAGTTTTACTATTTTGGATTTTTATTTGCATTTGTTTCGGTGTGGTATGGCCTGCTTTCTGAATTGTCTCTGGCCTTTGAAAAACTTAGGAAGGCTCCATTTTCAGATCCATGTTTAATCCCCTATCAGCAATGCAAATTGTAGTCTCCCTAACTGATTTTCTGCCTAATCAGAACTTTAAACAATCTGTTTTCTGGAGCACTGGCTTTTTACTCTCACAGCTGTCTTTCTCCATAATCTTCATGCTCACGTGCGTGTAGTTCTTACCTTCCCCCTTTGTGCTGTTTTTGCTTGTTGTGTCATAAATGAGCTCTATGAAGAGAACACCTTTAACCTGCTGACTTTTGTATCACAGATCTGATATCTAATTATGGACCATATATATATATATATATAATCTATCTATCTATCCACACAAACATATATGTATAACATTACATATTCATTACTAACAATCATATTTATATTCATTGTGGGAATTTGTTCTACTGGGTTAGGAGAACTGTACAACAGTTTATTATTGGCTTGAAGTAAGTCACATGGCTAGCTTTTTTGTTTTGTTTTTTAAAAGGGAGATCCATCATATTATACTTGTTTTCTTAATTTTAATTTAATAAACGGTTTTATAAATGCATTTTAATGCTATAAAATTAATTATAATTTGTATCTTTCAATAATCCCAAACAGAGGAAGTATACAGTAGCTTGCAGAATGATAATAAGGACAGATTCAAAAGATTATTTTACCTCAAGAAAACTGGTAAGTAAGCCATCTTAAAACTTTACAATAATACCATGAAATGGCTAGCATGTGAAATATAATAGACAGATTAGTCCTCTGATGAATAAACAGGTAAGCTTATACTGTGTTCATGTTTCAGTCTATTTATTAATAGTAATATCATCTCTAGCTTCTAACAGAACTACTGTTTTTAGATAAAGTGACATATTTATATAATACTGTCATTGTCCAATAATATTTACATTCAGTGCTAAAATTAAAACCATTGTTCCAGTAGTTTAAACTATGAATTGTAAGAATAAATAAAATTGAAGAGGCTACGACAAATGTAAAAACACAGTACCAATACCATTAAGATTATAAATAGAAATAGGACTGCAGAGTCAATTATGAACACAGCTACATAAATCTATTTAATTGGTATACTATTATATAAAACTATATATATGCTAAAGGTTACTAAACAACAATGAGTACCAATAACTAACACAGAATATAAAATAAGTAACTCCTTAAAGAGTTAAAGAGAGTCAGTTTGGTGCCGTGTTTAAAGTATGTGGCTAGAAACCAGGTACAAATTCAGCTGGGTGACCCTGGGCCAGTCACTCACTCTCAGCCCTAGGAAAAAGACAATAGTAAATTATGTCTTAAATCTTGCAAAATTGAATGAATCAAAACTTCAGGGACTAGTCCAAGGAGTTAACACTAACTTGAAGACCCACACCTCACCCCAAAAAACAAACGTCAAAAAATCTACAGATATTTCAGAACTAGATAAGGATATCTAACCATGTAGTGGGGCTGTATTACTACTTTCCTTCTCATCTTTTGTATTGCCTACCCCTATTAGTATCCTATGACTATCACTTTGTTGGTTGTATTTTATGATTTATGATTGTAACTTATGATTTATGATTTATCACTTTGTTGTTTGTATGTACACTGAGAAATGTTCTGGAAACAAATTCCTTGTGTGTCCAATCACACTTGGTCAATAAAGAATATTCTATATTCTATTCTATCCTATCCTATATCCTATCCTATATCCTATCCTGTCCTGTCCTGTCCTCTCCTTTTCCTGTCATGTCATGTTATGATGTTTATTTATTTATTTTAATTCCATTTATATCCCGCCCTTCTCCGAAGACTCAGGGCGGCTTACAAGCTTAGCAGTAGCCTTCATTCTATGTATATGCCTGCTTATTAGGGCTTTCACCCCCCCCCCAGCGGCATTATTACAAAGTCAGCTTAATTGCCCCCAACAATCTGAGTCCTCATTTTACCTAACTCGGAAGGATGGAAGGCTGAGTCAACCTTGTTACGTTATGTTAACCTTTATGACATGGGTCCAAGATATCTGAGGAGCTGTGTTGACCCAATGGTCCCTTTCACCTACTTCAGATCGGGATGCCAAATAATTTTGGCTGGTGGAGTCTAGGAGAAAAGTCTTTTCAGTGGTGGCCCCTCCCCTTTGCAATATTCTCCTGTTGGAGGTAAGGATTCATACTCCTGTTCTTACAGAAGAGCCTCAAAACCCGATTCTGCCAATTGGCCTGGGCCCTCGACAAGGGCATAATATACTGGGGGTGGCTGACTGGATAGAGAAAAGCTCCTCTGAGGTTTTTTTTAAGTTTTTGTTTATTCTTTTGTGATCTTTAATTGTCTTGTATTATCTTTAAAATTTTATTATGCTGTAAGCTTCCCACACTCATTGGATCAGTGAGATGAGCAGCATATAAAAATAATAAATAAATTTATTATTAGAAGTAAAGAAAGGAATATAATATTGGTTTATTTTATCAAGATAAGACCTTTCCCCCGAATGTTCTGGTAATCCTATATGGACTTTTCTGCTGGCATCAGGATTGAAAATTTGCTGTTTTTATATATTTGTATATAGGTGGCTCAGTGGGTTAGGATGCTGAGCTTGTCGATCAGAAGGTCGGCAGTTTTGCAGGTCGAATCCCGAGTGCCAAGTAACAGAGTGAGCGCCTGTTACTCGTCCCAGCTTCTGCTAACCTAGCAGTTCAAAAGCACGTAAAAATGCAAGTAGAAAAATAGGGACCACTACAGTGGGAAGGTAACAGCGCTCCATGCGCCTTTGGCGTCTAGTCATGCTGGCCACATGACCACGGAGATGTCCTCGGACGAGCGCTGGCTCTTTGGCTTTGAAATGGAGATGAGCACCGGCCCCTAGAGTCGGAAATGACTAGCACACATGTGTGCGGGAACCTGTACCTTTTATATAGATAAGGGATGGGATATGGGATATGGGATGAAGAGGTATCTGTTTATACTTCTAGGGGGTGAAGGGTTTTTAAATCTATTTATACTTATTGTGATTAAGGTTGGAAGCCACTTCTTTATATGTTTGTTTTCCATTTCTTCACTATATTATCTCTTTTCTTTTTCTTCTTTTTCCCATGCTTTTTTTCTTTCCATTCTCTTCTTCTAAGTTTAGTTAGTATTAGCTTTTACTATTGCAATAAAACACTTAATAAAAATTAAATTAAAAAAGAAAGATGAAAGCAATAATATAGGTAGAACAATTTTAAAAATTAGGTACAGTCTGCAGTGCAAAGATGGTTCTATGTTATCATTTTCCCCTATTTTCATTCCTTCCTTTTATATTCATAGGCTTAAGCAACAGGCATAGAGATCAGAATTGCCACTGCCTTTCCCCAACTTATAAGCAACTGCTTCCTTTGGAACACACTGACAAGTTGTCAAGGATGCCACTTTGATTTCCTCCATTTTTTATTTGCAATGAGAAATATTTTGACAGGTCCACATAGGACTTCATTTGAAGCTCAGTGGTCTTTTATTCTTTTATCGTTGGGTTTATAGCTCTGGAAAGGGTATCTCTGATCACATAAACTGACCTTGTGTGCAAATGACAATCAAATCATGAGTTTGAAGTTGGATTTGTCTTTGAATACTCAGGGTGTAGCAGTTTGTAGAAAAATATGGTAAGAAACCTGTGGCCTGTTTCTACTTGCATTTTTCAGCCATATCATCACTGATATTTAAATTCTGAGCAGCTGATTGGTTCTCTTGTTGATTGGTCATTCAAATGGTTTGGTTTCTTATGTACTCATATGCTGGATCTAAATCAATAGACCATAGAGCATGCATGGCAGTGGCTTAGCGTGGTTTCTTCCAGAATGTTTTCAATTACTCAGTCTAATCCTAACCCCACTGAGCAAAAAGGGAATCAAATGTTGCTAAGAGTCTGATTTTAAGCAGATCTAATTACAGGTACCATCCAAAGTTACATGGCACTGAAAAAAGTGACTTACGACCGTTTTCACACTTGCAACCGTTGCAACATCCCCATAGTTCCGTGATCAAAATTCATATGCATGGCAACCAGTTCATTTTTATGACAGTTACAGTGTTCCGGGGTCATGTGATCACCTTTTGTGACCTTCTGACAATTAAAGTCAATGGGGAAGCTAGATTCACTTAACAATCGTTATCACTAACTTAAGAACTGCAGTGATTCACTTCACAACTGTGGTAAGAAAAGTTGTAAAATGGGGCAAACTTCACCTAACAATGGTCTTACTTAGCAACAGAAATTTTGGGCTCAATTGTGGTCATAAGTCAAGGACTACCTGAAAGTATTCTACAAGCTTTCTAAAATGTCTGGTCTTGCCAGTTTTCAATACTTCTGCAATTTACTGCTGCATAATTTGACCAGTTTTTTAACTTTCAGAGATTTCATTTTAATGGGGGCCAAAAGAGTCTCCCTATTATTATTTTTTTCATGGAGGGTTTGCATATTCCATAAATGACTGGAATTTGATTAACTTTTTTGGGAATAGATCTGATATTTTTATACCTATTAACATAAATCCTATCTTTCTATTGCAGCAGCAACACTGTCCATCTGAATGGAAACCTCTTTATGCTCTTTTACTGTAAAACCATAAAGTAAGTTTTACATTACAAAGCTAGATGCAGCTATGATTCCCCTTCCCCTGAATAATACTACATTTGAAATATGTAGGAACATTATCAGGGCTGATTTTCTATATTTGAAATGCTAGGCAAAGAACTGTTGCCTTAATCTTGACCTGCTGAACTCTTTAGATATGACCTCTCTTGCAGTAAGTTTTGTAGTTTCATATTTTAAGTGAATGTGAAATATATTTGAGACATTTTTCCTCTTTCAAATATGCAAGATAATTTTATGGTATGGGATACCTCCCCTCTTATTTTCTATTGGTGCTAAGTACATTTCAAGCCATAACAGATGTCATGTTTTCTGCAAGATGGAGAAGTATGTGTGTGCTGATTTTATTTCTCTTAGCCTTCTTTCTGCTTCATTTCTGCAAAGAGCTTGCAACAAACCTGAGGCTGTAATCTGGTCCTTATTTAAATGCATGCAGTTGAACTCCACAAGTATAATTTCTGTGCAAATACGGGATTGCCTTTAATATCTCTTTGTATTTTAGAACTTCTCACGTAATCTTCAACTTATGATTTCACAAAATGAGATAATGGTAGCAAAATTAACAAGTAAAGAACTTCTCCTGTTCCAGGTTCCAGAAAGAACTGAGCTTGCAATTTCTTTTATCTAAGATCAAGGCTCAATAACTCAGTGTCTTTTATTGTAGAATGACTGTTAACACATGTCAGTTTGGCTTGGAGCAAGGGGAAGAAAGCAAAGAATCAGGAATGCTACTTCAGCTGAAACTAGATTAAGTTGTGGCAAGAATTCTACTCATTGGGAAAGATAAGTGTCTAAAATATCTGCCACAGTCATGATATTCCTTGACATATTTTTAATTTGAAGTGACTTGTGGTTTTCCTATGGGAGAAACAGGAAAGTGTTGAGATAGATTGTTCTCCCTCACACACAATCGTTCTAGATTTCTAAGTAAAATCAAAGAATTTCAATTTCTGGGATAAAAAAATCTGAAGGCATTATCTTTCAGAATCAATATGCTGAAGTCTTTTTCCTGGAGACTTCAGTAAAATAATTAATATTTATTTTTTGCATTCATTTTTTCCCCTTTTCTTTGGAAGTTCAAAGTTATAATTTTACCCCCACAAGAATGATCCTCTAAGCTCCCTCCCTCATATCCTGAGAAATCTGGATGGTTCAAAAATAAAAAGGAACTTTAACACAAACAACAATAATAGACAAGTAGAAAAAGAATGAAAGATGATGAAGATGACAAAAACTAGACAGAAATGAAAAGGCAAATTAAATTGTAAATTAAGTGAACAGCAAAGGAAAACAAGCTTTTTATCTGAAAGAAAGAAGCAGAATTAAGCAAATAGATAAACTCAGTTACAGAAAAGTGATGGCTTTCATAACTGGCTTTTGGTGCCAAACGATGTTTAAATTTCCCATCTGTAGCTCAGTCTGATGTGATTGTGTGATTATTTGGGGCCTTTGATTAGAAATGAACTCTTCTTGGATCTTGTTGAATCTGGCATTCATATCTGTGAAGTCTTGCTAAACTCTGGAGAGATGAATTTGCTTGCTTTCCAGGGACAAAATATTGAGTTTGCACTGTTATTTTGGTGACAGATTTACAATTTACAATTACTAAATAGTTTGACCCCTTCATGGATTACTGCCTTGTCGTGGTGAAGGGGCTGTTGTAATTCAATGAAGATATGAACTACAGTATGCCATGCAGGACCACCCAAGATGGACAGGTCATAACAGAGAGTTCTGACAAAACGTGATCCACTGGAGAAGGAAATGGCAACCCACTCCAGTATCTTTGCCATGAAAACCCCATGGACAATACCAAAAGGAAAAAAGATGTGATGCTCGAAGATGAGCCCCTCAGGTCGGAAGGTGTTATCTGGGAAGAGTTCGACCCTGTGACTCCAGAAGATGTGGACAGGATCATGGGGAGGCTGAGCTCCACCACCTGTTTATTGGACCAGTGCCCCTCCTGGCTGGTTTATGCGGCTCGGGAGGGGACACGAGGCTGGCTCCACGCAGTGATAACTGCTTCTTTGAGTGAGGGTAGCTTTCCCACCACCTTGAAGGAGGCGGTGGTGAGGCCCCTCCTCAAGAAGCCTGCCCTGGACCTGGCTATTTTGAACAACTATAATCCGGTCTCCAACCTTCGCTTTCTTGCGAAGGTTGTTGAAAGCATGGTGGTGCATCAGCTCCCTCTGTTCCTGGAGGAAGCTGATTATCAATCGGGCTTTAGGCCCAGGTACAGCACGGAGACGGCATTGGTCGCACTGGTGAATGATCTCTGGCAGGCTCAGAACAGGGGTTGTTCCTCTGTCCTAGTCCTATTAGATCTCTCAGCGGCTTTCAATACCATCGACCAGGGTATCTTACTGTGGCGTTTCAGGGGGTTGGGAGTGGGGGGCACTGTTCTCCAGTGGTTCTCCTCCTACCTCCTGGGCCATTCGCAGTTGGTGCTGGCAGGAGGGCAGAGGTCGGCCTCGAGGCCTCTCATTTGTGGAGTTCCTCAGGGGTCGGTCCTCTCACCTCTCCTGTTCAACATCTATATGAAGCCACTGGGTGAGATCATTCGTGGTTTTGGGGTCAGGTATCATCAGTATGCTGATGATACCCAGCTCTTCATCTCCACCCCAAACCACCCCAGTGATGCCCTCGATGTGATGTCCCGTTGCCTGGAGGCAGTTCAGGTCTGGATGGGGAGGAACAGGCTTCAGCTCAATCCCGACAAGACTGAGTGGTTGTACGTGCCGGCATCTTGGGAAATTCAGGCTATTCCATCTTTAACCATGGGGAGCGAGGTGTTACCCCCTGTAGATAGGGCTCGCAACTGGGGTGTCTTCCTGGATTCACAGCTCAGTCTGGAAGATCATATAGGAGCTGTGACCAGGGGGGCTTTTGCCCAGGTTCGCCTGGTGCACCAGTTGCAACCCTATCTGGACTGGGATGCCCTGTGTACAGTCACTCATGCACTCATGACCTCTCGTATAGACTACTGCAATGCTCTGTACATGGGGCTGCCCTTGAGGACCACTCAGAGGCTTCAACTGGTGCAGAATGTGGCCGCACGAGTTGTGATGGGGGTCTCCCGATACTCCCATGTAACACCTCTACTCCGTGAACTGCATTGGCTTCCAGTTGCCCTCTGGGTGAGATTCAAGGTGCTGGTGATTACCTATAAAGCCCTAAATGGCATGGGTCTGGATTACTTACAGGAGCACCTGCTGCCAGCGTCAACTTCCCTCGTCCTGTGTGCTCCCACAGAGAGGGCCTCCTCAGGGTGCCGTCGGTCAGAGAGTGCCGGCTGGTGGCCCCCAGGGGGAGAGCATTTTCTGTGGGCGCACCAGCCCTTTGGAATCAATTACCAGTTGAGCTCCAGATGGCTCCTGACATTCGCTCTTTCCGCCGTGATCTGAAAACCTACCTATTTGAACAAGCCAGCCTGGTCTAATGGGTTTGGGATATTATAATTTGTAATTTCTAATTATTTATTGTAATGTGCTAGTTCTATTTAATCTTATTTTTAACTTTTGTATATTGTATTTTTATTGTATTTTTATTGCCCTATACACTGCCTTGAGTCCTTCGGGAGAAGGGCGGTATAGAAATTAAATAAATAAATAAATAAATATGCTACTGGGGAAGAGCAGAGGGCTAGTACTAGTAGGAACAGAAAGAATGAAGTGACTGGGCCAAAGCTGAAAGGACGCTCAGCTGTGGATGTATCTGGTGGTGAAAGGAAAGTCCGATGCTGTAAAGATTTTTTCTCCATAGGAACCTGGAATGTAAGATCCATGAATCAAGGAAAGCTGGACATTGTCAAACAAGAGATGGCAAGATTGAACATCGACATCTTAGGAATCAGCGAACTAAAATAGATAGGAATGGGTGAATTTAATTCAGATGCCCATCAGGTATACTACTGTGGGCAAGAATCCCTCAGAGGAAATGGAGTAGCCTTCATAGTCAATAAAAGAGTAGGAAAAGCAATACTGGGATACAATCCCCAAAATGACAAAATGATCTCAGTTCAAATCCAAGGCAAAACATTCAATATCACAGTAGTCCAAGTCTATGCCCCAACCACCGGTGCTGAAGAGGATGAAATTGACCGATTCTATGAAGCTCTACAGCACCTTATAGAACTAATACCAAAAAATGATGTCCTTATCATCATGGGGGATTGGAATGCTAAAGTAGGAAGCCAAAAGATGACCGGAATAACAGACAAGTTTGGCTTTGGAGTACAAAATGAAGCAGGGCACAGGCTGATAAAATTTTGTCAAAGGAATACAATGGTCATAGCAAACACTCCTTGCCAACAACCCAAGAGATGGCTCTACACATGGACATCACCAGACGGTTAACAGAGAAATCAGATTGACTATGTGCTCTGCAGCCAAAGATGGAGAAGCTCTATACAGTCAGTAAAAACAAGACCAGAAGCTGACTGTGGCTCAGACCATGAGCTTCTCGTTGCAAAATTTAGGCTTAGATTGAAGAAAGTAGGGAAAAGCACTAGGCCACTCAGATATGAACTAAATCATATCCCTGATGAATACACAGTAGAGGTGACAAATAGACTTAAGGAATTAGATGTGATAGACTGAATACCTGAAGAACTATGGACGGAGGTTCGCAACATTGTACAAGAAGTAGCAACTAAAACCAAACACCCCCCCCCCAAAAAAAAGAAATGCAAGAAAGCAAAATGGCTAACTGTGGAAGCTTTGCAAATAGCTGAGGACAGGAGGGAAGTGAAAGGTAAAGGAGAAAAAGAAAGATACACCCAACTGAATGCAGAATTCCAGAGAATAGCTAGAAGAGATAAGAATGCCTTCTTAAATGAACAGTGCAAAGAAATAGAATAGGGAGGACAATAGAATAGGGAGGACTAGAGATTTCTTCAAGAAAATTGGAGAGATGAAGGGAACGTTTCATGCAAACATGGGCATCATAAAGGACCAAAATGGCAGGGACCTAACAGAGGCAGAAGAGATTAAGAAGAGATGGCAAAATTATACAGAAGAACTATACAAGAATGAGCTTAATGTCCCTGATAATCACAATGAGGTGGTCACTGACCTCGAGCCAGTCATCCTAGAATGTGAAGTGAAGAGGGCCTTAGAAAAGCTGAGCAACAACAAAGCTAGTGGAGGTGACAGTATTCCAGCTGAGCTATTCAAAATCTTAAAAGACGATGCAGTAAAAGTGCTACACTCAATTTGCCAGCAAATTTAGAAAAGTCAACAGTGGCCACAGGATTGGAAAAGATTAGTTTACATTCCAATTCCAAAGAAAGGCAGGGCCAAAGAATGTTCAAACTATCACACCATTGCAATCATTTCACATGCTAGTAAAGTTATGCTTAAAATCTTACAAGCTAGACTCCAGCAGTATGTGGATCGAGAACTATCAGAAGTACAGGCAGGATTTCGAAGAGGCAGAGGAACTAGAGATCAAATTGCCAACATAAGCTGGATCATGGAGAAAGCTACGGAGTTCCAGGAAAACATCTACTTCTGCTTCATTGACTATGCTAAAGCCTTTGATTGTGTGGATCACAACAAACTGTAGCAAGTTCTTAAAGAGATGGGAGTACCAGAGCATCTCATTTGTCTCTTGAGAAACCTATATGCGGGTCAAGAAGCAACAGTGAGAACTGGACATGGAACCACTGATTGGTTCAAAATTGGAAAGGAGTCTGGCAAGGCTGTATACAGTCACCCTGCCTGTTTAACTTATATGCAGAGCACATCATGAGAAAGGCAGGGCTAGATGAATCAAAAGTTGGAATTAAGTTTGCCTGGACAAATATCAACAACCTAAGATATGCAGATGATACCACTCTAATGGCAGAAAGTGAAGAGGAACTAAAGAGCCTCTTGTTACGAGTGAAGAAGGAGAGTGCAAACGCTGGGTTGAAACTAAACATTAAGAAAACCAAGATCATGGCATCTGGCCCTCTCAATTCCTGGGAAATAGATGGGGAAGAAATGGAGGTAGTCACAGATTTTATTTTCCTGGGTCTCCAAGATCACTGCAGACAGGGACTGCAGCCAAGAAATTAAAAGACGCTTGCTCCTGGGGAGGAAAGCCATGGCAAATCTAGATAGCACACTAAAAGGCAGAGACATCACCCTGCCAACAAAAGTGTGTGTAGTCAAGGTTATGGTCTTCCCAGTTGCAATATATGGCTGTGAAAGTTGGACCATAAGAAAGGCTGAGTGCCAAACAATTGAAGCATTTGAACTATGGTGCTGGAGAAGACTCCTGCAAGTCCCTTGGACTGCAAGGCAATCAAACTGGTCAGTCCTAGAGGAAATCAACCCTGGCTGCTCTTTAGATGGCCAGATCCTGAAGTTGAAACTCAAATCCTTTGGCCACCTAATGAGAAGGAAGGATTCACTGGAAAAGTGCCTAATGCTGGGAAAGGTTGAGGGCAAGAGAAGAAGGGGACGACAGAGAATGAGGTAGCTGGATGGAGTCACTGAAGCAGTAGGTGTGAGCCTAAATGGACTCCAGAAGATGTTAGAGAACAGGAAGGCCTGGAGGAACATTGTCCATGGGGTTGCAATGGGTCAGACACGACTTCGCAACTAACAACAACAGCAAAATAGCTTGAGTTCATAATCTAATAGTTGTATGTTTGTTTGTGTGTGTGCAGTTGGCAGCCCAGAACCCCAGGCTTCTAGATTTGTTTTTCCTTAACCAAGAATTATATCTTAGCTTGAATTCTACACAATGATGTAACTTTTCTTGAACTGATGTTTGGGATAGTTTTGTTCTCCTATATTGCTGTACTGTAGACTGTTGTTGTTGAAGTATACGATGTGCAGCTGTTGTGGCTGAGCTACTGTTTTGCTCAGGGGCTAAGAAACTCTTTCCATAGTTATCTGATTCCCTGCTGGCATGGAAAGGAATGGATGCAATCAAGACCACAGCCATCAGAAATATTGGCATATGTGATTGGACTTTTGTAAGAAAAGTGTTTTGCTAAAAAGAGAAAGCAACATCATAACCTCAGTTTTATTCATTGCTTTGATGGAATGTCCTTGTGATCAATGGATCTTCAAGAAATTAATGATTCTCCTTTCATTGGAGGGTGGGAGGAAAATAAGAAACAATCTTTTCAGACATGCCAGGGAGTACAATATCCCTGTCTACTGCATTTAGTCCTATGATATAATCTATATTATACGCAGGAGCCAAAAGAGCCAGATGCATTATTAATAGTGCATTTCACTTTACAGAGAATAAGGAGACATTGTTTGTTCTAAAACCAAGTAAGTTTATGTTTCTCATCAAACATTCTGCATTAGTCTGATTTGGAGATCCCTTCCTTTAAGTGTCTTTTGCAAGCCGAGATTCAAATAGGTCTCTGTCCATATTGAGGCCCACAATTCCCTGATGGGAATTCTTTTTTTTTAAAGAATGATGCAATGAAATTAGATCCTGATAACTAAAAAGTTTTTCTTTTACATGTTTTTTTTATTTTCCAGAAATAAATTTCCAAGACTAAATAGAAAAAAAGGATAAAATTGAGCATAGCATGTCCTCCTTTGTTTAAACAACAACCAAATTGTTAAACAATAAGTATGGACTGGGACTACATCATAGCAAGTGTTATATTGATCTTGGTGATATATTCTTAAGCAGGGGTATCAAACTGCTGGCCTGCAGGCTAGATGCCTCATAGCGAAACCGGCAATGGCAAAAAAGTCATGATATGTTGTGACATGTCACGTGATGTCGCACATTTACACCCCTGTTCTAAAGCTTAGAGATCTGTTGTATAATTTTCTTATACAATATAAGCCATCAAAAGGAATTTTGATTGTGATAGGATAAAAGAATGTTTAATACATATAATTCATTGGCTGTTCCCATGAACATAGGAGTGATGTGAAATTGGCCAAGTAGTGATATACAGTTATTCAAGATTCAATCACTTATGAGATCCTAATTTGGCAGAAATGAGATATATGAATCTTCCTCTGTGCAGTTAAATATTTGAGGACTACTGATTCAGGAGGTCCCTTGAATATTCTGGAATTAGCCTCAGTCAATCATGCCAGGGATCACCAACCCCTGGTCCATGGACCAGTACTGGGCCACGACATGATAGCAACCAGGCCGCACAAACAAGCAAAGCCCCATCTGCGGCATGCAGGCAGAACACAAAACCATGCCCCCTACAATCCATGGAAAAACCTCTCTCCACATAACCAGTCCCTGGTGCCCAAAAGGTTGGGGACCTCTGAAATATGTTGCAAAATCACAAACCTGAATCTTTCTTTGGCCAGGTCATGCAGGAGAATTCACTGGTGAAAGCTATTATGTTTGGAAGAGTTATCAGTAAAAAAGAAACCAGGCCACTCAAAGAACAATGGTGACTGGACACCATCCAAGCTGACACCAGCCAGAGCATAGAAGAACTCAAAGAGGTAGTGTAAGATTGGAAGATGTAGAGACACCTGGCCCATAGAATCACCAAGTGCTGGACACAACTGAATGGATGTCATCATCATCACCATTACCACCACCACCATCATCATCCCATTTATACTGGTTAAGCAATATGGAACAGTGAATCCACGAGCCATATATTAAACATTCTAACTTTATTTTGGTCATTATTCTTCTCAGATTTCTAGGTTCTATCCTTGCTATGGACAGATATTAGTCAATGAACAATAAGGCTGAGAAGGAATTTCAGCTGTAGATGAGATTAATTTTGGCTCTCAGGGTAGGGAGAAAAGGCATGCTTCCTCATTATAGTATTAGTTGTTGTATTGTTCAATTGCTTTTATTTCTCACATTTCTATTCAGGCAAGCTATTATACACAAGGTGTACATGTGCTTGTGTGTTTGTGTGTGTTTTGCCTGCACCCTTTGCCCTTTTCCATTTAGTGCTGCTGACTCACTGTACATAGAGAGACTAGCGTCTAAATCAATTTGCATTACTAATTTTTGGCTAGTCTAGTACAATCTTTTCATTTGAACTGTGTATATTTGCAGAACCTCTCATGTACCTTATAACACTAATTAATTTTTCTCTAGCCATTTTAACTGAACTATGTGGTGACCTGGACATAAACAGGGAGCAAATTGCATCCAAATGCAACCCAAAAAAGAAACTAAAAATGCATGCAGTGAGCAATAGTTTTGGTTCTGAATTATTAAATGAAAACAATAGGAAGGAATGAAGTGGGAAAGAGGGAAGAAAAACAATTTATTTTGAACTGATTGTGTATTAGACCATGGTTCTGAATTACATTGCGATTTCCAGGAAAACAGAAAGAGACAACAATAGTCATAATTACTTACACCCCAGGACACCTAAAGAGTTTTAACAAAAACTTGCTTGCTCACAAAGAGCCTAATCAAAAAAACACTGTGAATCCCAGGAGCTGGATTTAAGCTCCAGTGAGTTTGGCATCAACGCAAATAATCTTTTTTCAACAACCTGAAATCCAACTTATAGACATTGCTAAATGGGTAACATCAAAATCAAATTGACTATATATTTTACAAGCAGAGGTGGAGGACCGCTTTGCAGTCAACCAAATAAAAACTTCAAGCCCAGAACTTGAACTTCTAGCAAAATCCCAATTTAAATTAAGAAAGCACAGAAAATCATCAAGCCAATGAGATGCAATCTTAGCACTATTCCTTATGACTACGTAGTGAAGATAAAAAGCTACGTTTTATAAGCAGAGTTTGCAAAGAACTCTGGACCAAAAATTGTGGCTTTCATTAAAGATGCAGCAAGATAAAATTCACACAAGCTCAAAATCTAAGAGAAAATTTTTATAAAATGTTTTACAGATGGCATTTAGATCCTAAAAAGCTGGCAAGTATGTATCCGAACTATCAGCCTAAATGCTGGAGGTGTGGTGAAGAAGATGCAACATATTTTCATATATGGTGGACTTGTAAAAAGGTTAAGGCCTTTTGGATAAAAATTTGGTGGAACATGCAGAAGATTTTTAAGCAAAGGATAAAGTTTTGTCCGCAACTTTTTTTGTTGGGTATAATTACAGATGCTACGGTTGTGGACACTAAGCTGATGTTGAATTTAATTACGGCAGCAAGACTCTTAATAGGCCAATATTGGAAGA
The DNA here is from genome assembly GCF_947247035.1 of Vipera ursinii. Classification (NCBI taxonomy): domain Eukaryota; kingdom Metazoa; phylum Chordata; class Lepidosauria; order Squamata; family Viperidae; genus Vipera; species Vipera ursinii. Next base: position 232,843,623 of record NC_139512.1, read on the forward strand.
AGGAGGAACTGCCGACTGTAGAAGAATGGACTTTAAAGGTTTCTGACCTGGCAGAGATGGCAAAGATTTCGGCTTATTTGAAGGATCACTCGCAAGAACGTTATATTATGGAGTGGAGAAAATGGATTGAGTATATCCAGAACAAATATGGGACTAAGAAGTTTCATGTAGCATTTGAATAAGTCTTCCTTTTTTTTCTCCTCTTTTTTTCTCTTTTTCTTTTTTTTATATATCTTATATTAATAGTGTTTGTAATTACCCTATATGAGCTAGAGAGAGATGGATTTCAGAGTTTATGGTTGTTAGCATATGAATGTTTACAATTGTTTTTTTTTTTGTTCTTTATACCTTGTACTTAGCTCTGGGAAGTCGGGGGGGGGAGGGGTAGGGAGGGAGGGATAGGGGAGGGTTAGGGGGGATTGTTAAAGATAAAATGTATGATAAAACTTTTCAATGAAAAAAAGATGCAGCAAGATAAAACATTTCACATTCTAAAAAGCAAAGCAAGGTGAAATGACTCTCTACTGGTACACTGAAAATAGTAACGGAAAAAGCAAAAACAAATACTAGCAGTGGAAAATGTACTCAAACTAAAAGTCAGATTTCAGAGAACAGCAAGACGAGAAAAGAAAAACTATTTAAATGAGCAGAGCAGAGATATTGAGGTCAGCAATCAATCAATGGGAAAGAAAAGAATTTTTTGTGTGAATTATTTGAAATCAAAAGGGAATTTTTTTATGGGAAGATAGGTACAACAAAAGAAGCTAAACTCTAATGGAGAAAAAGAAGAGAGAAGAGATGACGTGAATACAGGAAAAATTAAATAAAAAAGATGACAATATATCTGATACATAAGAGGTAATCACTTAGCTAAAGCCAGACATTTTGAAAAATGAAGTTAAATTGGCCTTAGAAAATCTGGCTTACCTCAAGGATGCGGCAGTTGTTGTAATGACAGCAGAATTGTTTAAAAAACTTGTATGCTGCTAGTGTTAAAATGTTGCTCACAGTTTCTAAGCAGTGTGGAAAACAGAGGCAGTTAGAACATTGAACACAGAATAATAAAATTAGAAGGGACCTTGGAGGTCTTCTGGTCCAATCCTTGCTCAAGCAAGAGACCTTATATTTCAGATAAATGATTGTCCAGTCTATTTTTGAAAGCCTCCAATGATGGAGCACCCACAACTTCTGAAGGCAAGTTGTTCCATTGGTTGATTGCTCTCACCATTAGGAAATTTCTCCTTAGTATTAGGTGGCTTCTCTCCTTCATTAGTTTTCATCCATTGTTTCTTGTCTTGTCTTTTGGTGCTTTTCAAAGCAACTCAGTGGTTCAACTTCAGGAAAGAATTGGAACTTTTGTCATCTGGCTTATTTTACTTTGATGAAGAACATACCATGAGAGTTGTCAGACTGAAAGAAAGAGCACTTGGAATTAAAATTGCTAGGAAAATGTCTAACATCTCTGATATGCTGGTGACACCATTTTGCTAGCTGTAAGTGAAGAAGGCTTAAATAAACACTTGTTCGAGTTTAATGAACAGAGTGCAAAGGCCAAGCTGATATTTAATCATAACGATTATGTTCACTGTCAATGCCAACCTATTGCAAGTAGGTGAAAAAATAGTAGAAATAGTAGTGGCTATTTTTCAGGGCTTGCTAATCTACAAGGATACTAATTATAAACGCAAGTCAAGATAGGTCTGCTGAGAGAGAGAGAGAGGGAGAGAGAGAGAGAGAGAGAGAGAGAGAGAGTAAGATAGATAAAATATTCAGGTAAGAAGGCTATTACACTGCAATAAAAAGGACATACTGTCAAGGCCATGATTTTATCTTCTGTAACAAACTGCTGTGAAAACTGGGCCATGAGATAGGCTGTGTGGTATGTAGGGAATAGTGATGTGTGTGTGTGGTGTGGTGTTTGTGTATGTGTATATATATATATAAAATCCACCCTTATGTTTAGTATGTTTTTTCTTTAATCTCAGTTCCTCTACTGAGGTCTGGGAGTTCTGCATAGTAGTATCTTAGCTATTCTTACAATTGCACTCCTCTGGACAAAGAGTTGAGATGTGATTCCTGGGATCTGTTGTGTCCCAAGTTAGGAGTCCCAGGTTAGGAGTCACAGTCCAAGTTGACTATTCACTACCATATTGAAGCTATGGGTGACTACTGTTTCTTATTTAGTGAACATTTGGGTCTTCTGTCCATCCTTAGCCTACTTCATAACCTCCTGCTCTCCTCTCTTCTTCCAGAGAGGAAAAAAAATAATATTTCCATTAGAATCTAATCCACCAATGGGGATTTGCTAGGCTATATTCTTACTTTGCATCCTTTATATGCAAGTATTTGCTTTTCATCTAAAGAATACAGTACAGTGCATATATACATTAATAACTGCATAGGATGAACTATCCTGAAGTGTCTCTGCCTCTCTGTCTCTGTCTGTCTGTCTGTCTGTCTGTCTGTCTGTCTGTCTGTCTGTCTGTCTGTCTCTCTGTGTGTGTGTGTGTGTGTGTGTGTGTGTGTTTATTTGTTTATATTTTATGTGGTTCTATGTATTATTTTTGAGGATCCTTTTCATCTGTGAAATGATTTTGGTTGTAAGCTACCCAGAGCATTCAGGAATGGGCAGCATAAAGAAAAAGTAAATAAACAGACAAACGTAATCTCTGCCTGGGTTAGTCTGTTTTAAAAACCTCACCAACTACTGAATTATTGACAGGAAACATTGCATCTCATTGGAGAAATCTTCCCCATCATTTTATCCTTAATATTAGAATGGCTTCCCAGAATGCATAATACCGTGTTGGTGACTAAAGCATTGTAACATATGAATAAATACAGTGCTATGGGTCACTAACACTGTGCTTTTCAAGTCAAATAAATAAATATGAAAAGGATAACTGCAGAATGAAGATATGCTTGTGGTCTTTTGAAATGATAAATATAATTATCTCTTCTGAATTTTATTTCATTTTTTTAATAGAGCATAATATTAGAAAGCCTTTGCCCCATTTAAGTAACTTTGCTAACATTTTTTGCCTATGAATTCCATTATTTTTATTCTCTTTTATCCATGCATTTTTGTTACTTTCAAAGTCTCCAATATAATGTTTAGAAGACTATACATATTGGAAAAAATAATTATAATTGTAGTTGTTAAATTTGTGTAGCTATTATTACCAGCTTTAATTTATCCAGCACAGAATGAAGGCCTTTTTACTGATAATTATGGCCTCCTTAACCCATAGTCTACTATCTGAGTCCACTATCTACTATGGAGGGATAGATAATGATAAATTGTAGATAGACAGATGATATACAAATGATTGATAGATAAGATACAGATGGATGGATGAATGGGTGGATAGATAGATAGATAGATAGATAGATAGATAGATAGATAGATAGATAGATAGATAGATGGATAGATGGATGATGGATGGATATGCTTCTTTATTTCCTAGTCTGGGTTTGAGAGAGAGTGACTGATCAGTCAACTTTCATGAATAAGGTTGACTAGAAACTGGATCTCCCCATTCCTAGTATAGCAGCTTAACCATTGGTTCTTTATATCTGTCTCTATTTATAAATTATAATATTATATTATAATTATAATATTAAAGTGTATGTTACTTTGACATTATAATAGAAACAAAGTCTAAATGGGAAAAAAATATGACCATGAGGGTGAAGGTTCATTCTCCAAGCTTGTGGGTTGGTTTCCAAACATTTTGTTACCAGGCTAGGTAACATCTTCAGTGGAGTTTAGTAGATGTCTGTATCAATGTTCTACTTATATAAGGGCTTCAAGTGTGGGAGTGTCAAGTGAGGGTCTTGTGATGGGCCAGGTGTGAGTCATCAAAGAGAGGCTTGTGATGAGGAACTACTTCAGGTAAAGGTTGTTGGAGGGTGTGAATTTGTGAGTCATCAGTGGGAGTCTGGTAATGAGTCTTGTGATGGGGAGATTATATCAGGTCAGGATCATTGGAAGATGAATTGCTGGGGAAAGGGGGGAGGGGGCTTGAGGGTTGTTGCTGTCTCCAGATGGCTGTCCAATTGATTTGATTGTAGTTGGTAAATTTGTGTAGCTGTTATTATTAACAGCCTTAATTTATCCAGCACAGAATGAAGGCCTTTTTACTGAATGTGGGAACGGCCAGAATTTGGTCTCCCAAGAATTTGGTTTTTCACCTTTCAGCCTTTCCGTTCCTCCCTAGTTGGGCCTCTCTGTAGCTTCAGTGTAGAGCACACTCTCCTGGCTGGGAGGGGGGCCTGGCATGTGGGAGGTTTGGGAAACGCTATGATAAAGACTTCACATACATCTTATGCTATCTTGTTTTTGTGTGATCTCATAGGCACCTGAGTAATCCAATTATTTCTATGTATCCTATTTGGTATGAGACTGATGTAGTTTTTTGTAAGATGGAGGTGAATAAAAGTTCAGCGGGCAGTGCTCGGGGGAGTTCTTTTTCTGGAGACGAGGCTGCCTGGCTGGCTCAAAGCTCTCTATCGACTCAGGTCTGAATTCTTTTTCCTTCGCCTGAATTCCTGTCCCTACATCTGAATTTCTTTCCCTTTCACTGAACATTATGGCCTCCTTAACCCATAGTCTACTATCTGAGTCCACTATCTACTATCTACCTCCCCCCCACCTTTTTTTTTCTTTACTGCCCCACTTACCATAACCCCTTCAGTGGTAAGAGTTGACCAATGAGGCACTCAGGATAAAACAAGTGATTTCTACCCCAAATTACCTTGAGTAAACAATTTGTGGGTGAAACAAATAAGCCCCACACATTCATATTCTGTGATGGCAAGCTGATCATTTTATTCCTTGTGTTTTTCTCCCTGACCTACAAGTTCCAATTTATATAACAAAAGAAGAAAATGCAACCAAGTACCGTATATACTTGAGTATAAGCCGAATTTTTCAGCCCACTTTTTGGGCTGAAAAATTCCACTTCGGCTTATACTCCAGTCAACAAAAAAAACTTACCGAGGACTTGTGCGCGGCCGAGGCTTTGGTGCTTCCGGGATTGCGCGCACCTCTCCCAAGCCACCGCCATCCGCAGACCTGCCGAAGTTTGGGGAGGTTTGGGGAGGTGTGCGCGCACCTCCCCAAACCTCCCCAAACTTCGGCAGGTCTCCGGACCTCCGTGCCCTGACTGCCTGCTTCTTTCCGCTGCGGAAAGAAGCAGACCTCCGTGCCCTGCCTGCCTGCTTCTTTCTGCTGCGGAAAGAAGCAGACCTCCGTGCCCTGCCTGCCTGCTTCTTTCCGCTGCGGAAAGAAGCAGACCTCCGGAAAGAAGCAGACCTCTGTGCCCTGCTTGCCTGCTTCTTTTCGCTGCAGAAAGAAGCAGACCTCCGGAAAGAAGCAGACCTCCGCGCCCTGCTTGCCTGCTTCTTTTCGCTGCGGAAAGAAGCAGACCTCCGGAAAGAAGCAGACCTCCGTGCCCTGCTTGCCTGCTTCTTTTCGCTGCGGAAAGAAGCAGGCAAGCAGGGCACGGAGGTCTGCTTCTTTCCGGAGGTCTGCTTCTTTCCGCAGCGGAAAGAAGCAGGCAAGCAGGGCGCGGAGGTCTGCTTCTTTCGGGAGGTCTGCTTCTTTCCGCAGTGGAAAGAAGCAGGCAAGCAGGGCGCGGAGGTCTGCTTCTTTCCGCTGCGGAAAGAAGCAGGCAAGCAGGGCACGGAGGTCTGCTTCTTTCCGGAGGTCTGCTTCTTTCCGCAGCGGAAAGAAGCAGGCAGGCAGGGCACGGAGATCCGGAGACCTGCCGACGTTTGGGGAGGTTTGGGGAGGTGCGCGCGCACCTCCCCAAACCTCCCCAAACTTTGGCAGGTCTCCGGACGGTGGCGGCTTGGGAGAGGTGCGCGCGATCCTGGAAGCACCGAAGCAAGTCCTCGGTAAGCTCCGGGCGGTCACTTGCTTCGCGTCTCCTGAGGGAAGGGGGGGCGACTGGAGCGGGCATGTTTCCTCGCCTGCTGGGCACCGCGATTTGCCCGGGGAACGCGCGGGCCCCGAATGGCAGCGTGGAGCGAGGAAGCGGACAGCCAGGGCTTCCCCGAGAGCCGCGGCCACACAGGGTATTCCTGTGTATTCAGGCTTGCAAAATGGCGGATCGAGCCTCTGCTGGCAGCAGAGGCTTGCAGAGCGCGGATCCAGCCTCCGCCAGCGGCGGAGGCTTGCAGAACGGCGGATCGGCTTATACTCGAGTCAACAACTTTTCCAGTTTTGGGGGGTGAAATTGGGGGTCTCGGCTTATACTCGAGTCGGCTTATACTCAAGTATATACGGTATAATGATTTCCTGATCTCATACAATAATAAACAGTGGTTTGAGGTTTTTTTTATAAAAACAAAAACAAACATCCCTGTTGAGGTCAGTTGAAAAAGAGGAATCCAAAAATGCCTCCTTAGACCCCATGGTGGATTTGCTTGATCAAAAGAGAACTTGGGCATCTGCTTACTAAATGCACACAAACAGATATAGCCAGTGGTGGGATTCAAATATGTGAACAACTGGTTGACTGTGTAGATGCAGCTTCCAGAAGTCCGTTTTTGTTGCCTGGGCAACAAAAAATTAGCTACTGGTTCTGCCAACATGGTGCAAACCAGCTGAATCCCACCACCGGCTGTAGTTTTCTGAAAGACAGGTCTTCTGCAATTGTGGTCAATGCTCTCCTGGCCAAGGCCTAACTCATGTTACAGCTCTTTTCATATTTCCAATTACCTGTCTTGCTTATGTTACATCACAGACAGCTATCATTCATGTCACTGAGCTCAGAACAAGGTGTGCTGAATTTAAAACATTTTGATATGCATCATGAATTCCTCAGTGAAGTAATTTTCCTAGTGCTCGAAGTATAATATGTGGGCAGTTTTTTTTACTTCTTCTCTTCTTTTATACTGTATTGTAAAAAGCATGCAACAAAGAAGGAGATTGGCACCCTGGTGACATTGTATTCATTAGAAAAATGGCTAATTTAGAGAAATATTTGTTTGCTTGTTTAATGATAGCTTAGTTTGTTGCAGTCTTGCTAAAATTCTTGCAAAGCAGAAAGTGGAAGAATCATATAATAAACCATTTCATAGCAAACACTTGAGTCACATTTCAAGGAACCATAGTAACTGAATTACAATCTGTATTTGCTGTTATGAAACACATGACAGTACTTTTTGCAGAAATATATTTTCACTGGCTATACTGTACTGTACTATGAGCTGCAGTATAACTTTATTTTATACATGATCTTTCTTTTCTTTTTAAAAAAATATGTTATAATAAATCAGTCATGCAATTCATAGTATCACTATAGAAGGTGCTTAAAAAGGATTGAAGCAGCATCACCCAATAATACTAGGGAAAGAACAAGAAAAGCCATTTATATTTCATTAAAAGCTTAGGGAAACTTTTTGTGTTAAAAGCTTGGAGCCTGAGCATCAGGGTAATCCAGAGGACAAGGGCCTATTAGTAACCACCTGGTTCCTGACTTCTGATGACTTGAGAATATCTTCAGCTGCTTTAAATTATTCAGCTTGCAAATAAGTGCTTCAAAGTTGGTAGCTCTGAATGAAACTTTAACTAAGCCACTTTAGTCCTTTAGCCTACCAAATTATCACTTCAGTGAAAAGAAAAAAAATGATTGGTTCGAAAGCTTTTCTGCTTCATCAATTGAAGAAGATATTATCTTATAATACCAGGGAAGGTCACTTTTCCTGTTACAGTTTAAAAACATTGTTTAATGTTGGGATTTTGATGCTGTATATAAGAATGATCTGGAATTCTGATCTATCATTTATGAACCCAAGTAATCTCTTCAAATGGGGATGAGGTGAAAACTCATGAGTAGGGCTGCTATGGTAATTCAGTAGTACTTATGCTGGAGCAAGATAGGATATTGAGTTTTCTCCCATTTTCCCTCTATATTCCAGCTTGTTTTGACAACAACTACAGGAGTTTTTGTATATATGTCATGTCGCATTAAGAGGCAGATTAAAAAGATTGCTTTGGCTTGCAAAAGTAGAAGTGCTTCTTATCAATCCAAAGTCAAAAATAGGTATTATTATTATGGTTGATCACACATCTGGTGCAATCAGTCAAATGTTTACAATGAACTTGGCATTTTTGTTCAACAATTGTCATTTCCAAGGACCTGGGATAGGTAGATGTTGTTTGGTGCTACTAAAGCTATGGTAAATTATTCCAACTAAAGCTGCCTTTTGAAATTGACTAATGGTGATTTTGTCAATACTGATGATGTTCAAGTGATGGCCTAGAACAGGGGTATCAAACTGCCGGCCCACAGGCTGGATGTGTCATGCAGAAGCTGTGCCCACCCCAGCTTCAGCAAGGGGAAAAAAGTTCTGATATGTCGCGACACATCATGTGACATGGTGAGTTTGACACCTCTGGCCTAGAAGTTTCAGAATTGCACTCAAGGTGCTTATTGGCAATGGTGCTATTTTTGCTTTCTTTTGTCACAACATTCTACCTGTTTTTGTAGATCTTTGTGTTTTGTGATTTTCTCCAGTTCTTTCTCTTCTATTCTGTTGTCTCCAGGTACTACAACGCCTACCATCTAGACCTTTTTGTCTTTTTGGCAACAGTTGTTAAGTCTGGGGTGTTATGGGGCAGGAGCTTCTCTGTTTGAATTCTAAAGTCCCAGAGCACTTAGCTTCTTTATTTTCTAATGCTTTGGCTAGTTTGTGCTCCCATCAGTTCTTGTTGCAGGCCAATACATTTGTAGTGTATTCCAATGCACTATTGTTAATACTTTCTCATGCATTTCTTGCAGTCAGTCTGTGTGATCTTCTTGCAGCAGCTAACTATGTGGTCCACTGTTCAAGGTGGTCCAGTTCATAATTCCATCTGTGTAGCTAATTACTGGAATTTGCCAGCTGTTAGTTGTCTTGATGGTATTTCCTCCACTGATTTTGGATTTTAAAATCTTCATTCTCATGATATATTTACTTCTATTCACATTGGTGAACATATGTTAAATCTCAGAGAAAATGGTATTGTACCATCAGAGTCTTTTGAAGAAGCAAACCCTTCATCTAATATTAGTGAATTATCATCTGTGTTCCAGTCACTGAGAGAGGTCATCTACTCTTTGGAGGGTGTGTGTGAATTATACTGATTATATTCATTTTTATGATATGAAAGTCCTAACTTAGTTTCTGGAGGCTTTGAGACCTTGATAATTAAGACTTATCTCAGCAAGCTGGATATACTGTTTGTCCAAAACATGACTGTTCCATGGCTATTCCATTTCAACCTACTCAAAATGAAGTTGCTTTCCCATTAAAGTAGCTGTTCCACAACTTGGGGAGCCCTTTGGACTCATGACTCTTGCTGGAACAGCAGTTAAAGCAATTGTTAGAAAAACTTTTGCCTGAGTTGGTGGACCAGCTATAGATCTATTTGGATCAGGATGACTCAGCTACATCATTCATGCTTTTATTACTACTTGGTTAAATTATTATAATATGTTCTAAATGGGGCTGCCTTTGAAGATTAGGAAGCTATAGTTAGTACAAATGCATAGTCATTATTGTGTAGTGGGTCCGACGCAAGGAAGAGACGCCAGCCAGAGTGTGAGTTCAGCTCTTTATTGGAGGGGATGGCCCACTGGGGAATGAGGGTTACCTGGCCTCCTTAAATACCTAGCCAGGTAAGCGGACAGCCAATGGGGTTGGCCCTAGGTTTCCCGCCGAAACTGGGTTTCCCGCCAAAAACCGTTCAGGCCAATGCCCCCTGGTGGCTGTTGCTATGCAGGTGCCTGCATACATAACAGTCATATTATTAATGGCGAAAGCTGTTATATAAATGTCACACCTCCTCTCCAATTCCTGCATTGGTAGTTCGGTGGCTTTCAAGTCCAGTTCAAGTTATGGTTATGATATCTAAATCCCTATAAAAGTTAACTTCAGGATAGTGTAGGAAGTTTCTTCTCCATCTGAATCTGCCTTGACCATGCTTCAATGAAGAAAAGGATGATTAGGATCCTATTTCTACATGCACAAAGGAGATATGAGCCTTTAGTCAATCCTCCTCGATTATGACCTCCATATCATTAAATATTTTTCCTAACAATGTGTTGAACACCTTCTTATTAGCCTTAAGCCAGCTGAGTAAACTTGCTTTATCTGACTGGGGAATTTGGGGATGGTGGTGTTTTCAGTTGTTGATTGTGTAAGCATTCATCTCTGTTTGTATTTGTCTATTTGTTTTGATATTTGGATTCTATGTAAACTGTCAGGAGTGAGTTTTCAGTGGACAGTATCAGCATCCTTGTAATGAAATGAAATGAAATGTGTATTTTGTAGAGAAAATGTGTCAAGGTATTACAGATTTTATGTCCTTCTTATTGATGGGGGACAAGACAAAACACATGCAAAATTGACACGTAACAGATTCATTTGCCAATTTCCAGAGATTGACTTGCCTTAATGCTTCCTAACATATGAACATATTGCAGTACAGATAAATGATGCAAAGATCATTCTTCCATCGAGTGAAAGTCTGTGAAAAAAGGTGATGAAAAGGCAATGGAGTGGACTGGGCCAACATGCTCATGTCTGCCTCTCTACTTTACACAAGCTTAGGCAGGTGGGAAGATGGAGAACAACTGACTTCCTCATCTTTACAGACAGTCCTCGACTTATGAGCATAATTGAGCCCAAAATTGCTAAATAATATGGTTGTTAACTGAGTTTTGCCCCATTTTAGACCTTTCCTGTCACCACTGCTAAGTGAATCAGCGTAGTTGTTGAGTTAGTAACACAAGTGAATTTGGCTTCTCCATTGACTTTGCTTTTCAGAAGGTCGCAAAAGGTGAGGTGATCACAGGACCCCCTGGACACATAAATATGAGCCAGTTGCCAAATGTCCAGATTTTGATCACATGACCACAGGGATGCTGCAATGGTTGTAAGTGTGAAAAACAGTCATAAGTCACTTTTTTCAGTGCCATTGTGACCTTGAAAAGTCATTAAATGAAATGCTGTAAATTGAGGATTACCTGTATTTTTACATTTTCCTCAGATCTTGGAAAGGAACGACCAAGGTACTCATTGCTATCAAGCCTGTAATTTGAAAGGGGGGAGGGGAAATAATGTGTCAGCTTTTCCTCCACCACATTACACATCACAATCGTATGTGTACTCATTGTACACATACAATTGTGTATCATCCGACTCATCTACTGCAATAATTAAATTCGCAAATGACAACACCATAGAGGGTCTTATTACAGGTGGAGATGAAACAGCGTACAGGGGGGAGGTACAAAAACTATCCATACGGTTTTTAGAGAACAACTTGCACCTGAACATCGGCAAGACAAAGGAGATGGTGCTAGACTTCCGGAGGAAAAGAGAGGAACCTGCCCCACTTTACATCGGGGGGGGGGCTGTGTGGAGAGAGTTTCCTCCTTTAAATTCCTGGGAGTTTACCTCTGTGAAGATCTTACCTGGAAAGTCAATACAACCCAGGTGGCCAGAAAGTCCCAACAGAGATTCCACTTCCTCAGGGTCTTGTGGAAGAACAGGGTAGAACAATGGCTAATGACCTTCTTTTACTGGTCTACTATAGAGAGCATCCTTTCGCACTGTATTGTGGTTTGGACGCTGAGCTTGTCGATCGGAAGGTGGGCAGTTTGGCGGGTCGAATCCCGAGTACCGCATAACAGAGTGAGCGCCTGTTACTCGTCCCAGCTTCTGCCAACCTAGCAGTTCGAAAGCACGTAAAAATGCAAGTAGAAAAATAGGGACCACTACGGTGGGAAGGTAACAGCGTTCCGTGCGCCTTTGGCGTCTAGTCATGCCGGCCACATGACCACGGAGATGTCCTCGGACAAGCGCTGGCTCTTCGGCTTTGAAACGGAGATGAGCACCGGCCCCTAGAGTCGGAAACGACTAGCACGCATGTGCGGGGGAAACTTTACCTTTACTTTATGCTAGCCTGACAGCCCAGATAGGAAAGCATTACAGAGGGTGATGAGCACAGCACAAAATTGTAGGCTGTCCCCTGACACCACTGGATGACATTGCCAAGGCTCGCTGCCTTGGAGGAGTGAGAAAAATTCTCGGGGATGACTCACACCCTGGTCGGTACTTCTTTACTGTCCTACCATCAGGTAGGAGATACAGGAGTATAGCCAGCCATACCAACAGACTGAAGAACAGCTTCTATCCATGGGCTTTCAGACTGTTGAATGGTGGAGCAGTGGGCTAATGCCTCCTTAAGTAACACCAGCTGCCTGCAATTAGTGCAGGTTCGAGTCCCACCAGGCTCAAGGTTGACTCAACCTTCCATCCTTCCGAGGTAGGTAAAATGAGGACCCAGATTGTTGGGGGCAATAAGCTGACTTTGTAAAAATGCCAGTTTGGGGGGGGAAAGCCCTAATAAGCAGGCATATACATAGAATGAAGGCTATTGCTAAACACATTGATTTGTGCTTCTTAGATTGTAAGCCACCCTGAGTCTTCGGAGAAGGGTGGGATATAAATGGGATTAAAAAAAATAACCTTATGTGTGATTGACTTGCAAGGCCGGTGTGTTGTGCAATTAGCTCACATGGTGTAATAAGATGGTGGGTTTGTTGTCACTGCGAGTTGTTGGGGGGGCACAAAGGGAGGCTCAGCCAACCTCAATGCATACATGGTTGTACTTTGACAATAAAGGTTCATTCATTCATTGTTCCAACATGGACATAGTGCTACCTCCAGATTGCTCTGCTTTCTTCTGCCCATGCAAAACATGTTTGTTTACCCACCAGTGTTGTGCACTATAACATAACCACGTCTCATCCAGTCTGTCCTTAGGATTTTATTTCCTAATGAGCCCATCAACAATCAGATCCAAGCATTAAGGGCTTTTATTATCCTTGCTACATTTTCTTTTATTTTAACAACTTCTTATATCATGCTTAATGCAAAAGTCATGCAATATTGAACAGTAACTGCTGTTAATTTCCTGCTATATATCATTTGCACTTTTGTTGAAAGGAGAGAGTAATTAACACGCTGTAATTATCAAACTGATTGTCTTCTTTAGCTTATGAGAATAAAGTCATTGAAACCTTTACTGAACTTACAATAGTACATTTTATTGTTTTCCCTAATAGTACACAGAGATATTCCCAAGCTTACATTTTGCTGAAAACTGGTGTGATCTAGCACTAACAGGTTCCCTAAATGATTCAATTTGGAACAGAGTAATGTAAGATTTTATAGTGTCTATAAAAAAAAGAGAGGGGTTGTCTTTTTTTTTTTGCATCAGTGCAATGCTATTTTTTTTGGGGGGGGGGGTTAAACAGAACTGCAGTCATACTATTATTCCAAAGCAAATAACGTTCTGTTGTATTTCACTCTGATAGTTTTTCGTTTTCTGTTTCCTGAAAGTACAAGTGAGAAAACACATTCAGCTGTGAATATGCTTAAAGAAATAATTATCTTTTTTTTTATTTCAAAGAATGTTTTTAGGGAAGAAATATTCTATAGAGAAGAACTGCTTTCTGTAACTGAAAAGTTTTGACTAATCAAAACATTAAGATATCACTGCATTGCAGACATACATCCAACATGTCTAGCCACGAAATACCCATGAAAATATGTCACTGTAATGAACTATTCTGGAATGAAGTTTGAGATTTCCAAGGACTGAGGAAAAGGTTACTGAAAAGTTAATGGCAGTTATCTGCATGATCAATCATGTTGCATTTGAAATGTATAGTAAGGACATATTTAAATCAAAAAGAAAAAAGGAGACAAAAGGTGGAATTTTTCAACGGTCTCAAAAGCATCAGTTACATGTGCAAAAGTGTATTTTTTCACAGGCTTAGGCAAATTCAGAGCAATTAACAGATTTTTTTTTAAAAAAATAAAGATATCCATTGCATGCTTAATGAATCTTGAAAGTTATTAATTAATTCGGATAACAAGATTCTCAATAACAATTCTATAAAATAGAGAAATAATTCTCTGACTGAATCTTCTGACGTTAAGAAGATGATTTTTTTTCTAATAAAGGGTCCTAAACAACAGAATAAGAAATATTTGTTTTAAAATATAAATAATTTCAATTCTAATCCTTTGATTTTGTTTATTTTCTCAAGAAAAATAGAGTTTAATCTTGGAGGAATGCTTAACTAAAAACCACTAGAAGTGCATTTATAGTCTTAAATAAATCATTATTTTAGAAGGATTCCCTTTCTAACTAAAATGAGAGCAATTAAGCTGGCATTGGGTTCCACGTGAAGAATCAAACAAACCTCAGAGCTTCTAATGACGAGATGATAAACAAAAAAATCCATTTTTTAGAAGATGGTATATAATGGCTGTATTTGCACGAAATGGCACAGGGCTGGGATATCTGAGAGACCACCTCTACCTGTCTCATTAGGTCCAGCAGAAAGGTCATGTTGCAGGTCCAGTCTACAAAAGGGTGTCATCTAATGAAACCCAGGTGGTTTCAAGAGAGTGCTTTTGGCCATGGTGTCTGCCCTTTACCACATCATTCCCCCTGAGGGGACATTGGCCCCAATCCTATTGGCCTTCTGCAAAAAAACCTGAAGACATTGTTTTTACATCTAGCCTGGGGATCCACTGATGTTTCTGGAGATCCTATTAAATAGTCATACGACTAGGAAATGTATGATGATCTCCTGCAGATTATGGTCTTATGGTTTAATCGCTTTTTAAAAATTATTTAATGATTTGTAAAGGATTGAGGATTGGTTTGGTATTGCTTTTTTGGGGGGGTTAATTGTGTAAGACCCCACAGTCATTCTCCCACGGTCTGAGAAAGAAAGAAAAAAAATGAAAGAGAAAAATTGATGATGCGATCACTGCAAAAACAAGGGACAGATGGAAACTGGCCTTTCTACCCTAAGAAAAAAGCCAAGCAGCCTGTCATAAAGGGCAAAAAATGCTTAAACATTGATTTTATATGCAAGACTTGCTCTTGAAAATCGCAGCCTTGGAATTATTTTGTTACAACTTACTAACTTTTTTTCAAAAAAGATTATTTACCAGAATTTTTTAAGATTCTTGTGAGTTTGCCTGATTAATTTCTAATCTTGTTTACTAGTTAAACTCACCATAGACAGAGTGAATGAATGTTCCCACCTTGTTTCATTTTTTCTCAATGACTGTGAGATATGGGATGAAAATATATAATAAACCAAAAATAAAAAAAAAATAAATAAAAAATTCCACATTTCTACAATGGCTCTCTTTGTGTGGGACTTTGCATCTGTTCCCACAATCAGATAAGTGACTTATTTTTCTGTTAACTCTCTCATCCAAGTGAAAATAGAAACAAGTAATTAAGAAATTAGCTCAGATGGAAAGAGCTCTGGACTAACATAGTAGGCACCCCTCCCTTTGAGCCAGGTAAATATGTCAAGGCCAATGTCAGTTAACTGTATTCTCACAACCTACTTAACCCTTTCAAACATTAATCCAACCAATTCTCCTAGAAAATGGTTCTTAATTCATGTTAATTGAATCAGAAGTCTTCACTAAGGGATTTCAGAACTCCATCCATTTCCTTCAGGAAGGTGTGATATTTCATGGACCTTGCACCTGGAAAATACAGACATGTTTTCATAACATCACAACCTTTATTTATATGTGGGAAGCAATGACCGTGAAAGGGTAAAATGGTGACTAGACTAAACTAGACTAGACTGGACTGGACTGGACTGGACTAAGACTAGAAAAGACTACACTGGCTCCTTTTCTTCCTTCAAACCTGACCAACTATTGCTGATCACAGCCAGCATCTTTCCCTACGCCGGCATAGCTAGAGGGAACAGAAGGCAGTACTGAAAAGGCCCCAACCGCCTCTCTCACAATTTCAAGTCTCTGGCTTGTCATCCCCAGACAACCCAATAAAAGGATTATATATTCCTTGTGAGGAAAACTAACCTTTTAATGAAAGAGCAACAGGAACATGCCCAAACCCTGAAGGACTCATCTGTATTACTCATCATGGTTTTTCAGATGTTCCTGTTCAAAAGAGACAAAATTTAGAAAGATCAGAGAACATAATACAAAAACAGAGCAAATGTGTCAAGATTCCTTTCCCTAAAATGCCGCAGCTGAAGATTTTTTGGGAAATGAACATAGAACTGTCACTCAGTTTCTCTAGCCCCCTTTCTCTCCTTGATATTGCCAACTGTTGTTCAAGAGTGGCAGTTTTGATTGCACAGTTCCAGCTTGGTGTCTAATGATCATCTCTCCTGAAATGGGATGCTCTCTGCACATGTAGTCTCACTTGGACTATTGCAGCATACTACACTGAAGGCTGTCAAAAGCTACAGTTGATCCTGAGTGTTGTATCTTTGAGTTGCCCATACTGCTAGTTGGAGAACTATACTGGTGGCAGAACCATACTGGTGGATTTGGGGGTGCAAGTCAAAATTTCAGCTTCATCCTTAAAACCTTTCATGGCTCAGGACCTAGGGATTTATAAACCCATCTACTCCCAATAGATTATACTGTATCTATCCAATAAGATCACATGTAGCAAGTTCCTTTCATGTGTCCTTGCTCAGGGAGTGTCATCTATGGAGTTCACAGAAGGAAGCCTTCTCCACTGCTGCCCCCTTTCTGTAAGGTAAAGGTAAAGGTAAAGGTTCCCCCACACATGCGTGCTAGTCGTTTCCGACTCTAGGGGCCGGTGCTCATCTCCATTTCAAAGCCGAAGAGCCAGCGCTTGTCCGAGGACGTCTCTGTGGTCATGTGGCCGGCATGACTAGACGCCAAAGGCGCACGGAACGCTGTTACCTTCCCACCGTAGTGGTCCCTATTTTTCTACTTGCATTTTTACGTGCTTTCGAACTGCTAGGTTGGCAGAAGCTGGGACGAGTAACAGGCGCTCACTCTGCTACGCGGCACTCGGGATTCGACCCGCCAAACTGCCGACCTTCTGATCGACAAGCTCAGCGTCCTAACCCACTGAGCCACCGCGTCCCTTTTCCCCTTTCTGTAGAACCCCATATTTCCCCAATCAAAATGATTCCTACTCTATTAATTTTCAAAAAGGGGTTCAAAACTAGCTATTACAGCAGGCTTTGACAATTGGGTTAGTTCCTGTGGAATTTGACTTTGGGTAAATGAAATTATGTATGTGTGTGACTAAAGAGTCAGAAATGCATCTCAGTTCTCCCTTAATTCTTTGTTAGTAATTTACACAAATATATGAACTGTCCGGTGTGACTACAGCCTGTTCGATGGCCTTTTAAATAAGGCTGAAAACAGGAAATAAAGATTTAATTTAATTTAATTTAATTTAATAACATTTATATACCGCCCTTCTCCCTGAGGACTCAGGGCGGTTCACAGGGCAGAATAAAATAACCAATACAAACATTAAAAACAGATTAAACAATTGCCCTAGTTAAAAACAATATAAATACAACGCTAAAAACCCCCAGAAAAATTAAAAAACAAAAGATAAAACAACCCCAACACTCCCCCTCAGGCTAGGCCGGCTTGTACAAACAAAAATGTCTTGAGATCGCGGCGAAAGGAGCGAAGATCGGGCGCCGTCCGGAGCTCTACCGGTAGCTGATTCCACAGCTCCGGAGCGCCCACAGAGAAGGATCTCCCCCTGGGGGCCACCAATCGACATTCTCTGATCGGTGGCACCCTGAGGAGGCCCTCTCTGTGGGAACGCACAGGGCGCAGGGAGCTTGATGCCGGCAGCAGATGTTCCCTGAGGTACTCCGGCCCCATGCCATGGAGTGCTTTGAATACCGTTACCAGTACCTTGAATCTCACCCGGAAGACAACTGGCAACCAATGCAGCTCACGGAGCAGAGGTGTAACGTGGGAGTATCGGGAGACTCCCAACACCACTCTCGCGGCTGCATTCTGTACCAGTTGGAGCTTCCGAGTGGTCCTCAAGGGCAGCCCCATGTAGAGAGCGTTGCAGTAGTCCAGACGAGAGGACACGAGCGCATGAGTGACCGTGCACAGATCATCCCGGCTAAGATAGGGCCGCAACTGACGCACCAGGCGAACCTGTGCAAAGGCCCCCCTAGTCACGGCTCCTATATGATCTTCCAAGGTGAGCCGTGAATCTAGGAGGACCCCCAAGTTGCGAGCCCTATCTACAGGGGGTAATAATTCACCCCCCATAGTTAGAGGTGGAATGTCCGAATAAACCCGGGATGAAGATATGCAAAGCCACTCAGTCTTGTCGGGGTTGAGCTGGAGTCTGTTCCTCCCCATCCAGACCCGAACCGCCTCCAGGCAACGGGACATCACGTCGAGGGCATCACTGGGGTGGTTTGGGGTCGAAAAGAAAAGTTGGGTATCATCAGCGTACTGATGATACCCAACTCCAAAGCCACGAATGATCTCACCCAGCGGCTTCATGTAGATGTTGAACAGGAGAGGCGAGAGGACCGACCCCTGAGGAACTCCACAAATGAGAGACCTCGCGGTCGACCTCTGCCCCCCTGCCAACACCGACTGCGAACGTCCCAAGAGATAGGAGGAGAACCACCGTAAAACTGTGCCTCCCACTCCCAATCCCCTGAGACGCCGCAGCAAGATACCATGGTCGATGGTATCGAAAGCCGCCGAGAGGTCTAATAGGACTAGGACAGAGGAATGCCCCCTGTCCCGAGCCCTCCAGAGATCATTCACCAGCGCGACCAATGCCGTCTCCGTGCTGTGCCCGGGCCTGAAACCTGATTGGTACGGGTCTAGATAATCCGCTTCATCCAGGACCAGAGGGAGCTGATGCGCCACCACACTCTCAACAACCTTCGCAAGAAAGCGAAGGTTGGAGACAGGACGAAAGTTATTCAATACAGCCGGGTCCAGGGCAGGCTTCTTGAGGAGAGGCCTCACCACCGCCTCCTTCAAGACGGCGGGGAAGATACCCTCACTCAAAGAAGCCGATATAACTGCCTGGAACCAGCTGCGTGTCCTCTCCCGGGCTGCATAAACCAGCCAGGAAGGGCACGGGTCCAATAAACATGTGGTGGTGCTCAGCCTCCCCATGATCCTGTCCACTTCCTCCGGAGTCACAGAATCAAACTCCTCCCAGATGATATCGACAAGACCGCCCGTGTCCTGATCGTCAGACTCTGCCCAGTCAGAGTCCAAACCGGTCCGAATCCGAGCGATTTTGTCCGACAGATGTTGGTTAAACTCCTCGGCACGTCCCTGCAAGGGATCCTCCCTCACCTCCTGATTTAGGAGGGAGCGAGTCACCCTAAACAGGGCAGCCGGGCGATTATCTGCGGATGCAATAAGGGTGGCGAAGTGGTTGGACCTCGCCTCCCTAATTGCAGCGAGATAAGACCTAATATAGGCTCTTAGTCGCAATCGGTCGGGTTCGGATCGGCTGGACCTCCAACCGCTCTCTAGGCCCCGTCTCCGACGCTTCATCTCCCGGAGCTCCGCAGAAAACCATGGAGCCCGACGGGATCTGCACCGGGTCAGGGGCCGCAAGGGTACAACTCGGTCAAGGGCCTCAGTGGCCGTCCTTTCCCAGGCTTCCACTAAGGCCTCGGCCGAGCTGTGAGCGAGGGAGGCAGGTGGGGACCCCAGCGCCGCCTGGAACCTCTGGGGATCCATTAAGCGTCTGGGGCGGTACCATTTGAGTGGTTCCAAACACCCACGGCGGGGGGTGGCAAAACGGAAGACCAGCCGCAGGAGATGATGATCGGTCCATGACAGGGGCATAATAATTGGAGAGCCCCCACCAAGATCATCTAACCACCGTCCAGACAAGAAAACAAGGTCAAGGGTGTGGCCTCCTTCATGAGTCGGTCCCGTAATTACTTGCGTCAGGTCCATGGCCGTCATGGAAGCCATGAACTCCCGAGCCAACTCAGATGATCCTCCCAGCGATGGTAGGTTGAAGTCCCCCAAAACTATAAGTTTCGGGAACTCAACCACCAGCCCAGAGAGGACATCAAGCAGCTCAGGCAGGGCTGCTGCTGCGTGACTAGGCGAAAGGTACACCAGCAGCAAGCCCAACTGCGCACCAGGGCCGCATCTCAAAAAGAGAGACTCACAACCGACTGTCTGGGGAACGGTGGCCTCCCGCGGACACAAGGTCTCCCTCACAACAACAGCCACTCCCCCACCCCTACCCTGAGCCCGAGGCCGGTGCAGCACCCGGAAACCTGGTGGGCAAAGATCAACCAGAGGAACACCGCCCTCTGGGCCCAACCAGGTCTCCGTGATGCAAGCCAGGTCAGCCTGCTCACCCTCGACCAAGTCTCGAACGAGAGGAGCCTTATTAACGACCGACCTGGCATTCAAATACACCAGCCGGAGCTCAGGAGGCTGCACATCCTCACTCCCGGGACCTCGGGGCGGAACCAGAGGGTCGGAGTGCCTCACCGCTTGTAAGCAGCGGAGAGGCCTTCCCTGAGACCGATACGGCCCTCTGTTCCTACACCTGCTGCCATTCCCTATCGTCGTGGGAATGGACAATCCCACGACTGGCCCTGGAGCCCCAGAAGCAGCCGACCCCCGCTCCTCCCCTCCGCGATCAGCCTCAGCACTAGCCTGAACAAAGGTAGTTGGACTGCCCCCCTCGTCCAAACAACCAAAAAAAGAACCCTCCCTCCTCCCTAACCCCCAAAAAAATTTTGACAAAAAACAAATCAAGGACCTCCTGTTAGGTTTACGTCGGAGGCCCATAACCGTGCCCGGCCATCTCTCAGGATCCCAATAGATGGGACCTTCCTCGAGATTATATTCGGCTGGAAAGGCGGGCCGCCTCCAGGAAGGGGGAGCACCCCTGAGGGCGAGCAAGTCCGTAGAGGAGTACCTAAAACAAGGCATAAAGCAGTCCAGATATAGGCAGTCCATAATCAGTTGATAAAGGAGGAACCAAACAGAGAGCAAATTTGCCCCATGTTTGGGGCCTAGCAAGGTAATCTAAGAGTTAACATATCACACACACACACACACACACACACACACACACACAAACACACACACACAGATATATATATATATATATATATATATATATATATATATATATATATATATATATATATATATATATATATATATATATATGTTTTATTTTATCCATTTATATTTTTATTCTGATCTGAGCATCTTATGTGAAGACCTATCTCTCTGGAAAAGGTTCTAAAGCTGGGAAAGGTGAAAGGAAAGAGAAGAAGAAGACTTGGGTATAGTGGAGATGAGGGCACCACTGAAAGACCTGAAACAGCAGGTTAGGACAGATCATCATGGAGAAAAATGATCAGTGTGGTCACCATGAGTTGAAAACAACTTGATGATACATAATCATAATGGTGCTACTGAGAGTCATCAATTATTGCGGCAACAAATACAGTTAAGCAATAATTTCCAGCAGGTTTATTATCCTGCTTGACCAGATTCATTTCTTAATCCAATTTCCCAGGCTAGCCAGAATCTCCAGCATTCTGTCATCTGTATGCCAGCTTGGAATACAGCCTTAAGAATCAGGTGATCCTTCATCAGAACCAATATGTGAGGAATTTTAAAAATGTGGATGGTAGGACACATAGAAGCAATCTCCCAGGCCAAACATCTCCCATTCTGCAGATTTTCAGTTCTTCCTACCAATCCATTCAGAATTATCTCATTTACTTTACAAGATTAGGTAGAAAATTTAGGTAGAAAAAATTTAAAACATGACACCTTCAAACTCCAACAATCACCATAAAAAGCCATAAATAAAGAGGTGTCTTTATGAAGACAGCAGTCTTTCATTTTTAGGTGTAAAAAAACCCTAAACAAAAGATAAATTTTGACTGAACAATGCACTAGCATAAGCATCAGTAACTTATTTCATAGATGTTTTTTTTCCACACTTCATTTTTTTATTAATTATTGTTATTGTTACTATTATTAATCATCGCACAGTCAGCCAGATGTTCAGACTGGATTTGTCATTTTGGTCTACCTATTGAGTCCTTACCAAGGACCTGGGATAGGCAGTTCTGGATGTTTGAATTGATGGTATTACAGCTATCATAGCAGGATGGAAGCTGTTCCCAGTAAAGCCACCTTTTGCAATTGACTGATGGTAATTTTTTTCAATGCCACTTGTATTCAAGTAGTGTTCCAGTTGTTTTGGGATTGCACCCAAGGCACCTATTACTATTGGTACTATCCTTGTTTGCTTTTGCCACATTCGTTCCATTTCTATTTGTAGGTCTTTGTATTTTGTTATCTTCTCCAGTTCTTTCTCTTCTATTCTGCTGTTTCCAAGCACTGCCATGTCCAGTATCCAGATTTTTTTGTCTTTCTTATCAATAATTGTTAAGTCAGGAGTGTTATATGACAGATGCCTGTCTGAATTCCAAAGTCCCAGAGCAATTTAACTTCTTCATTTTCTATGACTTTCTCTATTTTATGGTCCCACCCGTTCTTGCTTGCAGGCAAATTGTATTTCTTGCAGATCTTCCAATGCACCATTGTTGCTACTTTGACATGCCATTGTTTGTAGTCAGTCTGAGTGATCTTCTTGCAGCAGCTTACCAGGTGGTTCACTGTTTCTTCAGCTTCTTTGCATAGGCAGCACCTACTGTCTGTTGCTGTCTTCTCAATTTTGACTTGGTATGCATTTCTCCTTAAGGCTTGGTTTTGTGCAGCCAGAATTAGCCCCTCTGTCTTTTTCTTCAACTTTCCTGCTCTTAGCCATTGTCAGGACTTGTTATTATCTGCTTTCCTGGCTATTTTTTTTAATGTACTGGCCATGTAGTGCTTTGTCTTCCCATACCTCAATTTTGTTCTTCATTTGGTCTTTCTTGTAAGCCAGTTTGGTCTCTCCAGTAGTCAGTAAGCCTTCCTGGTGTACTAACTTCAGTGCATCTTCTTCATTGTCTTTCAGATATTCTTCCAAAGCCATTTTTTCTTCTTCAGCCATCTGATGTACTTGCCCATCTATCTACCTTGGTAGAAGGAGTTTATTAATGTCACTGCCAGGATGAAGGGCATGATTCATTACCATTATTTTTCTGGTCTTCTTATCCTGCCTTTAGTGACAATGACATTGATGATGATTGTGATTATTATTATTATTATTATTATTATTGCAGTTAATGTGTATAAGAGAACATCTTTTCCCTTCTTCCTCTCCCTTCTTTCCGGTTCTTTGCATCTCAATTCTAACTATGATTCCAGTAAATACAGACCCGTATCTAATTGTTACTGAGAAGTGTTGACACAGCCAATTTTGTAAAACCTGACCAACTTGTAGCCTGAAATAGTTGAAAGCATTTCAAAATTGCATCTGTACAAAATTGTCCAAGTATACCAAATGTTCACATTCTAGAATGACCCTTTACTAGCAATGTTCAATTCACTCAAAACTCATTAGAGAGCATTCTTTTTGATATCTTGCATAAAGAAGAGGATGTAGACAATAGATGTTTAAATCAAGGACTGAAATGGTGCATTAGTATAAATGGGAAACAATAGCCCAATTTCTAACTAAAATTTGGATGAAGGTTTATTTCAAGTTTTGCTCTGGGATCTAATAGGTTTTTTTTCTCCATTTGACCAAGACTACAGAATGGAAGAGACAATCCAACATTGATAAAATGGATCCATTTGTGATACAATCCATTACCAAATAGACTGTAAGTAAAATAAGAACTGTTTAATCTTTTCTTCCTTATTGTCCAATTCCTCTTTTTTGTTTACATATCGATATGCGTGGTCCTAGTGTAAAGTAGAATTCAACTCGCCACTAGGATTTTGCTGACATTTTTATTAAAATGAAAAGAACTTTTGAACAATTCCTGCTTTGTAGAAAGCTTTAGAGGATATTAAAAGAAGTCACACAGCCCAGTTTTTAAAAACATCATTAAATCTTGAGCCCAGGGAGTAATGTGATTGGTGTTTCCATTGTACTGACAACTATTCTTAGTCAGCAAATGAACACCAAGAAATTCAATGGTTGCCCTGTCTTTCCAACACCAGACAGTAATTGCTTTTTGCTGTATGCGAGCTTTAGTAAACCCACAGTTCATCACACAATAATAATTTTTAAATTTGGGGGAATAGAGTTCCAAAGTAAATCTGTGTTTTCAAACTGTACTGACTTTTTTTAAAGCCACATTAACAAATGTATGGATTCTACACCGAAATGGAATAATTAGGAATCACCATTTCATATGAGCATTTTTTCATGTTTTCTACATCGTGAGGTTGATACTCAATCTTTTTTGAACATCCTCTGAAGTGTGCAGTGGATATGAAAGTTTTTTTCCCCTTAAATTAATCTTATCTTAGTATTATTAAAAACCCTCCACTACATAATTCTCAATAAGGAATATTCCAACTCATAATTACACTATGGTTGCAAAATAATAATAATAATAGTAACCTTAATAGTACTTTCTTCACTGTTTCTTTTAAACAATAATATAAACTTTAACATCCAAAATTATGGACTAAGCATAATAGGAGAGATTTAGATGCTTCTAATGAATTTAGACTAAACTGTGAATTCAGAAGATATTTTATTTACTATACTGCCATGTCACAATTTTGGGAAATCCAATTTTCTCTCATATATATTCAAATAATTTAAAAACTTGATCACAATATTCACAATCAATAATAATAATAATAATAATAATAATAATAATAATAATAATAATAATAATAATAATAATAATAATAATAATAATAAAAGTTGGAAGGGACCTTGGAGGTCATCTAGGCCAACCCCCTGCTCAGGCAGGAAACCCTATACCATTTCAGACAAATGGCTGTCCAGTCTCTTCTTAAAAACTTCCAGTGTTGGAGCATTCACAGCTTCTGGAGGCAGGTTGTTCCACTTCTTAATTGTTCTAACTGTCAGAAAGTTTCTCCTTAGTTCTAGGTTGCTTCTCTCCTTGATTAGTTTCCATCAATTGCTTTTTGTCCTGGCTTTGGGTGCTTTGGAGAATAGCTTGACTCCCTCTTCTTTGTGGCAGTCCCCAAGATATTGGAAGACTGCTATCATGTCACCCTTTGTCCTTCTCTTCATTAAACTAGACATACCCAATTCCAGCAGCCGTTCTTTAGTTCCCTTCCCTTCCTTCCACATGGCTGCTCTAAGAAGTATTCTTAAATGTAATGATGACCATCAGGAAAAAAAGGAAAAAAAGGAAGGAAGGAAGGAAGTAATTTTGTTTCTTTTTCATCAAAACAATTAAAAAATGAAAGTTAGAATATTTTAGACATGTGATGCGCCACCCAGAAAAATACTGCATACTTCATTTAATCCTCCAGGGAAAGATTGAAGGCAAACGAGGTCCAGGCAGAAAAAGAACATCATGGCTTCAAAATCTAAGGACTGGTTTGGACCAAACTCAGCAGCACTTTTTCGTGTGGCTGCTGATAAAAACGGGATCTTCAACATGATCACCAATGTCCGATAATGGATATGGCACAAGAAGAAGAAGATAATATTAATTGGCCTTTATTCTTCCCTGGCAAAACACACAAAAAAGTTTTACTTACAATTTCAAACTGGGATTATCCCAGAGGGTCAATCTGTAATGGGAATGTTAAAAATTATATTTCTTCCCAATAACTTCCAAATATTCCTTATATTATTTCCTGTACTACAGGAAATACAATGAACTATTGATAAAGACCATGGCTGAGTGACTGAAGTGCTTCCCTTATTTATGCTGCATGTTAAAAGGGACGGAGTTTTGATCTCAACACAGGTTAATTTATTCTGATCTTATCTCTTTGCAGACAACTCTGACTGTGACACTTATAGAGCTTTTCCTTTGCAGGAACTACACATTATTATAACTTTCTTGCATCTGGGCTTCAGACTTTTCAGTTTGCAAGTTGATAGGTTGCCTTTTCCAGCTTTCTATAGTAAAAATCACCCCCCCACACACACCCCTCAGTTGTCCAATTACAGATTAGATAAATGCATACAGCAGGAAATAAAAATGCTTCAATGAGTGTACACATTTGCACCCATTTTATTTTATTTCTGTTGGGGGTTACATGGGGGTGAGGATATTCTTGTTACTGTTGGACCTATGGCAGTTTAGGCAACATATAGTGGTTATATTTTCTGGCTGTGAATTAGCAGACTTGAATAAAGTCTCTCTCCCTCCCTCGCTCCCTCCCCCCCTCAAAACTCCCTTTTTATGAGCCATAACTCTGGTCAAGTGGAAAAAGCTGAGTGTTTACTGGCTGGTTGCCCTTCCTGATACCTATGAGGAATTTGCAACAGATATATTTTTTCTTTGGGTCCTAAGAGAAAAACATCTGCCGTTAGGTAGAATTGAACTCTCAAGCTCCTTAGTGAGAGGCCAGTGTCTTCACTTTTAGGCTACCACAACTCTCATCTGCCTGCCTGCCGGCCTGCCTGCCTGCCTGTCTGTCTGTCTATATCAATGTCTGAAGCATCCATCTCTTTCAGTCTTGGATGAACTTCTAACTAGGAAGCAGCAGCAGCAGCAGAAAGAGAACTATTCTCAGCGTATATTTTTTTGGAAACAAATGCTGCAGTCTTATGTGCATTAATTTATTTATTTATTTATTTGTTTGTTTTTATAAACCGCCCTTCTCCCGAGGGACTCGGGGCGGTGTACAGAGTAAGGTAGGTATACAGAATGAACAATAGTGAAAAAAAACAATAGTAAAAAACAAACTGGGACCCCAATTAGAGCTATCAGGCCAGGCCGGACTGCTGGAACAGGTAAGTTTTTAAGTCGCGCCGGAAGGTGCGGAGGTCGGGGGCCATCTGGATTTCGGTTGGTAAGCTGTTCCAGAGGGCTGGCGCACCCACTGAGAATGCCCTCCCCCTGGGGGCCACCAGCCGACATTTCTTGAGCGGTGGCACCCTGAGGAGGCCCTCTCTGTGGGAGCGCACAGGACGGTGGGGTGCTGACATTGGCAGAAGGTGCTCCCGTAGGTAGTCCGGACCCATGCCATGTAGGGCTTTGTATGTCATTGTTAGCACCTTGAACTTCACACGGAAGGCAACTGGAAGCCAGTGCAGCGCACGGAGGATATGGGAGTATCGGTGTGATATGGGAGTATCGGGAGGCTCCCAAGAGTGTCCGTGCCGCTGCACCTTGCACCAGTTGAAGCTTCCAAGTGGATCTCAAGGGCAGCCCCATGTAGAGAGCGTTACAGTAGTCTAGGCGAGAGGTCACAAGAGCATGGGTGACTGTACGTAAGGCATCCAGGTCCAGATAAGGCCGTAATTGGCGAACTAGTCGAACCCGGGAGAAGGCCCCCTTGGTCACAGCTCCTATGTATTTATTTATTTATTTATTTATTTAGTTATATTTATATACTGCCCTATTCCCTGAGGACTCAGGGCGGTTTACAGGGAATTAAAAATCCAAAATACAAAAATTAAGAACAAATTAAAAAGTATTAAATTAAACCTGTAGTCAGTTAAAAAGAACCCCAAATTAAAAATTCTTCCTCAGTCTGGGCCCGAGAGCTGAAAAAGCCAGGTCTTCAGGCCCCGGCGGAATGATCGGAGGTCGGGGGCAGTCCTCAGCTCCACCGGCAGCTGGTTCCAGAGGGCAGGCGCTCCCACTGAGAAGGCCCTATCCCTGGGTGTCACCCGCCGGCAATCTCTCACCGGCGGAACCCTGAGCAGACCCTCCCTGTGGGAGCGCACTGGGCGAAGGGCGTTTGATGCCGGCAGCAGGTGTTCCCTCAAATATCCCGGACCCAGGCCATGTAGGGCTTTATAGGTGATAACCAGCACCTTGAATTTCACCCGGAGGGCAACCGGAAGCCAATGCAGCTCGCGGAGTAGAGGTGTTACATGGGAGTATCGGGAAACCCCCATTACAACTCGCGCGGCCGCATTCTGCACCAGTTGAAGCCTCCGAGTGGTCTTCAAGGGCAGCCCCATGTAGAAAGCGTTACAGTAGTCCAAACGGGAGGTCACAAGCGCATGAGTGACTGTGCGTAGGGCGTCTCGGTCCAGATAGGGACGCAACTGGCGCACCAGGCGAACCTGTGCAAAAGCCCCCCTGGTCACGGCTCCTATGTGATCTTCAAAATTGAGCCGTGAATCCAGGAGGACGCCCAAGTTGCGAGCCCTATCAACGGGGGGTAACACCTCACCCCCCATCATTAGAGGTGGAATAACATGGTTAACCCGGGACGCCGATATGCACAGCCACTCGGTCTTGGCGGGATTGAGACGAAGCCTGTTTCTCCCCATCCAGACCTGAACCGCCTCCAGGCACCGGGACATCACGGAGAGGGCATCACTGGGTTGGTTCGGGGTGGAAAGAAAAAGTTGGGTATCATCAGCATACTGGTGATACCCCACCCCAAAACCACGAATGATCTCGCCCAGCGGCTTCATGTAGATGTTGAACAGGAGAGGTGAGAGAACCGACCCCTGAGGAACTCCACAAATGAGAGACCTCGGGGCGGATCTCTGCCCTCCTGTCAACACCGACTGCGAGCGGCCCCGGAGGTAGGAGGAGAACCACCGTAGAACGGTGCCTCCCACTCCCAACCCCCTGAGACGCCGCAGCAGGATACCATGGTCGATGGTATCAAAAGCCGCTGAGAGATCTAATAGGACCAGGACAGAGGAGCAACCCCTGTCCCTAGCCCTCCAGAGATCATTCACCAGTGCGACCAATGCCGTCTCCGTGCTGTGTCCGGGCCTGAAGCCCGATTGGTACGGGTCCAGATAATCAGTTTCCTCCAGGAACAGAGGGAGCTGATGCGCCACCACACTCTCAACAACCTTCGCCAGAAAGCGAAGGTTGGAGACTGGACGATAGTTGTTTAAAACAGCCGGGTCCAAAGCAGGCTTCTTGAGGAGGGGTCTCACCACCGCCTCCTTCAGGGCGGCAGGGAAGACACCCTCCTTCAAAGAAGCAGTTATTACTGCATGGAACCAGCCTCGTGTTCCCTCCCGAGCCGCATAAGCTAGCCAGGAGGGGCACGGATCCAACAAACAGGTGGTGGAGCTCAGTCTCCCCATGATCCTGTCCACATCATCAGGGGAAACAGGGTCGAACTCAGTCCAGATAACATGCTCAAGACCGCCTGATTCCTCCACATCAGACTCTGCCCAGTCAGAGTCCAGGCCGGTCCGGATCCGAGCGATTTTGTGCGCCAGATGATGACTAAACTCCTCGGCTCGTCCCTGCAAGGGATCCTCTCTCACCTCCTGGTTAAGGAGGGAGCGAGTCACCCTAAACAGGGCGGCCGGGCGATTATCTGCGGATGCGACAAGGGCGGCAAAGTAGTTAGACTTCACCGTCCTTATCGCCGCAAGATAAGACCTTATAAAGGTTCTTAACTGCAATCGGTCGGATTCGGATCGGCTGGATCTCCAACCGCTCTCTAGACCTCGTCTCCGACGCTTCATCTCCCGGAGCTCCACAGAGAACCATGGGGCCCAACGGGATCTGCGCCGAGTCAGAGGTCGCATGGGTACAACGCAGTCGAGTGCCCTGGTGGCAGCCGTTTCCCAGGCCTCCACCAGAGCATCGACTGGGCTGTGGGTAAGGGTGATAGGTATCGGCCCAAGCGCCCTCTGGAACCGGTCCGGGTCCATTAGGCGCCTGGGGTGGAACCACCTGGTCGGTTCCGCCACCCAGCGGCGGGGGATGGCATGACGGAAAACCAGCCTCAGGAGGTAATGATCTGACCATGACAGAGGGGTGATGGATGGAGAACCCCCTCCCAGATCATCCAACCACTGTCTAGACAGGAACACCAGGTCGAGAGTATGATCCCCCTCGTGAGTAGGGCCCTCAATAACCTGGGTCAGGCCCATGGCTGTCATGGAAGCCATGAACTCCTGAGCTAACTCCGACGACCCCCCCAGTTATGGGAGGTTGAAGTCACCCAGGACTATAAGCCTGGGGAACTCCACCGCCAACCCTGAGAGGGTGTCGAGCAGCTCAGGCAGGGCTGTTGCTACACAGCTGGGCACCAGGTATGTGAGCAACAAGCCCAACTGAACCCGAGGACCACATCTCAAGAGGAGGGATTCACTCCCGGCCATCTGGACAATGGTGGCCTCCCGAGGACACAAGGTCTCCCGAATAACCACTGCCACCCCACCACCCCTGCCCTGAGCCCGTGGCTGGTGCAGCACCCGGAAACCTGGCGGGCATAACTCGGTGAGAGGCACCCCTCCCTCCGAACCCAACCAAGTTTCCGTGATGCACGCCAGATCCGCATATTCCTCCTCGATCAGATCCCGGATGAGGGGAGCTTTGTTAACTACGGATCTAGCGTTAAAATAGACCAACCTGAGCTCAGGGGCCTGATCACCCTCATCCCCGGGTAAGAGGGTGCTAACCGGAGGGTCGGAGCGCGCCACCGCTCGGAGATAGCGGGGGCGCGATCCCAGATGTTGATATGGCCCTCCGCGCAAACACCTGCTGCCATTCCCTATCGCCGTGGGGATTTGAAGCCCCACCCCCACATTCCCAGAACCAGCAGCCACCTCCCCAGACCCCGTCCCGTCAGGACCTCTAACAGGACCCGACTGAGTGCCGGTTAAAGATTCCCTCCCTACCCCCCCCACCCTCCCCCTCCCTAACTTCTTAAAATAACCGGCTAAAAATTTTATCAGGGGCCTCTTAGCATGTCTTAACTCGAGGCCCCTATCTAAGCCCAGCCACCTCTCGGAATCCCAAAGCTTGGGATCGTCATTAAGGGGAGTATGGAAACAGGCGACAGGTCGCGCCCATGAGGCAGGAACTGCCCTAAGGGCATACAAGTCCGCTCCGGAATAATGATAAATCATACTGCGCTGGGATAGTCTTTTAGGGCAGATGTTATGAAAATGTCCAAGGATCGCTCAGTGATGGTGTATAGATGGTAAAAAGTCCAGTAGGCATATCTCCTAATCTGCAAAGCCATCTCAGCTCTCACCTGAGATGGAAATCCAAGGGACAGCCTCAGTCGTCCTCTCACTCCGGCTGAGGAGTCCAATCAGGAGCAGAGAGAGAAAGGGAATCCTGAGCCAGGGCCACCCCAACTGGTCTCTCACACCAGTGAGGTGGCCGCTGACCAGTCCAAAACCGTCCTCCCACCATGGTTCGGTCCCAGCCACATTGGACTATCAATAGGAGGGATCTTAACTCCCATCAGGCATGGAGCTAGCCAAATGCCTGCCTGTCAACAGAGAAAGTAAGAACAGGCAGGCCAGGCCTCTGTCGATCCCCGCATCTCCAGCCAGCACCACCAGTCCGGGAGGGGGAAGAACAAAAGCATTCTTTCCCAACGCCCGTCCGCCAGTCCAGGCAATCTTCCAACGGCGGAGAGAGGCAATCCCAGCCGATGTATTAAGTCCGGGAATTCGCCAACATGTCCGCCGAGGCCAATGACCAGGCCCACCGTCTGCAGCCACCATCCGGGAGAAGAAAAAGGCTCCGCGCCGCCAAAAACGGCGCCAGCCAGCTGATGATCGCAAAAAGATCTCTGACCGGTGGGATCGTCGCCGCTGCCCCTCCGACAAGCAGAGGGTATTCACGGCAAGCAAGCAGAAGAGGGAAGGCAGGGCAAGGCATCCCGGACTACTCAGCGTCATAGCGGAGAACAGCAGGTCGGCAGGCAGGCAAATTCTCAGACGCCGCTAGTGCAAATCAGCAGGCCGCTGGTTCGGAGGGGGGGGGCTCAGCACCACAAAAGCAGTGCCCAGCAGCTGTTTTAAAATCCCCCCAATCCCCAGAGACGCTTCGGCAAGCCGGCAGAAGAAAGAAGCAAGGCAAGGTATCCCGGACTTCACATCGCTGTCGTAGTGCTCAGCGCCATAGCGAAGCTCAGCAGATCGGCAGGCAGGCAGTTCTTGAGAGCCGCCAGTTCAGACCAGCAAGCTGACAGTTCGGAGGGGGGGGCTCAGCGCCACGAGGAGCAGCGCCCAGCAGCTGTTCCAAAATCCTCCCAATCCCCAAAGTCGCCTCGGCAAGCCGGCAGAAGAGGAAATCAGGCAAGGCATCCCTGGCTTCACGGCGCTGCAACAGCGTTCGGCGCCATAATGGAGCTCGGCAGGCGGCAGTTCTCCAGAGCCGCTAGTTCGGGGGGGGGCTCAGCGCCGCAAAGAATAGCGCCCAGCAGCTGTTTATTAAATCCCCCACCCCCAGAGTTGCCTGAACATACCGTGGGCCTCCCTAAGCTAATTCCTTGGAGCCCTCGAAGAGCGCCCGAAGCTTAGGCTGCGGCCGTCGCCATCTTGGGCAAAAAAAAAAAAAATGTGATCTTCCAGGGAGAGCTGCGAGTCTAGGAGGACACCCAGGTTGTGGGCCCTATCAACAGGGGGTAGTAACTTGTCCCCGATGTTAAGGGATGGGATGTTCTGAGTATCCTGGCTTGCCGGTATGTACAGCCATTCAGTCTTGTCCGGGTTCAGTTGAAGCCTCTTCCTGCCCATCCATTCCCGGACCGCTTTCAGGCAGCGGGACATCACGTCGAGGGCATCACTGATGTTGTTTGGAGTTGAGATGAAAAGCTGGGTGTCATCAGCATACTGATGGTACCCTACTCCAAAGCTGCGAATGATCTTGCCCAGCGGTTTCATGTAGAATGTTTAATGTCTCTAACACATAGTAAAATTAACTTCCCAGTGATTGTACAGCAACTAATCTCCACAGCCATTTTTTTTTCAATCAGAACCTTTTTATCTTCTTTGAACTTGGTTTGGTAGTCAGCTTTATTATTTTCCTGTAATACTGAATTGGGCCCAAGGACTGGTAGTTAGCAATGCAGAATGTGTATCAGAAACAAATGGTTCCCAATACCATTCTCAGAATTTCTAGGAAGTCCAGGAGATACATCTCTGTGAAAACTCAAAAGCTGCAGCCCTCACAATCATGGTTTGCAGTGCTGAGTTACACAAACCAATGGTCTAATTTTATGTAAGGTGACCTTGAGGCTTTGAGATGTATTGCTTCCTTAACATGATTTATGATCACATTTATTGTAAGCCACTATATAAAAATAGCATATCATTTAAATGAAATGTTTGGAAACATAAACTTTTATGCTAGCATGGAGGATTTATGCTGAATTAATTTTAACATGCCTGTTACAAACAGTATTTGGATTTATAGCTAAGAACTTTGCATAGTTTTTGTAGTTCTTTGTGCCATTTTGGTCTAGTGGTAAAGGCACCAGGCTAGAAACCAAGAGACTGTCATGAATCACAATCCCACACATCTATTATCTGAGAGAAGAAACAAGTCTTTGGATTATTTATAAGAGGTAAACATGAAGACACAAAAACCAAAATCACCTAAAAACTAGGAGAGAGAATGGAACATCTGCATGCAGAGAGAAAATGAGTAGCTTTGCAGATATGAGTTTTATGTTGAAATCTTTCCTTCTCCCTTTTGATACATTCAAAATGTATACCATGCTCCGCACATGTAATTTCTGTAATTCTTGCAGCAACTCTGAAGGGTAGCTTATTATTATTATTATTATTATTATTATTATTATTATTATTATTATTATTATTATTATTATTATTATTATTATTACAGTAGTAGTAGAAGTAATATTTGATGGGCTGCCACATAGAAGAGGGGGGTCAAATTATTTTCCAGAGGACCAGAGGGCAGGACAAGAAACAATGAATGGAAACTAGTCAAGGAAAGAAGCAATCTAGATTAAAGGAAAAACTTCCTAATAGTGAGAAAAAATAACCAGTGGAATGGCTTGCCTTCAGAAGTTGTGGGTTCACAACTGGAGGTTTTTAAAAAGAGACTGGACAGCCACTTGTCTCAAATTATATAGGGTCTCCTGCTTGAGCAGGGGTAGGACTAGAACAGGAGTAGGCAACCTTGGCTCTTTTATGACCCATGGAGTTCAACTCCCAGAATTCCCGAGCCAGCCATACTGACTCAGGAATTCTGGGAGTTGAAGTCCATGAGTCATAAAAGAGCCAAGGTTGCCTACCCCTGGACTAGAAGACCTCCAAGGTCCCTTCTAGTTGTATTCTGAATTGAATAGCAGTATGAATGTTAGCATTGTTGTTGTTGTTGTTGTTATTATTCTGCAAGAAGAGTAGACGGATAGAGAAAGATGTACCTGTGGCTTTCTCATAACTGCCTCCATATTTCAGAAGTAATTTTATATGCTTCAAGCATTCCAGTGTTTCCACCAGTATAATATATAATATTTATATTATCAAACTTAAATTTGGGGATGAAACACTTTTGTTAGAAACAAAGACCTATTCTTTCATGATGCAAATACCATGAACTAGTATGGTGCTAGTATGCCTCAGGATAGTTGGTGAGATGATTTCTATTCTAATAATTGTTCAAGCTCAGTTATTTTTTTTTACCAATTTGTACTAGTGGATTCTGATATCACAGCCATTATATGTTACTATTCATGATGGAATCTTGAAAGGAGAACTTTTTTTATGAGGCATTCAACTCTTGGATGATAAATCTGTTGATAAGGACAATAAACGTTTAGGAAACTGTTTTCTCACTCTTCCTTCCTTCAATTTATTGAAAGCTTCAGGCTGCTAAACACACAGAGACTGAAGTTAGGCACAGAAGTTCCTTCTCTCCAACAGGGGTCTCTCTCTACCCTAAAGCAGAATGAAAAGACATAAAGGTAACTCTATGAACTGGATTATCATGGGAAGTAAGGAGGAGAGGAGCATAATTTAAGGACTTCAAAATACTGTAACGAGAAGTGTTCAGTACAAAGAGCTTTCTTTTTTGAAAGTATAAAACTGGAGCGGGTCAGTTCAGTCAGCAGTACCTGAATATGTTATTTTAGCCCCTTCAATTCACATCACGGCTTAGACACTGCAATATAGGAAATGCAATTTTCATTCTTTTCAATGATGATGAGATTCATGGCACAGAAAAACAGAGTCCCCTCATTCTAATCTGCTGGCAACTTTACTCTTTTTTTCAAAAAAATGTGTTTTCAAATATTTCCTTTCCTTTCCTTTCCTTTCCTTTCCTTTCCTTTCCTTTCCTTTCCTTTCCTTTCCTTTCCTTTCCTTTCCTTTCCTTTCCTTTCCTTTCCTTTACTCCTCTCTGTCTCTCCTTCCTTCCTTCCTTCCTTCCTTCCTTCCTTCCTTCCTTCCTTCCTTCCTTCCTTCCTTCCTTTTTCCTTTTTTC
The DNA here is from genome assembly GCF_947247035.1 of Vipera ursinii. Lineage (NCBI taxonomy): Eukaryota > Metazoa > Chordata > Lepidosauria > Squamata > Viperidae > Vipera > Vipera ursinii. Next base: position 232,878,728 of record NC_139512.1, read on the forward strand.
TGATAGTTGCCATTGCATTTAAGAATACTTCTTAGAGCAGTTATGTGGAAGGAAGGGAAGGGAACAACTATTGGGATTTAGCACATTTAATGTTCTCTCTCAAAATTGTGTTTTTCTCTCTCACACACACACACAAACACACACACACAATATAAAGCCACCTTATGTATTTATTTAAGCTTATCTACTGCTTGAAACTGGAAGGACTCTAAGCAGCGTACAGAATTTACATATAACAGTATAATAATCATATTAATTCAAACAATGAACTAATTAAGTTTAGATTTGAATTAATGCTAAAAGTAGTACAGTGCATGTATTCAATATATCATCACTGGTTATACTTAATCTCTGAAGGCCAACTGGAAAAGCCATGGTTTTTACTTCTTAGCAGTAGACCACTAGGGGTGGAACCCTCAATGTCTTAGGGGGCAAGCAGAGGAGAGCCGAACCCCACTTGCTATATCCTCTGTAGATGCAAACTGTTAGTAGAAAGTACTGTCTATTTGTTCAAATAGCACAGGCAGAAATTGTTGCAAAAGGTGGTTTTAAGATATCCAAGCCATATTGAACTTCTTAGTTAATAACCAATACCCTGAATTACACTTGGAACCATTTTTGTGACCTGTGCAAATCCTTCAGCTGAAGTAGATCACGACAGTATCATGACTGACCACTAAGCCAACAGGCCACTCTCTTTGGACCAGTTCAAGTTTCCAGGTGGTCTCCAAGAGCAACCCCACATAGAGCAACTTATGGTATCCTAACCTAAGGATGACAAAAGGATAAGAGATTATCTTCAGTGCCTCCTCAAGTAACGTCAAAACTGGCATGTAAGCAGAAATTATACAAATGCTATTCTGGCCACAGACTTGAGCAGGAGCCATGAATCCATGAGAACTCCCAAACTGAGAGCCTGCTTTTTCTGGGGAAGCATAAGCCCATCAAAAGCCAAGTAAGGTGAAATAATATAATAAATTGTATTAATGACCTATTTCTCTTTCATTGACAACAATGAAATATAAAACCGAGGGAGGGGAAAATAACCTTCAAGGACATATTTTAAAGTATATACAAAAACATTATCTTTAAAAAAAAACGGTATAGTAAAATAATTTTTAACCTCCATTCCGCAACATTAACTTTGAATACGTTGTTATATATGTAGAAAACTCACAATTGTTCTCCTTCTGGGGATTGCAGAACGATGCTGTTTTACTTTGAGCAAACATGCCATGTTTAATAAAAAGGATGGTTTATCATGACTCAGAGAGTACATAAATAGCAGTCCATCAGGAAATACTCACTCATTTGCTTCATTGGGCCATTCAGCAAACGTAAGGAATTTTGCCTCCATTTGAGCTGAACTGACATGAACTTGAATTGCCTTTAATATGAGAAACAGTTACATAATTCTTATGGATTATAGAATAAGGCTTATAGAATTAACAAATGGAATCTACATTAAACACCTCTGAGTTTAGCAAGCCATTACCCAGTATTCATTTAAACAAGTATTTTAGGGACGTACACATTCTAAAGATGTTTTTGTCTCATAGGATGACTTTTTTAAAAAAAAAATGCTTGTTGTGTCCCCATTAAGGTTCTGAAACACAAGAGAGGAGCAGCAGTTGCTGCAAAGTCTATAGCCTAAAAAGAAAAAAAAGAAAAAACAACCAGCCTGTGTATCAAGAGAGAGTTGTATAAGCTCTGAAAGTTGAACGGCAAAGCATTGGAAAAAATTACTTTCCAGAAAGTTAAACAAGTGTTGGCATCATTGTATCAAGGAGTTTTTCCAGCACTTAAAACAGGGATGTCCAATCTTGGCAACTTTTAAGACTTGTGGACTTTAAAGCTGAAGAACAAGCCTTAGATTAAAATGAGAGGTCTACAGAAGGACTGTCCAATCTCGATGGCTTTAAGGCTTCTGGACTTCAACCCCCAGATTTCCATAGTCAACATGGCTGGCTGGGGATTTCTGGGAGCTGAAGTCCATAGACCATAAAGTTGCCAAGGTTGGACAAACTGACTTAGAAGTCCTCCTTCTTAATTTTAATTACAGAGGAAGGCCAACCAATGCTGACTGAATTCATTTATTTTGAAAGTCCCTGTTTACCACTGACACATGCAGCACTCATCAATCTGATAGCAGAAGCATTTTTGCAAACAATCTGGCTTTCCTTTATTTTCCTATCTTTTCACTCTTGACACAGATAGCACTGATACCTGGACAGACTTGAAGGCTGTTAAAATGTTTCTTGGCTGACTCCATTTTGAGTTTCAGTCCAGAGTAGAAAAGTCAGAGGTAATGGAGAATATTCCCACCAAGATTTTAGGGTCAAGACCTGGCTTCATTCATCAAGCGGCATTTTATAGATGTTTTTCTTGTCCCTACAGAAAAAAATACTTGCTTGTGTGTGCATTTTGGGGACAGGACATTACATATAGAGTTAGACAGAGGAAATATATAGCTGATGGATAACTAAATTGTTATTCATGTTTTTGTGAGACGTGCTTCAATCAAGTTCAATCACAAATTTGCAAAGTGTAATGGTGCTTAATACTCTGTTGTGTATGTTCAAAATATTTCTTTCTGTATCATACATGTATTTGTTGCTATGATTTATATACAGGTTTCCATTTCCATATTTCTATAAATATTTTATTCCCTTTTTCAGTTCAAAAGACCACTTTTTTATGCAGCTTTCATAACCATACTCTATATGAACTTGTTAACATACACATCTTTTTTTCTTTATTTATTTTCCCCTTTCCCTCTTTTTCATCTATTTGGATCAAATTCTTCATACTTCAAGCAGTTTTGGTTTAGTGCATTACAAGGAGCAACAAGGGGGTGGGGGTGGGAGGTTATTATTTTATTATTTTAATTTTTTATTATTTTTATTTCTTTGATAGTGTGGTTTTATTTCCTGTAAGCTGCATTGAGTCATCATGAGCAGCAATATAAATTTTCCAAATAAAATAAAAATAAAGAAATTGGCATTTCACTTACAACTATTAATAGTCTTATTTAGTCTCATGTGGGACGCAGTGGCTCAGTGGGTTAGGATGATGAGCTTGTCGATCAGATGGTCGGCAGTTTGGCGGGTTGAATCCCGAGTGCTGCGTAACAGAGTGAGCGCCTGTTACTCGTCCCAGCTTCTGCCAATCTAGCAGTTCAAAAGCATGTAAAAATGCAAGTAGAAAAATAGGAACCACTCTGGTGGGAATGTAACAGCATTCCGTGTGCCTTTGGCGTCTAGTCATGCCGGCCACATGACCACAGACACATCCTCAGACAAGCGCTGGCTTTGAAATGAGAATGAGCACCGGCCCCTAGAGTTGGAAACGACTAGCATGCATGTGTGGGGGAAACTTTACCTTTACCTTTACTTAGTCTCATGTAGTCTCTCCACTAAGGAACCAGCACTATTACTTATTGGTCCAAAAGGAACAAACAAGGAAGAAACAATATCCGAATCAAGGTTGGTAGAGTAAGTTAATCAAACAGCAAATTTTATTTCTCCATGTATTCATGTTACCTGGAGCGATAATAAAATATTTAAAAGAAGAAAAAACAAGTTCAGATAAGCAACAGCTGACAATGTAAAATGTATAAAGAAGTAAAATTTTGTATATCTCCAGAGGATATGCTGGAAAAACCAATTTTTCAAATCACGGAGAACTGCCATCGTAACAACCTAAAATTTGATAGATCTTTTATGAGTTCATATTAACAAATATGAATCAGTAAGGGAGACCAAAACATATGGATAGGGAGTAATGTTGTTTTTTCTTTTCTTCTTTATTGGCATTTATTTTTCACAGGGTGATGTTAAACCTCTTTTTGAAAACTTTCATTGACATTCTAAATGCATTTCACTCTTTCAATGCATGGTTTTTAATTGGTTTTACTTTAGTTGCCTTAGAGCTCTGCTAGCAAAAGGTGGATTATAATAGAAGTAAATGAAAATAATCACCTAGCCATAGGAAACATTTATTCAATTTCTCTTTTGTCTAAGCCAGAGTATATCAGAAACCTGTCTTCCCCCTAAAGGAAATTTACTGTGTGTTTCTTTCTGAATGAAGAATCAGGAACCTACAACTATCAATTTCACAGTCTGGCTACACTAACATAGATATAACAGTGCCTACAATATAAATCAACCAAAAGGAAGGAAGGAAGGAAGGAAGGAAGGAAGGAAGGAAGGAAGGAAGGAAGGAAGGAAGGAAGGAGGGAAGGAAGGAAGGAAGGAAGGAAGGAAGGAAAGAAGGAAGGAAGGAAGGAAGGAAGGAAGGAAAGAAGGAAGGAAGGAAGGAAGGAAGGAAAGAAGGAAGGAAGGAAGGAAGGAAGGAAGGAAGGAAGGAAAGAAGGAAGGAAGGAAGGAAGGAAGGAAGGAAGGAAGGAAGGAAGGAAGGAAGGAAGGAAGGAAAGAAGGAAGGAAGGAAGGAAGGAAGGAAGGAAGGAAGGAAGGAAAGAAGGAAGGAAGGAAGGAAGGAAGGAAAGAAGGAAGGAAGGAAGGAAGGAAGGAAGGAAGACCTAATTTGGCTTCAGTTTGTTATAACTAACCATAAATTGCTAACAGCTTCACAAGACACAAATGTGGCATTTAATCATAAAATATAAATTTGGATTAAGAGGGGAAAAATATATATGGAGAATGATTCCTAAATATTTATGTGATCTTACAAAAATGAAGACTGCAAAACAGAATTGCTTTCAAGTTCCCATTGTCCACTTTATCACAAGACAAATATTTTTTTTTCCAAAACAATTTTATAACATAACAGAACAACAGATTACCAGAGTTGGAAAGGCCCTTGGATGACTTTGAGTCATTTGGTCAAAATTAATATGTGTCTTATAAACAGAAAACAGTATTCATTATATTCCTTGGATAAAACTTGAGAGAGGAATTTATCCTTTCTTTTCCTGTGGTAAACCTATTTGAAAAATGTGTTTAAAATAGTTCTAAAAAATAGAATTGTGACTTAAAAAGGCAAGGAATTCAAAAGTACTAACTTTTTTCAAGCTAGATGAATGCAACCTAATGAAATGTGATTGCATTAAGAATACAAAGTTACCTCTCTCAAGGCCAGAATAAAGTGTAATATACAATTTGCAAGAACTATTTTTCCCTTCCTTGAAATAAACTGTTTTGGCAGCCAAAAGGCACTATGTCTAAATCAATGTTCACTTTTTTTACCCCAAGATTTATATTATAAAAATGCATAATTTATTTATCCTTAGATCTTTCTCCTCTTTCTCTACTAGTTTACATCCTGAGAAAAGATGGTGCATTTGTGTCAGACTGCATGTTGGGAGGCTCTGATTCTGAAAGTTGTTTGTCTAGTTCAGTTTTCTATTGAGGGGGAGAAAAACACAAATTATATAATGTACAAAGATGTTGAATCCATCCATTTTTAATGCTAGCAAAAGCAGGAAGAAGTGACCCCTGGAGTGTATTTGTTATCGATCAACATATAGACTCAGATTCTTCCATAAAAGTGGACTTTCTACTTTCACCCTTTACTTTCAAAATATTAACACTCTAATCTGAGTACAGGTAGTCTTTGACTTATGAGCCCAAAATTTCTGTTGCTAAATGAAACAATGATTAAGTGAGTTTTCTCCCATTGTACGACCTTTCTTGCCACAGTCCTTAAGTGAATCACTCCAGTTGGTAAATTAATAACACAGCTGTTAAGTGAATCTGGTTTCCCCTTTGACTTTGCTTGACAGAAGGTCACCAAAGGTGATCACATGACCCTGGGAGACTGCAAACCATCATAAATATGAGTCAGTTGCCAAGCGTCCAAATTTTGATCATATGACCATGGGGATGCTGAAACAGTTGTGCTTAAAAATGGTCATGAGTCACTTTTTTCAGTGCTATTGTAACTTTGAACTGTCACCAAACAAATAGTTGTCAGTTGAGGACTAGTAGATCACTCTTTTAATCAAGCAATGTTTCTGAAATGATGTGGCAGGAACTGATGATAAATCCCTGTTCTAAGTGAAAAGTAATGATCATTTCCATTGTTGAAGAAGCATCATTATTCTTATATTATCAGAGGCATTGCAGGTACAGTCAAGAGAGAAAGGCTAAGAGGTCACTTGTTCAATGATTTTAATAAATGGTACATTTCAAATGGTAATTCCTTGTTTTCTCCATCAAGAGATAACCCTGGTTATTCAGCACTGGTTATTCAGCCTAACAGAATTTGCAGACTTCTTTTTGATTCAGCTCAGATATTGCTACATTCAGGCTTTTTCTTGAACCCATATGCCACACCTTTCTCTCCCTGACTTCCTCAGGTTGAAGAAAAGCTGTGCTCACATCCATGTTTGTACATTTCCTTGTCCACAGAACCAATCACAGTCTGAGCCAACTTTCCATACTATCCAGTTAACTGGTCTGCAACTCAGTGCCTTCTGATTCTTTTCTGCTTTTAGAGAAGTGAAAAAAGAAGAAAACAGCATTGGATGAAAGGAGGGTTGATATTTTGGTGAAACCCTGGTGAAAATGACTATTTTCTGAAGCAATAGAGAAGTCATCATCAAATGTCTATGTTTGCCTGTAGATATGTGTAGATATATTGTATTTACAGATGTGTTTATGGAAACTCATGATTTGACACACAATGCAGATTTTCATGGCTACTACCCCTCAATCCTGTCTTAATAAGAATGATTTCCTTGGAAACAGGCATAGCTAGCTATCATTTCCTGTGGCAACTTTTGTAAACCTGGAAAAATAATGACGTAGATTTTTCTATTTCAACATCTGGGAAAAGGAAAGAAAAATGTTCTCAATCTGTAATATACTATTTAAAAGGTCTAAATTTTAATTAGACCAAATGACTGTTTTCAACAATGACTTCATAGCAAGTTTTTTTTAAAGACCACCACCCCCGGCCCATAATTGTTTCATTGATATGTAATTATGTAAATTTCCAATTATGTAATACAGTACAGCTTCTTACATTACACTTTTTATACCTTTGTCATAAAGCTCAAATTCAATGAGCCATGAAATATACAAAGACAAGGGGATCAAGCTGTTTTCCAAAGCAACAAAAGGCAAGACAAGAAGTAATGGATGGAAACTTATCAAAGACAGATCCAACCTAGGACTAAGAAGAAATTTCCTGACAGTTAGAACAATCAACAATCAGGCCTTCTGAGGTTGTGAGTGTCCATTGTCAGAAGAGTAAATAAACCCTATCAGAGGGTGATGAACCATGGTTCATATTGATGCATGATAAACAAAGAAAACCCGAAGCATATATCCTACTATTAACCTTTTAATTACAAAGAAACTTGTAAAAACACAGAAAGACTCATTACTACATGTCTATCTCCCCAGAGATCACAAAGAAAGGGAAAAAAGAAGTAACTTTTGTTTTGGACATGCGCACACAGTAATAAATATAAAACCAGACAAAATACTTGGCTGAACATGTGACACTCACCATGGCTACAATGATAAGATAACAATTCAACTTGCAGACTGCCAGGAGCTTACTGACAAAACCTAAAAATGCAGTGACATCCCCATCTTTTGTCAGTAAGGCAAAACTCACATAAGACACATTTTCTTATGCAGATACTGGTGCTGGGCAGCAGGAAGTGGCTTGTTCAGCATATCAGCAATCTGATCATGTGTAGGCACATACTGTAATTTTACAAAACTTTGTTTAACTACTTGTCTTATATTTTGATAACGGATGTCAATGTGTCTAGACCTAGAACCTGTAAATCGATTCTCAGATATATAAACCACAGATTCGTTGTCTTCCATCACAGTGATCGGTCAAATCGGCTGTGTCCAGATATCTGTGACTAAAGCATCAAACCACGTTAAAGAATTACACGCATCTGAAACACAAGCATATTCAGCTTCAGTAGATGAACAAGAAACAAAATTCTGTTTATGCACATGCCAGTAAACAGGACATCCATTTAAAAACAGCATATAACCTGAAGTACTTTTACGTGATTTCTTATCACTTGCCCAATCGGAATCTGCATAACAACATAACTCTGCATAGTCAGTATGTGTCGGTTCTAATAATAACTTCATGTTTTTAGTGTGCTTTAAGTATCTCAATAATTTTTAACACATGTCCAATGAAACTGTTTTGCCTTGCCTATGTGTCGTGATAGGAGATTAACACTAAGTGGAATGTCGGGTCTAGTCCAACTACTAATATACAGCAGCGACCCAATGACTGAGCAATAAAGTGTTTGATCTTTGAACTCAGGACTTGGTTCATGTGCCAAGTTGTGAAAATCGGTTTGCATGGGTATACTCACTGGTTTAGCATACTTCATGTTGCAGTGATGCAATAGTTGTTCCATTTTATCTTCTTGTGTGAGACTGAACCCCTTCTGAGTTTTGACAACTTGAACACCCAAATAAGTGTTAATATATCCTAAAGACTTCAATGTGAAATACTTTTGTAAAGCTTTAGCAAAAATCTCACTCATCTGCTTATTTGGACCAATATAAACAATATCATCAACATAAACAAGAACTATCTCATACCTATTATCAGATCTTTTAGTAAACACGCATTTGTCTGTTTTGGACTTAATAAAGCCCATTGAATTTAGTTTGACAGAAAGACATAAGTACCACATTAAACCAGACTGTTTCAGACCATAAAGACTTTTGTGTAGAAACCAAGTATCCTTTTCCTGTTGTCGGAAACCTGGAGGACCTTTCACATAAATTTCTTCATCTAGATCAGCATGTAGATAAGCTGTTTCAACATTAAACTGGAAAACCTCTAAACCGAAGATAGTTGCAGTGGCTAAGGCGATTTTCACACTCTCAGTCCGCACTGTGGGTGAATAAGTATTTGTATAGTCCTCAGGATAATGTTGAGAAAAACCCTGGGCTACAAGTCTGGCCTTATACAACGATTCACCATTTGGCTTCTTTTTAATTCTGTAGACCCAACGAGTGCCAATAACTTTCTTGTTTGCTGGAGGGCTTGCAGGCATAAACACTTGAAGTTTCTTTACACTGTCCATTTCAGCCTGCATTACCTCATACCTTTTATTTTATTTTATTTTATTTTATTTTATTTTATTTTATTTTATTTTATTTTATTTTATTTTATTATTTTATTTTATTTTATTTTATTTTATTTTATTTTATTTTATTTTATTTTATTTTATTTTATTTTTTATTTTATTTTATTATTTTATTTTATTATTTTATTTTATTTTATTTTATTATTTTATTTTATATTTTATTTTATTTTATTTTATTTTATTTTATTTTATTTTATTTTATTTTATTATTTTATTTTATTTTATTATTTTATTTTATTTTATTTTATTATTTTATTATTTTATTTTATTTTATTTTATTTTATTTTATTATTTTATTTTATTTTATTTTATTTTATTTTATTATTTTATTTTATTTTATTTTATTTTATTTTATTTATTTTATTTTATTTTATTTTATTTTATTTTATTTTATTTTATTTTATTATTTTATTATTTTATTATTTTATTTTATTTTATTATTTTATTTTATTATTTTATTTTATTTTATTTTATTTTATTTTATTATTTTATTATTTTATTTTATTTTATTTTATTATTTTATTTTATTTTATTATTTTATTTTATTATTAGATTTATATACCGCCCTTCTCCCAAAGGACTCGGGGCGGTGTACAGGGCAATTAAAACATGGCATACAAAGTTAAAAATAAATTAAATTAAATTTAGCCCCAAACCAAGTAAATCAAATTCTAAAATTTAAAATCCCAATCCCTCAGTCCAGGCCGGCAAGCTCAAATAACCAGGTTTTCAGGTCACGGCGAAAAGAGCGAAGGTCGGGAGCCATCCGGAGCTCAACAGGGAGCTGATTCCAGCTGATTCCACAGAGAATGCTCTCGCCCTGGGGGCCACCAGCCGGCATTCCCTAACCAACAGCACCCTGAGGAGGCCCTCTCTGTGGGAGCGCACAGGACGATGGGAAGTTGACGCTGGCAGAAGGTGCTCCCGTAAATAATCTGGACCCATGTCATTTAGGGCTTCGTAGATCATCTTGCTCTGATTCAGGAAGAAGTTTGATTTGTGTGAACTTCTCAGGAGGAAGTGTAACATTACAAATCTAAGGTAAAGGTGCTTTTGTTACTTGCCATGAATACCGTTTTGGAGGGATTCCTTTTGTGGTCCTCTTGGAATGTCTCAGAACAACTGTCCATTCTTCTTCCATTTCGTCCTCGTCTTCATCATCGTCACCAGCAGCAACATTGCTGGCTTGTGAAAACGGAACAGTAGGTTGAGAAGAACTTGTGGAAGGAACATTCGCCTGTGAATCTTGATCATCAGGCTGTGTGGCATTAGCAGCAGCATCTCTAAGAAAATAAACTCCAGGATCGTTAGAATGAATCCTGTACCAGTCAGCATCTTCCTCAAAAGTAGCAGATTGTAAAATCACTATTACATGAAAAGAGTCGATGTATTTTCTCCATTTTGAATTATCATCAATACCCATAAATCTCATTGTTTTTGCTGCAGGACCCCCTTTCCTTCTTTGAGCTAAAGGAATATTCACCATAGCGTATGAACCAAAAATATGGAGATGCATGAAATCAGGCTTGTGTCCATATAACATGAAATAAGGGGTCTGATTTATTACACTATTCCAAGTATGGTTGATGATATGATTAGCATATTTAATAGCCTCACCCCAGTATGGGAGACGGAGGTTAGCGTCTTCAAGTAGGCAACGCATCATTGTTTGCAGAACCCTGTTTCTGCGTTCTGCCACTCCATTCTCAGCCGGAGTGTAAGGAACTGAGGTCTGGTGTAGTATGCCATTCTTACGCATCCAGTCCTGAAAATGCCGAGACATGAATTCAGTACCGTGATGACTCTGAATTCTGGTGATGCTGACTTCGTGTTGGGTATATACAAGAGTGGCAAAGTCTTTAAAGATCTGAAAGGTCTCAGATTTTTCTATCATAGGAAATACATATCCATATCTAGAGTAATTATCAACAATTGTCAAGAAATATCTTTTACCACCAATTGTTGGTGTAAAAGGATCCACTATGTCAGTGTGTACCAAATCAAAAATGTGTGTTGACAGACGTGTAGCGCGCTTTGGGATTGCTGCTGCTTTGGATTTGGATTTTTTGCAGACAGCACAATCCAAGAACACCTTACACCCCTTTAGATCCAAACCTCTTGCGAACTCTGGCATCTTCTTCAGAACACGGAAACTGGCATGACCCAATCGTCTATGCCACTTATGAATACACCTGTAATGCAAAGTTTTACCTGTTAGTGAATTCTCAACATTAACATATTTATTAGGAACCTCAGGCTTGCCGTGAGCAACCTGTGTCTTATTTGACTTCCTGTTAGCTTTAGGAGCCTTTGAAATAGTAACAGGATCTCTCTCTGGGACATCTCTCCCTGCACTCCCCCTTTTTGGATCTTGTATGCTTGCCTGCTCTTGCTGCTTAGACTTTGGCTTTAAGTAATAAACACCACCAATCAACATGGTTTCAGCAACAATATCTCCGTCTTTAACTACGTAACTTGCTTTTTCGAGATGATGAACCTGGAATTTTGATACCCTAGACAAATGACACTGACGAAGCAAATTACTATTAGCTGATGGTACATAATAAACATCAGGAATAAATGCATCGAGCCCTTCAATATAAACAGTTCCTTTTCCCATGACCTGAACAGAATGATTTGAAAAAGAGTAAAGCTCACCAAGTTCAGGTTCAGGCTTGTGCATCTCTGTATAAAGCTCTTTTCTATAGGTAACATGTAATGCTGCTCCACTGTCCAAAGTCCAAAGAAGTTATCTGTCGTATGCTGGTTGAGGTTGTGGATCATTGGTTAAAGCCAATGTGGCAAGTGGAGCTTGCGGATCATGCCTGGGACCATGACCACAACCTTGTTGTCTGCTTCTATCTCTGCCTCCACTGGAATCTGATCCTCTGGGCTGGTACATGGCGGGTGCTGGAAATCGTTGGGGACAATCCCGGGTGGCATGTCCCACACGATTGCAGATGTAACATCTTGGCATCCTTGGAACATAGAGTCTTTCATGGAAGGGATGCCTCACTGGAGCTCTTGATACAGGTGGTCCTCTCAAATGTGATGCTGCTTGCATAAGTGCCTCTTCTTCGGTTAAAATTCTGCATACATGATCCACTGTGCGTTGAGCAATGGGCAGTTGATTAATCTTGGTAATAGCATCTTTCCATTCATAGTTCAATGAGTTAATAATAATGCTTACCATTTGAAAGTCATCAATAGGATAGCCTTTTTCACCCTTTTTCACCCAGTTCTCTTCTTATTCCTTTCATTTTAGTTAAGTGTTCTCCAATATGTTCACCAGGTTTTAATCTAGAACCATGGAACTCGGACAAAAGCAAACATGTAGACTCAATTGATGTAGGCCGATAACATGCTTCTAATTGAGTCCAAATTTGTTGAGCAGTTGCATCTTGTGAAAATGTAAGCTGCAATTCAGTGTCCATTGACATCAATAATGTTGTGCATGCTTTATTATTCAAGTCCCATATATCAGGAGTCCATGGCTGGTTAGGAGGATTAAATACCATTCAATGGGTACCTTCTCTGAGAAGCAAAAGTCCAACTTCACTGACCCATGCCCTTTAATTTTGTCCTGACCGCTTCAATTTCAAGTCGCTAACCAGTGGTACAATAGGAGATGCCTGTTGAGGAACATGCATTTGAGGTACTGGCTGTGCAGGTTGTGCAATCCGGACTTGACCTGCAGGAGGTACCAGTGGTGCCTGTGCCAAGAATTGGGGCAGATGCATTGGGACTGCCACTGGTACCAGTGCTGGCTGTGGCTGCATTTGAGCCGCAATTCTGCCCTGGCCAGCAGGAGGCGCTGGCGCTTGAGCTGCTACATTAGGTTGGCCTGCAGTTGGCACAGGCCTTTGTATTTGAGAACCCAGTGGTAACTGCACTTGGGCTGACTGTTGCTGTGCTCTTTCTGGGACAGGAACCTGAATAGTAGCAGTATTAATAGGAATTCTAGCACCATCAGCTTGGAGCAATGATTGATGAATAGACATCTGAGTAGATTTCCTTTGAATTTTCTGTTCCCGTTTATCTAACACCCACTGGTGGGTGTGGCTTTGGCTTGGAAGAAGAAAGCAATATGGCCGACTCTAGGCTTTGAAAAACAGCAGAGTCCCTCTCATGCTGCTCAATCATTGAGGCATATGCTTTAGCCTGTCGCAGCCTCTGTTCAAAAACCTCAATTTGTTCAAAATAACTTTGAACAGCCTTCTTAGGCAGAGTTTGTTCAGGGGTACGAGGAGAATAATAAATTACATCCTGCCCATGTTTCACTGGTCTGGCACCGGACCACTCATATTCAGCATGAGCTCCGTGAGTGTGAAATCTGTCTGAGACGGCTGCATATGAACTAGTAAAATCAGAAGACAGTGTAACTCACCTTAAATCTTCTTCTCCAAGATGCTTGGCAGAAGCAAATAAAGTCTGTTCTTCGTCAGTCTCTTTCTGTGGCATCGGCATTTTCAGTAAACTGAGCATAAATCAGTAAATCAGTCGCTGAACTAACAAAACTGCTACGATGCATCAAAAAACCCAAACCATCCTCTGCTACCATGTCAGAAGAGTAAATAAACCCTATCAGATGGTGATGAACCGTGGTTCATTTTGATGAATGATACACAAAGAAAACCCAAAGCATATATTCTACTATTAACCTTTTAATTACAAAGAAACTTTTAAAGACACAGAAAGACTCATTACTACATGTCTATCTCCCCAGAGAGCAGAAAGGAAAGGAAAAAAAAGTAACTTTTGTTTTGGACATGCGCACACAGTAATAAATATAAACCCAGACAAAATACTTGGCTGAACATGTGACACTCACCATGGTTACAATGATAAGATAACAATTCAACTTGTAAAGAAACAGACTGCCAGGAGCTTACTGACAAAACCTAAAAATGTAGTGACATCCATCTCTGGAGGCTTTCAAAAAGAGACTGGACAGCCATTTGTCTGAAATGGTATAGAGCAGGGGTAGGCAACCTTGGCTCTTTTATGACTCGTGGACTTCAACTCCCAGAATTCCTGAGCCAGCTATGGCTCAGGAATTCTGGGACTTGAAGTCCACGAGTCATAAAAGAGCCAAGATTGCCTACCACTGTATAGGGTCTCCTGCTGGAGCAGGGGGTTGGACTAGAAGACCTCCAAGGTCCCTTCCAACTCTATTATTCTAATAAATTGTCATCTTTAAGACATGGCTCACCAAGCATAACATTGAAGGGATTACTAATTACCTCAAGACTGGACAGTTTTACCAACTAACTTCTGTGGATCATGATCACCATTTGTATGGAGACCATTACACATGCATACATGTACATAACAGACAAAAGACAGACAATGATTGACAAACACTCCCACACATACAAGCACACTTGATTCAACCAGCTCTATTGGATGATCTATAGTGTTCCTTTTTCAAAAGAACACTATACTTCATAAAGGCCTTAATCAACCACCATTTAAAATTAAGCTGCCCTACACTTGACTTCACTTGATGAAAGTAAAATCTGCATATGCACCAAATGATGCACATGAAAGCTTCTGTTAGCAAAGTGGAACAGCCAGTTTGGGTGGATCAGTCCCACTGCAGCTCTCATAAAGGCAGAATACTCTCTTCTTGAAGTCTGTAGTCTGGAATCAAGATGAAGTATTATGCCTCTGCAAAGCTCAGGGCCTGATGGAGGCAGACTGCAGGCAAGCCCCACACCTCCATTCATTGCTTCCTTGAAGTATTATAAATCTGCATGTGAGGATAATTAACAGAGAGGAAAGGGAAAGATTGCCTTCAGTGCACAGACTGAACATTGCATCAAATTGTGAATATTTATCATTCCATATACACCACACTCACTTCTAGGGCTCCACAATCACTCTAAGTAATTTGCACATTGGAGTTACCAAACAATAAAAGGAGAATAATAAAAGAGAATGAGAAGCATATTCCAATAAAAAACACAGGGGATGATGATGATGATGATGGTGAAGATGATGATAGCAATTATAATAGCACTTAGACATATATTGCTCCATAGTACTTTACAGCAGACTATTGGCCTTTTTTAATGTTAACATATGGCCTCCAATGATCTGGGTCCTCATTTTACCAACCTCAGCAGGATGGAAGTCTGAGTTAAGCTTGAGCCAGTCAGGATCGATCTCCAGGCTGTGGGAGAGTGTGCCTGTAATACTGCTATCAAGTTGCCAAATGAGCATGGCTGCGGCCATCTTCGTTATTCATTTTTGGTTGACACATTGAAAGGAGGAATCAGGGATTGCCAGGTGCTTAGCTAGTCTAAATAAACTTTTGTCCCATGTGAGACAAGGTCATCAGCTGCTCCTGAGACTGCAGGCTGGGCATTTTGTGAAAAGCTGGCCAAGATGTATTGGGGAACATAGTTGCTTGTAGAGCTTTAAGGGTGGGATTCCTTAACTTTGTATTGGGGAATTGTTATGTGTGTCTTCAGACATGGTTTCACTTTTGACATGCTGATACTTTGTAACTAATAAATATGTTCGTTCAGAATTTCCAAGCCTTGGAGTTCTGTTTTATTTGTCTCTGACTGTTAGAACCATGACAACTGCATTCTAAACATTGCGCTACTCCAGATTGATGATGGTGATGATGACGAGGAGGAGGAGGAGGAGGAGGACGACGACGATGATGACAATGATAAAAAACACTATAAAAATCAGGATTCGGGAGCTATAGCATGTTATTAGAACAATACTGGGGAAAAAAATAAAAGAAATGGGATCTAGACAATCCTCCCATTTTTGCAGAAAAAAAATCACCACTCCTATGGTATCCACAGATCTTTAAGACATGGTTCACCAAGCTGCCAATCAGCACCTCTTATAGGTGATTCATAGCTTGGTGGGGAGGGGAGGGAGGGGCTACAGTATCCTCTAACAAACTACTTGAAGTTCAATTTGATTATGGTCCAGCCAAGCAATGCTGTCAAAGCCTTATCTCAGTGGCTGGAGGTGTAGGGGCTTGCTCAAGTTTAGTCTTAGCAAGACCAAATAACTATTGATGCTTCGTCTTTCTAATTTGGGGGAGTTTTTTTACCTTTGGTCACAATGAGGATATGAGGATGCACTTCCTCCTTTGAATCTGGTTTACAATCTGGGGATCTTCTTGGACTCTCAGCTCCTGCTTGAAGAAAAGATAATTGCTGTGACTGGGAAGGCCATTCATGTTGTGTACCAGTTGTACCTGTTCTTTGACCAGGAGGGCCTTCTTACCGTCATGGATGCCTTACAGTCTCCTTATATGTTGACTACTATAATATACTCTAGGCAGGGCTGTCCTTGAAGACCAGTATAGAAAGTGGAAAGAGGGGCACATAACTAAGTCAGAATATCAGCAAATAGCCCGAGCTTGCAAAGATGAAGTGAGGAAAGCTGAGGCTCAAAATGAACTAAGGCTTGTGACGAAAGACAAAAATAACAAAAAAAGCTTCTTTCAAGATGTAAAAAAGACACAGTAAAGGAAATGATTGGTCCATTAGTGGGTGAAAGTGGCAAGAAGGTGACAAGCAACAGGGAGAAAGCAGAACTATTTAACTCATTTTTTGCATCTGTCTTTACACAAAGGGAAAAAACAGATCAACCTATCAAAAATAGTGCCATAAAAAACAGAATAGAAAGACAAGTTAAGATAGGCAAGAAAATGGTAAGTGAGCACCTGTCCAGCCTCATGATTAGACAAGTTCAAATCATGAGGACCAGATGGATTATACCCCAAGGTTCTCAAGGAACTGGCAGATGTGATTTCAGAACCACTGAACTATATCTTTCAAAGATCCTGGAGCACTGGGGAACTACCAGAGGACTTGAAAAGAGCTGATGTAGTTCCCATCTTTAAAAAAGGGAAAAAATGGATCCAGGAAATTACAGACCTATCAGCCTGACCTCAATATCTGGGAAGATTCTGGAAAAGATAATCAAACAATGAATCAGCATGCACCTAGAGGCAAACAAAATCATTACTAAAAGCCAACATTGGTTTGTCAAAACCAGAACATGCCAGACAAATCTTATTGCATTCTTTGATCAAGTGACAAAATTAGTGGACCAGAGGAATGCTGTGAATATAATTTACTTGGACTTCAGTAAGGCATTTGATAAAGTAGATCACAAACTACTAGTTGATAAGACAGAAAAAAGTGGGTTAGATAGCATCACCACTAGATGGATTCATAGCTGACTGACTGGCCATACTCAGCATGTGGTCCTCAATGGAACTGCATCTACATGGAGGGAAGTGTGTAGTGGGGTGCCCCAGGGCTCTGTTCTGGGCCCAGTGGTCTTCAACATCTTCATCAATGATTTGGATGAAGGGATAAATGGGGAACTCATCAAATTTGCAGACGACACCAAGCTGGCAGGAATAGCCAACACTCCAGAAGACAGGCTTAAGATACAGGAGGATCTGGACAGACTTGAACACTGGCTGCTATCTAACAAAATGAAATTCAGTGGTGAAAAAAGTAAGGTTTTACATTTAGGCAAGAAAAACCAAATGTACAGGTATAGTATAGGGGGTACCTTGCTCAATAGTAGTAACTGTGAGAGGGATCTCAGAGTCCTAGTGGACAATCACTTCAATATGAGCTAGAAGTGTTCTGCAGCTGCCAAAAAAACCAACACAGTACTAGGTTGCATTAACAGAAGGATAGAATCAAGATCACGTGAAGTATTAATACACTTTGCAATGCCTTGGAAAGGCCACACTTGGAATACTGCATCCAGTTTTGGTCACCATGATGTAAAAAAGATGTAGAGATTCTGGAAAGAGTACAGAGAAGAGCAACAAAGATGATTAGAGGTCTGGAGGCTAAAACATATAAGGAACGGCTGCTGGAATTGGGTATGTCTAGTTTAATGAAGAGAAGGACGAGGGGGGACATGATAGCAGTGTTCCAATATCTCAGGGGCTGCCACAAAGAAGAGGGAGTCAACCTGCGTCTGGAAGCCATGAATGCTCCAACACTGGAAGTTTTTAAGAAGAGACTGGACAGCCATTTGTCTGAAATGGTATAGGGTTTCCTACCTGAGCAGGGAGTTGGACTAGATGACCTCCAAGGTCCCTTCTGACTTTACTATTATGATTATGATTAAGGTGTAATTGATTCAGAATACAGTGGAAGTATTTATAGGCAGGACTTGTTATAACTCCTTCCCTCCTTGCATTATTCTCTCTGCACTGGTTACCAGTAAGCTTCTTGGAGCAATTCAGAATGCTGGCACTTACTATAAAACACGAGGCCTGGTTATTGGAAGAACCATCTATCTGTCTTTCAGGGTTTCTGCCTATCCTGTATAGCCAGAGTTGACGTATTCTGGATGCCTCACCATGAGGGAGCTAGGAAGCATATTTTCTCTGCTGTAGCACCTGACCTTTCAATCTGTAAATTCAAACTGCCTCTGTCTTTAAAGAAACTGTGAAAACTGTGAAAACTGTGGGTTCTTTCCCCAGTCTCTTGGCTAAGCTGGGTAAAGGTATTGCATGGGAAGGAGAAACGTATTGTAACATCTAGAGCCCAGAGTATGTATGTATGTATGTATGTATGTATGTATGTATGTATGTATCTCTCTTTTTCTCTTTCTATCATCTATCATCTTTAATGAAATGAAAATAAGGACTAGGAGTGACATGATAACAATGTTCCAATATCTCAGGGGCTGCCACAAAAAAGAGAGAGTCAACCTATTCTCCAAAGCACCCGAAGGCAGGACAAGAAGCAATGGATGGAAATTAATCAAGGAGAGAAGCAACCTAGAACTTAGGAGAAATTTCTTGACAGTTAGAACAATTACTCAGTGGAACAACCTGCCTCCAGAAGTTTTGAATGCTCCAACACTGGAAGTTTTTAAGAAGAGACTGGACAAGCATTTGTCTGAATGGTATAGTTTCCTGCCTGAGCAGGGGGTTGGACTAGAAGACCCCCAAGGTCCCTTCCAATTCTATTATTATTATTATTATTATTATTATTATTATTATTATTATTATTATTATTATTATTGTTGTTGTTGTTGTTGTTGTTGTTGTTGTTGTTGTTGTTGTTGTTGTTATTGTTGTTGTTGTTGTTGTTGTTATTGTTGTAACTGTTACTGTTACTGTTACTGTTACTACTACTACTATTGGGATTTAGGACATTTAATGTTCTATATATACCGCTTCACACTGCGGTATAGGGTTTCTTGCCAGATCAGGACATTGGACTAGAAGACTTTCAAGGTCCCTTCCAACTCTGTTATTCTATTATCTGCCTGCCTGCCTGCTTGCCTGCCTGCCTATCTAATTTAGCTATGCATCTATTATCTCTATCACCTATCTATCTATCTATCTATCTATCTATCTATCTATCTATCTATCTATCTATCTATCTATCTATCTATCTATCATCTATCTATCTATCTATCTATCTATCTATCTATCTATCTATCTATCTATCTATCCAGTGCTTTTTTTGTAAAAGAAAAAGGTGCCGGAACTCACACATGTTATACAACCTGCCTTGCTTACCCTACAAGGTTCCATCCAAAAAAGGTGCCGGAACTCCGTTCTGAGCGTTCTATGAGAAAAAAAGCCCTGTATCTATCTATCTATCTAAATTTTATCTACAAAATTTACAGTACAAGGGTGCCCAATTCAGATGGGATGATTCAGTGTGGCATATAGCACAGTTTTTTTTTAAAAAAATATTCCTTACCTTATAAAATTAAAATTAAACAATACATAAGCACAAAATATAAAAAACCACACAACATAAGAGAATCATAGGGCTTTTTTAATTTCACAGCTTTGGGGAAAGAATGGCGAGATTTATATTGTGCTTTCCTTCTGCACTTTTATTTGTTGTCTCAGCCTCTGGAGCACCTTCTGAAGGGTAGTTAAATAATTAAAAAGTCATACTGGCAAGCAATGGGAATCTGAAACCTGAAATTGTAATGCCCCCCCCCCCTTTGTTGATCAGGATTCTAATAACGCTGATGATTGGGTAAAAAGTTCTTAGGTTGAAATGGCAGAAATAAAGTTCAGGCCTTAGCTGGGCCTTTAGGGTTGTGGAAATTTTCATTAGAAATCACAAACCTGTAGGCAAAACATTTGATCCCAAACACAAAAGGCATACCTCATCTATCATGTGCTGGTTTCCTCTTATGTAATTAAATAAAAAAAATAAGAAATCTATAGATACTTGCTTCACACTGTGTTCCGGGTTCTTCCAATCTTATGTTCAGCTGAATAAACGTGTTTTATTTATCAAGAGAGATCTAGACTCCCCGTCTCTTTGTTCCCCATGCTCTGCTGAGTAGGGATCAGCCGCACCTGATCTCTGCTCAACAGAATCTGGAAGCCTCTGTTTTCTTCTGAGTGGAAAAGGGCTGTCCTCCAAATTGCCAGTCAGGAGCAAAACTAAATTTTGGACTAACCCAGAATATGGGAAAGGTGCCAAATCAGGTGTAGGAAGAATACTTTGAAAGACATTCAGTTCCCATATCGTAGCGATCCAGAGCTCTTCTTAAGCCTGCACTTGCAGAAATGCAGTTTCAGTGAAATGGCCTATATCTTCGGTGTATTTATATCTCAAAAAATAATGGAGTTATCCCAGGCTTTTATTTTACTTTTTCTTTATCACTTTAGAAAAGGGCTTGCGTTTACATAAGATATGGTTTAGGACTGAGGACCTCTGACCAAACTTTAACACTGACCTTCTGGAGAACTTATGTCATGGTCATCACCAGCTATGTAGTTGTGTTCGACCCTTGGCCAGTCTATGGATCAGTGCTCTCTGTCACACACTGCCTCCTTCAGTTCTGCCATGGTGATCCCATCATCTTTTATAGCAGCGGCTCCCAACCTTTTCTATACCCCGCACCCCTAGAATGCTTCTGACGTATTCTCGCACCCATCACAAACATTTGAAATAATGGCAACAAATTATGCATATATGCTATAATTTTGAAAACCCAACCTTTCACACACCCTGGAATATCATCGCACCCCCAGGGGGTGCGAGCATCCCAGGTTGGGAACCCCTGTTTTGTAGTGTCCAGCCAGCAAGTACTAGGGCAGCCCCTTCTTTGTTGTCTGCTGATCACTCCCAGCATGATGGAAAAAATTATGAAGAGTGGATAAACTCAGAACCTGAGAGTTATGTTGCTCACAAGAGTCTGAAGAAATCTGTCCATGTAGCTCATGGAAATTTTTTCTGGATCAAGTTTTGCACTTACTGTGATGGGCACCTTGCACCAAAAAGAAATGGATGATAGCTATTCTTCTTTTCATTTTACCTGTAAGTCATTGCAAGTAAAAGTAGTAAACAAATTTAATAATAATGTGATATTAATTATGTGATATTAAAACCTGCAACTTTTGTAGGTCTTATTTTGAATAGATGGTACAAGATCTCACCCATTCATGGGACCGGCAACAGCCTATCCATTTTTGTCCATGCTGAGAAAAAGACTGAAAAAAAGAGATTATGCTGAGAAATTGCAGAAAGGCTCTGCGTAAGCATTTGCTCAGTGTCACTGAACAGCCTCTTTAGCTGCCTGCTTTCAAGACTTGCTGTGTGCTGTGTGCTGAGTCAGGAACCACACGCTTCCCTGGAGCCTGAAAGATCAGTCTTCAGCATGTAAAACAAGAAAGAAGGTGAAAAAAGAAACAAATTATCTTTACCTTTGTTTAATTTGCTTAACTTTATCTTGCAAGGGTCTGTGCGCAGGTGTGTGTTTGTGTGTGCGTGAGAGAGAGAGAGAGAGACAGAGAGAGAGAAAGTATTTTCGTTTCAAGTCAGCTTTTGTTACAGCTACTGAAAATATAACTAAGCACCAGCTGGGAATAGCACAGTTTTCAGTCACAGAGAGAGTGCTTTTAAAAGTGAGCAATTGACATTTACTTCCAGCTAGACACTCCTAGATCTATTCATCAAAAAAGCATTGTGCAGCTATTCTATCTTTTCTTCTTAATGGATTGTTTATGAAAGAGAGGGAGAAGGAGAGGGAGAAGGAAAGGGACAAGGAGGAGGAGGAGGAGGAGAGAACTTGCAATGTTATAAACAGATCTCTTCACCAAGTAGCTAAGATCCAAACCCCATTCATCTAATTCCTTTAAACTCCACTTCAAGTTTTGTTCCTAAGTGCTAGGGGGGGAAAAAAGAAAAGAATGAAATTTCTTTCTCCCTCCTTTCAGAAATAATGTTGAGTTGATACCTTGTGGACAGTGTATGAACAGAGCATATAAACCTTTTCCCAGAAATACACCTGAGAAAAAGATAGAAAAGTATTTATTTTTTCTCAAGTATCCTCAAAACACTTAAATGCTACATATATATAAAAAACCCCTCAATGCTTTTCAACTCTCTTGAAGGCACATTGTTTGAATGTGTCTCAAGAAAATGAAAGCCAAATGACTCTCCGATTGTTGGAAGAGGTTTTCATTGACTCATCCACATAACCTTCAAAGCAGAGACTCCATCTCACTGTTACTCACCAATCTGAAGGTGGATTATGAGCTGTGGTGGCACAGTGGTTATAAAGCAGTATTGCAGGCTGACTCTGCCATTGTCAGCAGGTCAATCCTGACTGGCTCAAGATTGATTCAGCTTTCCATCCTGCCAAGATTCAGTAAAAATGAGGACCCAGATTGTTGGGGGCAACAGGCTGACTCTGTAAACTGCTCAGAGAGTGGTGTAAAGCACTGTGAAGCAGTATATCTATATCTACAGTATATCTATATCTATCTATATCTATAGATATAGATAGATATATAACATTAAATGTGCTAAATAACAACAACAACAACAACAACAACAATAATAATAATAATAATAATAATAATAATAATAATAATAATAATAATAATAACAGCAACAACAGAGTTGGAAGGGACCTTGGAGGTCTTCTAGTCCAGCCCCCTTCTCAAGCAGGAAACCCTATACCATTTCAGACAAATGCTTGTTCAGTTCTCCTTAAAAACTTCCAGTGTTGGAACATTCAGAACTTCTGGAGGCAGGTTGTTCCACTGGTTAATTGGTCTAACTGTCAGGAAATTTCTCCTTAGTTCTAGGTTGCTTCTCTCCTTTGATTAGTTTCCATCCGTTGCTTCTTGTTTTGCCTTCAGATGCTTTGGAGAATAGCTTGACTCCCTATTCTTTGTGGCAGTCCCCAAGATATTGGAAGACAGCTATCATGTCACCCTTTGTCCTTCTCTTCATTAAACTAGACATACCCTGAGTCAAGGTTGACTCAGCCTTCCATCCTTCTGAGGTAGGTAAAATGAGGACCCAGATTGTTGGGGGCAATAAGCTGACTTTGTAAAAAATGCCGCTTGGGTGTGTGTGTGAAAGCCCTAATAAGCAGGCATATACATAGAATGAAGGGTACTGCTAAGCTTCTAAGCCGCCCTGAGTCTTCGGAGAAGGGCGGGATATAAATGGAAATAAAATAAATAAATAAATAAATACCCAATTCCAGCAGCCGTTCTTTATATGTTGTAGCCTGCAGTTCCCTTCCCTTCCTTCCACATGGCTGCTCTAAGAAGTATTCTTAAATGTAATGATGACCATCAGAGAAAAAAAAAGGAAGGAAGGAAGGAAGGAAGTCATTTTGTTTCTTTTTCTAGGTAAGGATATGTTTTTGAAACAATGACCAAATGGGTCACAGGATGTCTAGTGTATATCTATAAATCTGTATGTTACAAAAAGGAAAAGTCGCATATAATAATGCTTGAAAATTTTATTGCAGAATTTTTTAAACAAATCTTAGGATTAGATGAACACACGTATCATTAAGTATCTCCATATTTGAAATATATAGATGTAAACTAACCCATTTATTCCTAATGAGTACCAATTTAATATCTATGTCTAGGAGAATTTCTCATAAAGATATTTCTGGCTGTTTAAAACTATCAGAGGAAAGATTTAAAACTGAATTATGCTAACATAAAACTGGAAGCCAACCAGCCCCTGCTCAGGCCTGGAATGCAAATGATTAGTCTCCCTGTAATGGGCAGAAGAAATAACTCTGAAGAGCACCTCTGTAGTTCTTATAAAAATAAAAGTGCATTCAGAGTAGCAAGATTCCATTGCTGTAACTTTATAATAAAGGTAGTGTTATTATTCATAACTCTGCTTTTCAAGTCTGGTCTACCTTGAAGACATAACATCTTGAAAGTCTCAGTTTTTCCCACCCCTCTCTTTATCTTCATGAGAACTCAGGAGGGTCATGTTTATGGTGCCTTTTCAAATTACATGTCTGCCCAGGACTCGGGTTTCTTTTTCTTTTATCTGACCATTGTCTTGGTAGTGGCTCTTCTTTCTGGTCCCCCTGCTCATTAGAGTCCCAAACAGATGGCAGTCTGTCCTCTGCTTGGACAGATCCACAAACAACACATGACCACATCGCGCAATAACTGATTTCACAATCAAAGTGCTTCTCCTCATAGGATTTTTATTTAATTGTAATTTGCTTTCGTGCAACTGAAATCCATTATTTGTTGTCCTGGACTTTGGAATAAAACCCCCCACTTCTCGACATTCTTTCAGTGTTTGAGGAAATCTTATCAGTCAGAGTATGGTGGCTCACGGGTTAGGACTCTGGGTTAACAATCAGCATGCCCATGTTCAAAATCCAGATGCTGCTGCCTGATGGGATGAGCTCCTGTCATTGGCTCCAGCTTCTGCTGACCTAGCTGTTCAAAAGTGGGTGGCTGCTACTAGATAGATGGGTACCACTTTGGTGGGCCACTTAATAGTGACATGAAAGAAACAGCCCCAATCAGGCATCCCCTGGGCAATGCTTCAACCCAGATACAAGTGAGCAAGCGAGTCACCATTTTTCAAGGATAAAAATATGTTTCCATTATTTTTCAAAGGACTTGGCTTTTAGTTTCCTGATCAGCTTTTAGGAATCTGTTCCAATACCTTTAAATCTTTTTCCAGAGAGTATGGAGAATGGTATGTCTCACCACTCCATGTCTTGGAGCCAGTATTTTAAATATAATTTCTGACCAAAACAAGCTAAAACAACATGTTGATTTCACAAGATTTGAAGTTCTATTTCAGCTGAGGCAACCTAAAATTGCATTGATCTTCCTTGCAGCCATTGCTGGCTCATATTCAGCCAGCTATGATTTCAAGACCTTTCTCAGAGGGACCGTTTCCAGGGAAACAACCCATTTATTTCCTGTGCATTTGGTTTTTGTTTCCTAAGTAAATAACTTTGCATTTGGTTCTGTTCAATTTCATTATGATACTTTCAACCTTTTGTCCCAATCTCTCAAATTTGCTAGTAATAAATATCTGCAACTTTGAACATTCTCCCAACATCTGATCCAATTATTAATAAAAATATAAAAGGAGGAAGACCCAGGACTGACCCTTGTGCCATCTGAAATGATGCCTCTTTATCAATTTGATAATTAACCGTGTACGAACACTCTTTGTATATGACTTGTGAGCTAGCCATATCTGTAATGGAGGAAGAAATAACCTTAACAAGGAGAAGTTGCTACCACTTAAATATATCATCCCAGTATTTTCATATTTCATATATTATAGAAGTACTATACTACTTATCTATCGTAACATCTACCTATAACATCTTTTCTAATCAATTTATATTTCACTTCTATTTGTAAAAAAATAATAATTAAATCACTATATATCCTTTTTTCAAAATTCTTATTAAGCCTAATTTCCCCAGAATATTTCAGTCATTCCTTAATCCTAAATCTTTTCAAAATTAATTTGTCTTTAAAGTTCAAACTTTTCCTTCACGTTCATCATCCCAATATTTTTACATTTTGTGTCTTATCAAAAAATACCATATTACTTATATCTCTTATCCCACTTATTCTAAAGCCAAAATTATAGCCAAAGTTATTTGTTTATCGAGCCATATTCAAACAAGTGTTTGCTTGTATAATATTCCATCTGGTAGGGCGAGTTAAGTCTCTTAAGCCCGTCTCTAACCTCCTTCCTTTGCCAAATTGTTTTCCAAATTAATATTTTCAACTTGTCAAACAGTTCTTGTATTTTTTGTAGTTGTTGTTAAGCATAGAGGATTCATAATATGTAAAATATATGCTTTTTAATGGCAGATCAAGTGGCAACTAACGTACGGTATGTTAGACATAACACTTTTTGTAATGCCAATAAACCAGGTAGATGGTTAATGGTTAGCTTATTTGTTAAGGAAGAAGCAAAGGGCTTCTAATATAGATAGAATAGAACATAAGGGTAAAGTAGTGTATCAGCAGAGTCTTATTAAAAAGACTTTTGTTGATTTTTATTCTAAGTTGTATGCTAAAGATAAGATTAGAGATGTAGATATAGATGAATATTTGAAAAAAGCTAATATTCCTGTTCTTACTCAAGAACAAAAGGAAGGGATGAATCAATTGATAACTGATGAAGAAATCTTTTCAGCAATCAAACAATTAAAAGTGGGTAAAGTGCTGGGTACTGACGGTTTGACTGCTGTTTATTATAAAAAACTTACAGTTAGAAATGGTGGAACCTTTAAGGGAATTGTTTAAGACAATTCAAATGGGAAACTGCTTTTATTTCGTTGATCCCGAAGGAAGATCAGGATGCCATCCAAGCCAAAAATTATAGACCAATATCGCTTTTGAATACTGATTACAAGATATTTGCAAAAATCTTAGCTAATAGATTAATGAGGGTAACAAGTGATTCATAGTGATCAAACTGGATTTATAAGTGGTAGACAAATGAAGAATAATGTGAGACATATTGTAGATTTATTGGAATTTCTGGAAAGAAACAATCAGATCCCTGCAGCGCTGATCTTTTTGGATGCTGAAAAAGCCTTTGATCAATTGGATTGGCAATTTTTGATGAAAGTATTAGAGAAAATGGAATTTGGGGAAAAAATTTTTACAACCGATTAGGGCAATATATCAAAAGCAAACAGCCCGTATAATAGTAAATAACAGTTTGACAGAACCATGCAATATTGAAAAGGGTACAAGGCAGGGGTGTCCGTTGTCACCTCTATTATTTGTTTTAACACTGGAAATATTACTGATTAAAATACGTGATTCAGATAAAATTAGGGGAATTCAAATAAGAGATCAGGATTATAGACTAAGGGCATTTGCGGATGACCTGGTTGTTACAGTAACTCAGCCAGATTACTCAGTTGTAGAATTGATGGAGATAATAATGTTATATGGGAAAGTTTCTGGATTTAAGATAAACATACAAAAAACTAAAATATTGTCTAAGAATATGAATGTATCACAAAAGGCTGTTTTAGAAGAGCTAATGGGATTTGAAATAGTTAAAAAGATTAAATATTTGGGGATATATCTGTCAGCCTCAAATGTGAAATTATATAAAAATAATTATGAAATGTTATGGGGAAAAATACAAAAAGAATTAGATAGTTAGAAAAAATTACAATTATCTTTATTGGGAAGAATTGCAGCAGTGAAAATGAATGTTTTGCCAAAATTTTTATTTTTATTTCAAATGATACCTATACTTAAAAAGGATTTAAATTTGGAGGAATGGCAAAAAGGAATTAATAAATTTGTCTGGGCAGGGAAAAAGCCACAAGTTAAATTTAAGATAATGCAAGATACGCGTGAAAGAGGTGATCTTAAAATGCCTAATTTTAAATTATGAGGCTGCTGCTTTGTCATCGATAAGTGACTGGTTTAATTTAACACAAGGGAGATTATTAAATCTTGAGGGTCATGATTTGTCATTTGGTTGGCATGCATATTTATTGTATGATAAGAAGGTGGATAATGTGTTTAAGATGCATGTTTTAAGGTATGCTCTGTTGCGAGTTTGGAAAAAGCATGGACATAAGTTAAATCATAAGATACCAATCTAGGCAATACCTAAACATGCAATAGAAAATATAAATGTGGGATTTAAACATGATGAGACTACATATAAGGAAATTTTAAGTTTAGAGAAGAATGTATGGCAATTAAAGATATTATATATCTTAAAAGAAGAAAAGATTGTACAAACTTGGTTCCAGTATGGGCAATTACAGGCCAGATGGAAAGAGGACCAGAAAGCTGGCTTTTCGATGACTGATGAAAATTTGGTAAAACAAATTAGAGATCAAGGTCAAGCACATATAAAAAGGATATCTAATGCATTGATAGAAATTGATTTAGAAACAGAACTTGTTAAAGATTGTATGATAAAGTGGGCTCAGAATTTTCAAGAAGTTATAACAATGGACACCTGGGAAAAGATCTGGGTTAGAAATGTAAAATTTACACAGGCCCAAAATTTAAGAGAGAATTTTTATAAAATGTTTTATAGGTGGCACTTAGATCCTAAAAAATTAGCAAGTATGTATCCGAACTGCCAGTCCAAATGCTGGAGGTGTGGTTGTGAGGATGCAACGTATTTTCATATATGGTGGACTTGTAAAACGGTTAAAGCTTTTTGGATTAAAATTTGGTGGAATAAGCAAAAGATATTTAAGAAAAGGATAAAGTTTTCTCCGCAATTGTTTTTATTGGGTATTATTACAGATACTACTGTTATAGATACTAAGTTGATGTTGAATTTAATTACGGCAGTGAGACTTTTAGTAGCACAATATTGGAAGAAGGAAGAACTGACGACTATAGAAGAGTGGACTTTAAAAGTTTCTAATCTGGCGGAAATGGCAAAGATTTCGGCTTATTTGAAAGAACAATCATAACAGAGTTACATTGTGGAATGGAGAAGATGGATTGAATATATTCAGAATAAATATGGGACTAAAAAGTTTCATTTAGCATTTGAATAAGTAGTGGATTCATATGATGTATAACTAGTTAGTAGTTATTTTATTAATATTTTGACTATAGAGAGTTAAAGTGCGATAGAATTTAATGTTTTATTGTTGTTAGCATATTTTAGATTATGCTTGTTTGTATTTTTATACCCTGTATTCAGCTCTTGGAAGTCGGGGAGGGGGGAGGGGAGGGTAGGGGGGGTTGGGGAGAGGGGAGGGGAGGAGGGTTTTTTGTATTAAAAATGTATTGTAAAATTTTTCAATAAAAAAAAGATATATGCTTTTTGACTTCCAAACACTGATTCTCCTAACAGTGTCCATTTTGTTAAGTCTTCTTTCTTCTCAGGTTTATTTTGACATTCTAATGCATAAGGTATATTTTCCATATTTATTGTTGTATCCAAATCTTGTGATGTTTTTCTTGTTTATATTAAGTTATAGTTACCTTCACTTGTGACTTCACCAATTAAGTCATGTTTTTCTAGTTCACATTTTGTTATCTGATCTGTTTGTTCATTCTTTACCATCATTCTTTGAATGTTTTTTTATTGTACATTTAAATTGGAAGTATATTCCTTTATGTTATCAAAGTTATGCTTAATCTCCTTGTGGTTTAAAGCTATTCTGATTTATTGCATAAATTTCTTCTTGAAAAGTATTTGTCTTGTCTTGAAATGTTGCTTCTAGAGGTCTTTGATCTTTCCAGTTGAATCCTTCAAAAGTAGATATTAAGTGTGACTTTCTATCATTTTTAATGAATATGTCATATCCATATTGTCTCCCCCTTTCGAGTAATACGTTATAAGTGCCATAGTCTCTGTAATTAGCCTTCTCAAGCTGGCCAAAACTCTAAATCCAGACAGTCCAATTTTATATAGTTCTTGTCTTTATAATATATATATATATATATATATATATATATATATATATATATATATATATATATATATATATATATATATATATATATATATATATATTCCACTATAATTTTCAATTGTCAAGGTTTCAGTAAAATCAATGTGTTATAACAATTTTTTTCTTTCAGAAGTCAATTCTGAATTCTCAACCAGTCAGAATTGCAATTCAGTATATTTAGCCACTTTAAATCCTTCCTGTAACTTTCCCTCTCAAAGTTTTTAAATAATGCATAAGTTTAGGCCACAATAAAAATATTTCTTTTCCTTCAAACACTTTCCAATCTTATGGCTGGCCCAGTATACAATCTCTTCTTTGTCCCCTGGCAACTATCTTCTTAAAGGTTATTAGAGTTCATGGGAACATATTTTTCTTTGTTTCTGGGTGTTGTCTTTAATGTGCTATATTCTAGTTGTCCACTATATGTCAGCAAATATTTGTTTTCCAGCTCTTTCAGGCAAGAAATTCTTATTTTTCTTTTTATACATATAATTTCATCAAAATCCTTTAGAATATAATCTTAGCAGTTTGTTTTAGTTTCTATGTTTGATCAGATTGTAGTATTTTAAATTTAATTTCAATATGTTTCTTTCCTCCTTAAAGGTTAATTCGCTGCTTCCATCTATTGGGGAATGGGAATGTAGTCCCCTTCCCTCACTTTCAGAGGTTTTTTTGGGTTTTTTTTTGGTTTTTTTTTGCTTTGGGGTGTTTCCCAGGGACTTAGTTGCAAAATAAGGGAGAGAAGATCAAATACTCTCACCAATTCCAAGCATGCTGTTCACCATGGTTCTTGTTAGTACTTTTGGACTTCCTGGCTGCAGGTAGCTTGGGCTAGAGACTAGCATGCAGCTAGTGTTTCTCCTCTTGGGTTCAGAGCGCTTTCCCCAGATCAAACAAAGTGTTTGCTGTCACTTCGTGATCAACGGGGTACCCCTCCTCCACAGTGACCTCTTTGGGGTGACTTTGGACCCATTTAGGGTCCTCCTGGCAGGGCGAAAATCACTGTGGGGAGCAGAGGTCCACTCTTGCATGGCCATGCACTACAGTAGCAAAACCGGAAGTCTCAAATCTTTGTCTTTCTAATCCCATCAGCTCTAAGCTTCCAGGTGCCAATCTTTCTGAAAGGATTATGATATCTGCATTTCTACAGAGATGGTTTCTGCATGGAGGAGGGAGACCTGGGGCTATTAAGAAAAACTGGACATGCTTTTCTGCCTTTTTAAGATCATTTGAGGAAATATAATATTCTACCCTTTTTTATATTTCCTTCTCTGGGGTGGGGTGGGGAGCTGACTTCCCACACTAGCTTGTTAATTAGCATATCATAGGATATTTGCCAATTGCCTTGTCAAATGCCAAACTCTAGGCATATTAATAAAGGAGAATATTTATAGCTCAGGAATGATTTGAGGGGTACTTGGTACTCTCTGAGCCTGCTTGTTTTTTTGCAGACATTTCACTACCCAAACTAGATAACATCCTCAGTGCTAGTAAAGAGTGTGTCTTTCTGTCAGTTTATATTCTAGTAGTTTGCTTGTGTTGGTAGGGGTGGTCTTAGAGGTTCTTTGGTTGGGCTGTTTGCTGTTGGCTTCTTTGGCAGTTTTTTGATTGGAGTATTGTTTATTTGATCATTGGTCTGATGTTAAACTTTGAGTTAAACTATACTGATTTGGTTGCTGATTGCTGGTGGAGAGGTGCTTGGGTCTTTTTGTTCCTTTTTGGGCTGGATGATAGTCTCTTTTGCAGAGTCTATAGATGTTAATGTCTAAGTGTCTATTAATGGCTGATTTGTCAGGCTTCTAGAAATTCCCTGGCATTTTTGGACTTGGCTTGGTCTAGGATGGTCACATTTTCCCAATTGAACCTATGGTTAAATCTGTCTATATGTTGTGAAATTAAGGAATTTTCATCGTGTCTTCTGACTGCAAGATGGTGTTCATGGATGTGTTCTGCCAGTCTTCTGCCTATTTGTCCTACATAGTGGTTATTGAGTCCTTACATTGTATGCTGTAGATGACTCCTGTTTTTTCTCCAGGATTTATGGGGTCTTTTGGTCTGCTTAGGATGTTTTGAAGGCTTTAAGTGACTTGTGTACTATGCTGATTCCATGTGGTGGTTTCTGAGATATTCTTGATGTTTGGCAGTGTAATTCTTTTTAGGGTTTGTGTTGGTTGGAATGTATTGGATTGAGTGGTAAGGGGCTTTTTGATGAAGTTGGATGGATATCCATTTTGTTGGAATATATTGTATAGCTCTATTTCCTTTATCTGTTGTTCTGGGTTGCTACAGTGTGTTTGGGCTCATCTAAATAAAGTCCTTACACAACTTCTCTTGTGGGATGTTGCATTGTTGCTTTGGTAGTGGAGTACCTGGTTAGTATGGGTGGTTTTTCTGTAGACTTGCATTTCTAGTTTGTCATTGTGGTCTCTTCTGAGTCTCTAGTAAACTGTATTCCTTTAAAAATGTTATTGATGGTTCTGTGGGTGTTCTTTAATTGGTCCTTTTTTATTATGGTGAAGGTGTTATCTTCATATCTAATCCATATTACAGAAAACTGCACTCCTTACTAACACTGATAATATTATCTAGTTTGGGTGATGAAATGTCTGCAAGAAAACAAGCAGGCTCAGAGAGCACCAAGGGCCCCTCTAGCATATCATATCTACAGAATGCCTCCAATGTATGAAGGAAGATAGTAAATTCAAGAAGATATAAAATTAGCAAGTTATATTCTTAACACATCCATTCTAACTTATGCTAACTAGTGAATTGCTTTCAACGTCTTTATTTTGATCTCTTTAAGGTTTTCTCAAGTATGTAGCCTTTATTATTTATTTCACCAAGGCCCTTTGCATGTTCTGAAAGTCTCATAGTGTCTGCCTGTTGAGCTGAAGAAGCTTCTGAGCATGCATCACCCAGAAAGTCTCGGAAACAAGTTGAAATATAGCAACATGTCTACTCTTTTGCTATTAGAGGATTGTATTCAGTCTTGCTTGATAAAGCAACTGTGAAGGGATCTCGCATACTAACATTCAGAAAAGGAAGCAGTCCTTCAAAGCTTTGTGTATGCATAGTGTTATGTATTAAGCTTTATTGGAAACCTAAAGCTGTGTTTAAGAGTCACCACCAGGAGGCATTGAACTGTAACTGTTTTGGCGGGAAGCAATTTCGGTGGGAAACAGAGGTTCAATCCAATTGGTTGGTTGAGTACCTGGCCAGGTACTGGCCAGGTATATATAAGAGTGCAGGTAGCCCCTATTCCCCAGTACAGTCACTTCCACCTAATAAAGAGCTGTTATGTTGTACTCATCATCTCCGTGTCCTTCCTGCTCTCCAGAACCCACTACACAACACCTACTGTACATCGAAAGGAATTAAATGGTTTCAGTACAGGAGGGAGATAGATTCAGTCTTCCTTCCTGGTACACATATGAAGAAAATTGAGAAACAGATAGCATGTTGTCACAGAAATACTTATGGATACAAGGCTTCCGGTTCCAGAATTTCGGTGCTCCCAGACATGAGAGGGATTCGCTCCTCATGTCACCTGGATTTCTTCATCGGGAGGCCCCTGTAAAGGGGTCAAAAGGGGCGATGAGTGGGGGAGAGGTCTCTCCAGTCAGCGGTAGAAGGGTGGCGGCCCTCCCGTAGGCTTGGAGCTACTCTCCAAACCAAAGAAGAAAGGATCGGCCACTCCCATGACCCATCATTTAGCCATTTCCTGCCGAAGCCAAAAGCACAACAAAACACTCAAAAGCACTTGAAAACTGGGTGAGAATTGCCTTCTTGTTTTCCTAATTGTCTAATTTCCCTGTCAAAAGCTTCTTGAATTTGTTTCCCCCTGCGAGGAGAGAGGGAAGGGATTTTTTTTCCCCACCCTCCTCAAGAGCGGCCTTTGTCTACATTGGGAGAGAAAAGAAACAGCCTTCTACTAAATTATACAGATTTATTGGACTTACTGCCTTTCTACTTTTGGCCCAAAGTTCCTATATTTACAGAAATGGACTATTCTACCTATTAGTCTAAAAAGGGGGACAAAAAAATAAATAAATAAAAAGATACTGTCTTTTGAAATACTCTGAGGATATTTTGTGAGTACTATTGGCAAACAAGCTTGCTTACATTTTGGACTGACCTTGGCATTAAGATAAAAATCTGAAGCAGCTGGAAATGAATTTGGCTTAGACTTATGGAGGTGGACTTTTACTGATTTTTGTTTGAAAAACAGCCTCCACCAAGGACTATTTATAATTATTACAAAATGAAAAAGGATCAGCCACGAACCTTGCTTGATTATAACCCCATACTTGAAACAATCTACAGAGTCACTGAGATGTCTATCTCCAGATTTAATAATTTACATGCCAACCTTAAGTCACAAATTGAAACCCAGACTGCAACTAAAAATTTACACTTCAGAATGTAATAAAATTGGAAGATATTACTATTGAGACAGAAGAATATAAGCAACAACTATCCAAAGAACCGACAACTTTAAAAGTACAAGGAACTATCACTATGGCAAATAACCTTAAGGACCAACAACCTACTATGGGAAAACTTAATGCGCAAGATAGTGATGCTAACATAGAGGACATGGAAGATCAACAAAGACAGTTTCCTGAAAGTCTGGATAGCCAAGCATTAATTACAAAATTGGCTAAGACTCTCTATTTAAAGCAGATGAACCCAGATGGAAGAGGAATCCAGACCGAACTGAAGATAAAGTTTTTAGCGCAAATACAGAGACTAGAACTAACAGGGCAACAACATAATGATTACAAATGGTTTGGTTTTTGTGGACCACTGATGGCTAGATGGCCTCCTTTGATTCAAATAATATGTATTGGAGCAAAGGGAGACCCATCTGGCAATTCAAAGGCCTTGGTCTGGAATTTAATTTAATTTAATTTAATTTATTGAGATTTTTATACCGCCCTTCTCCCAAAGGGACTCAGGGCGGTTCACAGGGCATAAATATAAACACCAATACAAACATTAAAAAATAATTAAATTAATGCCCAAGTTAAAACCAGAATACTAAAACAAACCAATAAAAAACCCAAGTACCCCCATCAGGCCAGACCCGCTAGTTCAAATAAATGGGTCTTCAACCCGCGACGGAAGGATCGGAGGTCTGATGCCATCCGGAGCTCGACCGGCAGTTGATTCCATAACGCCGGAGCACCCACAGAGAAGGCCCTCCCCCTGGGGGCCACCAGTCGACATTCCTTGACAGGAGGCACCCTGAGGAGGCCCTCTCTGTGGGCGCGCACAGGGCGGAGGGGAGTCGACGCCGGCAGCAGGTGGTCCTCGAGGTATCGCGGACCCATGCCATGTAGGGACTTAAAGATCATAACCAAAACCTTGAACCTTACCCGGAAGACAACTGGCAACCAATGCAGCTCACGGAGCAAAGGTGTAACATGGGAGTACCGGGAAACTCCCAAGACAACTCTCGCGGCCGCATTCTGTACCAGTTGGAGCCTCCGAGTAGTCTTCAAGGGAAGTCCCATGTAGAGAGCGGAAACCTGACTGGCAAAAAAAGAAAGCCCAAGTTAGATTTAAAAAGTGAGTTCTTAGAGAACCATTAAAGGTTATCCTTTTAGTAATCAGTGATCTATCAGGATCTAAAATAGAAAATGTTTATGAGATAGAACTAGAATGTGTTTATGTATTTATTAGGCTTATTTTAGACATTATAATTTGTGCACTGACATAATGGAAATTTGGTTTATAGATCCCACTTTTTTGTTAAAAGACGTTTGATTATTCTGTTCAAGAATTAAGAATTAGTTAAAATTTAAAACAGAATCTGGTTGTGTATAAATAGTTCTAGATTGATAAACATAGGCTGTGGTCCTGTCAGTAATGTGTGATGTATTAGGATGTGAAACAGATGATGTTTATTAGGTAGAACATAGCTACTCAGCCACTGTGTACATGTTAGATGCTACAGTTTTTGCTGTAATGAAATAAGGGAAATTTGGGTTGTGAGTATTATTTGGGATGTTAAAGGCTAAATTTGAATAATATAATTAAAATTAAAATTAGGTAAACTTTAATAACAAGACACAGCTATATCTCAATGAAATTGAATTGACAAATGTTTCAACTGACCATGCTATCTCTAGAAATTTATTAGTTTAAACTGGTTGTATGAAATGTTAAGGGAAATTGAGAAGGATGTTTTGATGAGGTAACCTGAATTATATACTGAAAACTCTGTTACTGAATCTCTGATTACCCAGTCATCATGATGCTTTCTAAATATGTAGATTTTAACTGAAAAACTAATAAAACTTGTTTTTTTTTTAAAAAAAGAAATACTTATGCATTAAGGAAACTCTATCTTAAATTTGATACGGTAAGAGTTTAGCTTCCCAAGAACTGTTTAAAAGAGCAGAATGTTTGCTTCACTAGGTATAAAGCACATAACACCGAAAAGCTGTTAATGCCTAGCACTATTTCAAAAATACATTTCTTCCCCCGAGTGTTAAAGGGCAGCTGTCTAGAGATGATTATATTAACCTTTTATCTTTATGCAGGTTTCCATCTTTTATCAAGTGCCATAACAGTAGAGAGAAACAAGACTGCACTAAACTAATAACTGCAAATGAAGAGGCATGCCGGTAGAAATGTCACAAAGAAATTCATTGTTCGAAAGGTTGATGCTAATGAAAGTGTCCATTAAGTTAAAAAGAACAGTTATGCATATGCCAAGTATTTGTGGGATCATTGTTCAGATAGTTCCTACCTTAGAGATGACAACCATCTACAGTACAATTAATGAACCTGAATCAATTATATGATTTCTATAAAACTCTTGGACTTCTTTGGGAGATTTCTGAAAACCTCCACTAAACAATACATTCATCTGACTTACATTGGTGTTATTTTAAATTCAACCCTGATGTTTGTTCACCAAATTCATTTGAATTTTGGCAGCCAAAGCAGGTCCTCATATAAATGTATAATCACACATAATAACTATTGCAATTTATTTGAAATGCATCTAGTCATCCATTCTCAATATCTTTATATAAGTATGCATCAAATGTTAACTATTTAGATTACCTTGCTAGGCCCCAAACACGGGGCAAATCTTTATTTCCTGTTTTCAGCCTATCTTGAAGGCCATCGAACAGGCTGTAGTCACACCGGACAGTTCATATATTTGTGTAAATTACTAACCAAGAATTAAGGGAGACTGAAATGCATTTCTGACTCTTTAGTCTTCATCAGTCAGCCATACCCTTCTGAGATTCGAACCTGGGCTGTTTGCACATTAGGCAGTGTATTTACCTCTTGAGCCACAGGATCTCTCTCGCTCTGTTAGCTTTCTGCAAGGGGAGATATGTATCAAATGTTAACTATTTAGATTACCTTGCTAGGCCCCAAACATGGGGCAAATCTTTATTTCCTGTTTTCAGCCTATCTTGAAGGCCATCGAACAGGCTGTAGTCACACTGGACAGTTCATATATTTGTGTAAATATATACACACCTTCCTCTCTCTTCTCTCTCTTCACCCTCTCTCTTTCCCTCCCTCCCTCCCTCCATCTCTCTCTCTCCCCCCATTGAAGTTGTAACAGTTAAATCCTATGAAAGGTTTTCCTCTTCCAGGGTCTCATGGAGCTTAAACACCTGTAATTACATAAATGAACTTATGGTCCAGTATAATAATAATAATAATAATAATAATAATAATAATAATAATAATAATAATAATAATAATAATAATAATAATAATAATAATAATAAAGTTGGAAGGGACCTTGGAGGTCATCTAGTCCAACCCCCTGCTCAGGCAGGAAACCTTATACCATTTCAGGCAAATGGCTGTCCAGTCGAAACCTCTTCTTATAAACCTCTTCTCATCTGACACAATGAACTTTAGTAATTGAGATGATGTTCTGTCTGGCTGTTTAGAGAATGTTACAGTGTGATTCAAAGAAAGCTAACTAAATTTGTAGAAGCTAGCTTAGAAAGCATGATTCCTTCTTGGATTCTACATTATTTATGGTACAGGGATCTAATGTACTGAAATATTTCCAAGAGCGCTACTCCCAAGGCAGATGTTCCGATCTGGTTCTCCCGACTCAACAGATTGCGCACTGTGTTTGTTGTCACTCTCGCCTTTGCAACTGAAAGACAGCTAACCTTGGTGGAAGCCCAAATTAAGTTAACCTTGACTAATCCAAATGGATTCTACTGTTAGCTAATGGAAATAAATTGATAGAGGAGATTCTTCCCATAACAAGCTTTAAAGCAGATTTGAAAATGTGGCTGGGAATGGATGAAAAACAGCATCCAATAAAAAGCCAATGAAACACAAGGAAGAAGAAAAATATCTCCACATGATAACATGTCTCACCCCTGTGTACATTTCTGAATTAAGGACAGAATGGAGATTGATGAAGGTCAAAGAGAAAGAAGAGGAAAGGGGCTCTGCTTTCTTACCCACCTCAGATAACAATATCAGTGTTTGTTTTAAACAGCCCCATGTGTACATGCAAGACTGCAGCCATGTTGACATTGCCAAATTTAAGTATCTCTGTTCCTGAGTAGGATGTTGGCAAATATCTACTCTTTTCTATACAATGAGGCTTTCAAATGAATAGATATTATAACTTTACTATCTGAACAATGACAGTATTCTATATGAACATTGTGATTCAGTCCTAAAGATACATACATTCAAATCACAGGACTATATGCTTAATAATGGGAATATGACTGACTTATCATGCTATAACTCACATTTCATTGTTAGCAAAATGAACAATTCCTTTTCATCCATCATATCATTCTGAAAAAAACTATTTTAACAAAACTTTGGAGAGGATGGAAGAAAAGTACAGACATCTGACTCTGTTATTTATAGTTTGTCAAAAAATAATAATAAAGTTTTTGTTTTATGATTCTGAAATTTCCTTTAGATCCTTGTAACAAGGCTCCTACACCCTTTAACAAATTCAGTTGAAGTCAGATGACACCAGAAATGTGTTCCCCATCTGCTAATAAGTACTAAGCATGCTATCATCTTAAAATGGAAGTGCCTTGAGGCAGCCTCTCTATAGGATTGGTCTCATCATCTCTGAGATGATGTTGCCATGGAGAACACTTCTAATATCACTCTAAGGACTCTCACAGATGACTGTAATATGACATCTTCTCTTAACAGATAAGCAAATGCACCATAAAACTAGAATACTGTAGGGGAGGGAGAAGCCTTATAATTTGAATATCATCCTATATATCCAAGGTAAGAGCTCTTTTTTAACATATCCTTATTACTGCAGGTCCTAGAATCCATTGTGGCTTCCAATCTACCACAATGCAGATTTGGGCAGCGTACAGCATAAACACAAACAATGAAATGCAATGCAAAACATAGCAACAAAAGAAAACCAGAAAACAATAAACTCCAATATAGGAACCAAGATTGATGCCAACAATCTTTTCTTTCTTTCTTTCTTTCTTTCTTTCTTTCTTTCTTTCTTTCTTTCTTTCTTTCTTTCTTTCTTTCTTTCTTTCTTCCTTCCTTCCTTCCTTCCTTCCTTCCTTTCCTTCCTTCCTTCCTTCCTTCTTTCTTTCTTTCTTTCTTTCTTTCTTTCTTTCTTTCTTTCTTTCTTTCTTTCTTTCTTTCTTTCTTTCTTTCTTATAAAATTATTATAATAAGAAACACTTAGCTCATAATGGTTGATCTCAAAAAGTAAGTAGAATATAGAACATAGAATGATAGAGCTGGAAGGGATCTTGGAGGTCTTCTAATTCAAACCCCTGTTGAATCAGAAGACCCTATGCCATTTCAGATAAATGATTGTTCAGTCTCTTTTGGAAAGCCTCCAGTCATGGAGCACCCACATCTTCTGAAGGCAAGTTGTTCCATTAGTTGATTGCTCCAACCATTAGGAAATTTCTCCTGAGTTCTAGATTGCTTCTCTCCTTGGTTACTTTCCATCCATTGTTTACTAGTCTTCATGTGGTATGGTTTACACTGCATATGCCTCACATGGTTTAATGGTCCTCATCTTATTCTACTGCACTAAAAGGAGTTGGAAGTCAACACTTTCTTTTTATTTCTTTTTTCCTCTTGCCCTACACTTTTCTCTTTCCCATTTGTCCTTCATTTTCCCATTATTTTCTTTTGTATATTATATATATATATTATATTTTAATAAACTAATAAAAAATTTTGAACACAAGAGGAACTATCTATTTGTGTTTGAGAATTATTTGTGTACTGCATTAACTTCTTTTCAGTCCTCTGAAAGGAACCTCTGCAAGAAATGCATCTGAATTTTAGTCTGAACCTCTTAAGGCCAAAGTAATACATGGGACTGGAATAAGGTAAAATGTCTTTCTTTCTTTCTTTCTTTCTTTCTTTCTTTCTTTCTTTCTTTCTTTCTTTCTTTCTTTCTTTCTTTCTTTCTTTCTTTCTTTATTTCCATTTATATCCCGCCCTTCTCCGAAGATTCAGGGCGGCTTACAATCTAAGAAGCACAAATCAATGTGCTTAGCAATAGCCTTCATTCCATGTATATGCCTGCTTATTAGGGCTTTCGCCCCCCACCCCAAGCGGCATTATTACAAAATCAGCTTATTGCCCCCAACAATCTGGGTCTTCATTTTACCTACCTCGGAAGGAATTAAGAATTAAAAGAAAATAAAACTGATGATGTCTCCCATGTCTACTGAGTCTGAGGAACGTTTCTGACAGAATAAATGCCTATGATATGGTTGTCCATAAACCCCCAAAAGGGGAGAGAAAAAAAGAGAAACTAAAGAAAGATTGAAGACTTTGGGAGGGATGTGGAACTAAGATATAAACATTTAGATGCTTTGAGATGGGGAAAAAAGATATTATGTTTTGTAGACAGAAAGGAGAGAAAAATGTGATGAGGAACTGTGAATGATTGCTGAAAAAGTAGTTTCCTACACAGTAGATGAGAGAAAATAGAGAGACTGTTTGCTTTAAAATAAGCTCCATTGAGTTTGAAACTCAGTTCCTATTAAGTATAGGTAGTCCTCAATTTACCAACAGTTGCTTAGCAACTGTTTGAAATTGCAACAACTGCTTTACAGCCCATAAAGTACTTCTGGCTCTTGTCAAATGTTGTGTCAGTCCCCCTGCAGCCATACGACTACATTTTGGGTGCTTGTCAACCTCACTTTTATGACCAGATGTGGCGTTCCATGATCACCTGACTGTAATTTGCAATGTTTTTTTATGCCAGTTTCCAACAACTATTTCTTAGTTTCTGGAAAAACCACATATTTAGAAAAATAGGTTTGCGCTTATGATCAAGTGTTCCCTTTACAATTACAGTTTTGCTTAATGACCATTGCAAAATATCAAATCAGGTCACATGGGCATCTCAACTTACAATTGGAAATCCAATCCCAATGGTGGTCATACAGTAAGTTGAGGACTACCTATATGTATAGATTTGTGGGGCGATGAGAGATGTTATTAGAAAAATGGTGCTAAGATGTCCCATTTTCCTTATTGTTTTATTTGTATAGTTACCCATTCCCATGTACAAATACTGAAGCTAAAGATGAAGATTTATATATGGTCAGATATGGATCTGTAGAGTCCAGGACATAGTGTAACCTATTTTGTTGTCCGATTCTTGTGTATAAGTGTTTCTCAGCTTATAATTTTATGCACAGAAGTGATTTGTATGAATATTCCTCAGGAATAAAGTAGCACTAATGGACCCATCTCAGTGCATCCAAGAAGAAGCCAGCAAAATAGCTGTCAACTCTCAGAAAAGGAGTGAAATGGGAAATAAAATGAAGATCTACTGAAGTTGGTTGAGACATTACAGCTTAATGTATGATTAATGGCCAGACTTTTAAATAAATTTGTTAACAACTTTGAACTCAATTTTGTAGTTGGTACGCTTATTCGCTAGACAAGCAAGCATTACAAGCCACTAAAGTGGAAATGGATAGCAAAGCAATTGTTTCTCAGCAATTTAGAACAGTTTTAATGGTTCTTTATGGGTTTATGATTAGGCTAATTTGGTTGGCTTGTTTCTATCTCTGAGGTGTGTCAGACAAGGTCTGTGGTAAGAGAGGAAGATGTTTTATGAGAGGCCTTCAAGATACAAAATGCATGTCATTAATTTATGCCATAGGTTTCCATCTTTCAGGGAGGGAGCTGTTATGGAATGTGGTGGATACAATATTATATCCAAGTGTTTATTTGGAACTACTTACAGCTTTTTCAAAGAAATTGTTTTAAAATTTTCAATTATTTTACTAGAGAATTTATGGAGATAGAGAATAAAAAAACATGCAAAAATATGTAGGTTATTTATCTGTTATTGTGCTAGGATTTAACTGAATTATAATTTCAGAGATGATCTTTGAGAGAATTTTTTTTAAAAAAGCCTTGGCACTAAGATTTTAATTGTTAAAACATATATTTTAAACAGCAAAACATGTTATAGATAGG
This sequence comes from Vipera ursinii, assembly GCF_947247035.1. Classification (NCBI taxonomy): domain Eukaryota; kingdom Metazoa; phylum Chordata; class Lepidosauria; order Squamata; family Viperidae; genus Vipera; species Vipera ursinii. The sequence continues at coordinate 232,921,023 of NC_139512.1, forward strand.
GAATAAAATTTATCTCTCTAGAAAACCTGCCTAAGTCTTAACACATCATTAAACACTTGATACACATAGCAATAGCAATAGCACTTAGATTTATATACCACTTCACATTGTTTTATAGCCCTTTCTAAGTGGTTTACAGAACCAGCCTATTGCCCCCAACAATCTGGGTCCTCATTTTACTGACCTTAGAAGGATGGAAGGCTGAGTTAACCTTGAGCTGGTGAGGATCAAACCACGGGCAGTCAGCAGAATTAGCTTGCAATACTGCATTCTAACCACTGTGCCACCACGTCTCCTAGATTATAAAAGAAGATAGAATAATCCTCATAATAATATTGATCAATCTTTCCCTTATTTTGGTAGAGAACTAATTCATAAACACAAGGTACAAATATTAACAACTCAACATAAAGTGAAAACCACGAATGTTTATCTAAGTTACTGCATTTCCACCATATTTTGAGAATGTAACATGAATGTGACGTTAAAATTAGTGATAAAGCACAAGTGTTTTAAAAGAATTTGCCATCAGATAACAGTTAAAATATATAAATACATTAATGCAAATAGATTTGCAATTTAACTCATGGATATTCAGATCAACTCTTTGCTGGCTCATTTGCAAAAGAAACTGGTGAGAACAGCATGCTCTTAATGTTCTGCTATTCAACTGCAGTAGAGACAAGCCATTGTAGATTACATCTGATATGGCAATAGGATATAATTATCTTCCCTTTATGAGCTCTGCGTCTTGGCAGAAGAGAGAAAGAAAACCACAAAATGCAATAAGGGTGTGAATGTATGAAATAGATGAAGCTGAGTTGGCAAGTGATTGTACCACCATCTTACTGTCCATTGTGAAATAAAATATTTGTGCAGTATTCAGATGGTGTCTCTAACTAAGGCTCATCTTTTCTTGTTTTTAGAAAAATATGGATACGTAGTCATTGGCTAGATGAGAAATAAATACCAGTCTTTAAGTAAATTCCCAAGGACCTCATATGTCTGAAGACATTATTATAATAATTATACTTGCTGCACATGAAATGTCAGTGAATTTATGGATATAAATGAAGGTTGGAGTGCAGAGCATTTTCAGTAAAAGGTACACCATAAAAGATACAGAATACATTTGGATGGCATGCATTCATCCCTTCACCTCCTTCTTTTCCGTAAAACCGCCTTATTTCAGATAAATTCAGCCTACATTTGGGCCAGGATTGCACTGCAAGCAGATCAAATCAGTCAATCCTAAAGGAAATCAATCCTGACTCTTTTTTGGAAGGACAGAAAATTGAAGCTGAAACTCAAATAAGAAGAGAGGACTCATTGGAAAAGAATCTGATTGGATTGTCTTTACAAAGACAGACGCGAGGCCGTAGGCAAGGGTTGATAAGTTTATTCGGTTCAGCTCCCGGCAGCTGACTGTCAAAACAATCCGGGTTTTTATAGAGAACTGTCAAACAACATAACCAATCAGGTAACAGTATTTTTCCCGCCGCTCGGAGAATGGCCAATCGACGAGCGGCACTTTGACAGCTCAGCGGCTGTCAGGGAATTCCTCTCAGCTGAGCGCTTAGCTCAGTTCGGAGGACCAAATTGTGAACTGCGGATTTTGACAGTTCCGGGAACTGTCAAATCTGGCGCGTGCGCGTTGGGCCCCGGCAGCCTTTTGACAGCTGTCACCGGGAATGGCGGCTGGCGGGGCGGTGCGCATGCGTTGTTGCTTCGGGCAGCCATTTGACAGCTGTCAACTGTCAAATGCCTGCCGGCCCGGCTTTTTACTTGCGGCTTGGAAACCTTCGGTTTCCAGATATGATTCACCCCCTTTCCCCCCCCTGAACAGGTATGTTATTCATAACAACAATCGAACGTTTTAAACAAGTATTGTTAACAGGAGTTTTGGCAGTTGGCGGGTTTCCCTTCCATTCAAAGTCCGCTAGGTATGCGGGGGGCCTTCTGGCTCGGCTAGATCGTCGGAGGCAGGGGGTGTTTCCTTCGGGTTGCGGAGCCGGAGGAGTTATTTCTGGGAGGAATTTGGCAGGCGGTTGTGGGTCCTGGGGAGGGAAAAATTCATCAGGTCCGGGGGTGTCTGCTGGCGCAGGCTCACCTAGAATCGGTTGCAGAGGGGGGTTGGGAGGTGACCTGGGTCGGAGTTGATCTGTGTGTCTGCGTTGCGTAAGTCCTGTCCCAGTGTCCACTGTATATGATAATGGTCCTGTTTGGTCCAGAATAACCCCCTGAACCCACTTATCCCTTCCCCCATAATCTCGAGACCAAACATTTTGACCTTTGGAGAATGTTTTGGGCTGGGCGTTTGGTGTCAATTCGGCTGCCGGTCTGTCGGGGTGGAGTCTGTCGAGCCTTGTCACCAGGCGGCGACCCCATCGAAGTTCGGCCGGACTTTTGCCGGTGGAGGTGCAAGGCGTAGCGTGGTGGGCTAAGAGAAATTGTGCCAAGCGACGGTGCCAGTTCCCCGTGATGATTCTTTTGAGGGCGTCTTTGGTGGTCCTCACCATAACCTCCGCAAGGCCATTGGACGATGGGTGGAAGGGAGCCGATGTTGAGTGCCTAATAGAATTGCTCCTCGTGAAGATCTGAAAGTCATGAGAAGCAAATTGAGGGCCATTGTCTGATATAATAATGTCGGGGAGACCGTGTGTTGCGAAGATTCCCCTGAGGGCTTGGATGGTTGCGGCAGACGTTGTGCTGTGAACCGGGAGAACCTCCAGCCACTTGGAATAACTGTCTACAACTATAAGGAAGACCTGCCCTTGGAAAGGTCTGGCATAATCAATGTGGATGCGGGACCAGGGGTTTTTTGTGAGTTCCCATTTGTGAATTGGAGCTCTGGGTTGGAGTGGACGGGATTCTTGGCACAAATAGCAACCAGCGATGTGTTTTTCTATGTCTTGGTCTATTCCTGGCCACCAGACGTAGCTACGGGCCAGGGCTTTTGTTTTTACGATGCCAGGGTGGCCCTCATGTAAAGTGTGCAGTACCTTTGGTCTGTGTTTAAGTGGTACGATTACCCTGCACCCCCAGAGTAAACATCCCAAGTGTGACGTTAATTCATTTTGCCTGGAGAAGTATGGCTGAAATTCTGTGCCTGGACAGGAGGTTTGCCAGCCAGTGTGTACCCATGCTAACACTCTGCTAAGTGTTTTGTCTTGGGAGGTTGCGGCAGCGATATCATTCGCTGTCAGTGGGCACTCTTGAAGTTCTTGAATAGCTAAGATATTGCTTGCTGGGGCCGGGTCTGGTTCTGTGTGGGGTAGGGGCAATCTGCTGAGGCCGTCAGCGTGACACATTTGGTGTCCTGGCTTGTATATTAGTTGGTAGGAATATGCTGCGAGGAATGTTGTCCAGCGCAACATCCTGGGGGATAAGATTTGGGGGGTTTGACGGTCCCAGGTGAATAGTCCTAACAATGGCTTGTGATCTGTGTAAATCACAAAGGGGCGGCCGTAAAGGTAATCGTGATTTTTTTTTTATTCCCGCCACAATTGCCAGGGCTTCCTTATCTATCTGGGCGTAGTTTCTTTCCGTTTTGGAAAGAGTTCTGGAATAATATGCCACTGGGGCTTGGGTGCCGTTGCTGTCTAAATGGCTTAGAACTGCCCCGATCCCGTATGGGGATGCGTCGCAGGCTATGCAGAGAGGTTTGTCTTCTTTGTAGTGGGAAATAGTTGCGTTGCTGGAAAGCATTTGTTTGAGTGATTTGAAACTGTTTTCATGGGCTGTTGTCCACTGCCAGGCTGCCCCTTTATCGAGCAGCCTGTGGAGGGGTTCTACGATAGTTGCCTTCCCTGGCAGGAAGACATGATAAAAATTTAAAAGTCCAAGGAAAGCTTGGAGCTCGGTTTTATTTTTTGGGGTAGGGGCGGCTTTGATAGCAAGGATTTTTGAGTTTGTGGGGTGGATTCCCTGCGAGTCAATTTTGTAGCTTAAGAAATCTGCGGATGGGACGCCTATGGAACATTTTTCACGTTTGAGTTTTAGCCCCGCTTTTCTAAATCTCGATAATACTTCTTGTAGCCTGTCTGCTAAGTTGTTTTCTGATTCCCCTGCGATGAGTATGTCATCGAAATAGGGGCAGACACCTGGGATTCCTTTTAAGGGTTTTTCCATGACTTCCTGGAAGATACCAGGAGCCACTGAGATGCCGAATTGGAGGCGGTTTACTTTGAAAGCGCCGCGGTGTGTGACAATGGTTTGGGCTTCAGCTGTTTCCTGGGTGACAGGTAGCTGAAGGAAGGCATGCGCTAGGTCGAGTTTGGCGAATATTGAGCCGGACCCTATCTCTGACAGCACGTCCCTGACTGCAGGTACTGGGTATGCATGGGGATTTAATGCGCGATTTAGAGCTGCTTTATAATCTGCGCATATTCTCACGTCCCCATTTGGTTTAACTGGTGTCACTATGGGAGTTTCCCAGGTTCCCCCGTCTGTAGGTTCTAGGACCCCCAGGCTGACTAAACGGTCTAATTTGGCTTCGATTTTTTGTTTCAGTGCAAAAGGGACCCTTCTTGCCTTGATGCGGATGGGACCTACCTCAGGTTTTAATTTGAGGTCTATAGGGGTGCCTGTATGTTTGCCAAGCATTCCGTCGAAAACATCCGCGAACGCCTGGCAAACCTGTTCTAACGTTCGGGATTGTATGCGGTTGGTGCCCTCCAGGTGGATGCCCAGAGCCTCGAACCAGTCTAACCCGATGAAGGTGGTCCTGGGTGCTTCAGTGATCTGGATCGTTAAGTGCCCAAAGAATTTTTTGTATTCTACTTTTACTTGTGCCTGCCCCTTTAACTGGATAGCGGCCCCTTGGAAATCTGCGAGGAGTATTTTGGAGGGCTGCAGGGGAATACGGCGTCTATTTTTAAACCCAATTTTTTTGAGAGTGTCCCAAGACATTATTGAAACAGAGGAACCAGAGTCGACCTCCATTTCGCAGGGCACCCCTTGAATTTTAACCCAAATCTTAATTTTGGGTTGTAAATGATGGATGGGCGAGATTTTTTGTTTGGCTCGAATGGACAACACTGAGGGCTGGTGAATTTCTTTGGCGGGGGAAGGTACCTTGGTCCTACCTGCCGGAATTTCCTCAAGCTTGTGGAGGGTTTCCCGGTTCAAACTGCTGCACGCGGAGCGAATGTGCCCGGTCTTCCCGCATCCGTGGCACTTGGCGTTTCTGAAACGGCATGTGGCTCTGGCGTGAGCCCCGCCGCAGCTGGCACACTTCGGTTTTGGCCCTGTGGTGGTGGGTCTTGGGCCAGGACCGGCTGGCTTGAATGGCCTGCGGTTCTTTCCGTGGTCGGCGCTCATTTTGCTGAAGCGGGACACGATGTCGTCGACGCCGGTGTAGGTCTCTGGTTGCTCGTCGTCCGGTTCCCCGGTGTGGTGGACTGAACCGGCCGGGCTGCTTCTGAACACCGGAGAGCTCTCACGGTGGCTGTCTTCGTAGGCCATGATCTCTAATGTGAGTTGAGCGAGGTCCATCGTGGGTCTGGCTACCAATTTCCGCTGGAGCCGCTCGTTAGATAGACCGGCGATAACCTGGTCTCTGATGCGGTCTTCCAGGTCGGGAAATTGGCACCTGCGGGCAGCGTGACGTACCCCAGCGATGAAGGCTGTGGTCGTTTCGCCCGGTTGCTGGCGGCGGCGGGCGAAATGGAGGCGCCAGTACAGCTCGGACTGCCGGGGCATGAAGTGCTTGCTGAGGCGGTCGGTCAGCACGGCGTATGGGACGGTCGCAATGGGGTCTGGGCTGCAGAGCCCTACGGCGATGTCGTAGACGGCGGGCCTGCTGAGACACAGGAGGGCTGCAGCTTTGTGGCGGTCCTCCGTTATCTTGTTGACAACGAGGTAGCCTTCAATTTGTCCCCAGTGCGACTCCCATCCCTCGGGATGGCGGACGTCGAATTCTCTGACGTGACCTAAATTTGCCATGGGTCTGGGTCCACGGTACTGTTCAAGCTGCCGAAGGGTTCCTTTGCCCTCAGAGTGGCTTCAGCAGTGACTTGTCAGCGAGAGGGATCGGAACTCCTTTGCGGTGTGACTTGGCTCTGCAGGCAGCTCTATAGTACCGGGATCCCATCCTCATCGCCAGGTGGATTGTCTTTACAAAGACAGACGCGAGGCCGTAGGCAAGGGTTGATAAGTTTATTCGGTTCAGCTCCTGGCAGCTGACTATCAAAACAATCCGGGTTTTTATAGAGAACTGTCAAACAACATAACCAATCAGGTAACAGTATTTTTCCCGCCGCTCGGAGAACGGCCAATCGACGAGCGGCACTTTGACAGCTCGGCGGCTGTCAGGGAATTCCTCTCAGCTGAGCGCTTAGCTCAGTTCGGAGGACCAAATTGTGAACTGCGGATTTTGACAGTTCCGGGAACTGTCAAATCTGGCGCGTGCGCGTTGGGCCCCGGCAGCCTTTTGACAGCTGTCACCGGGAATGGCGGCCGGCGGGGCGGTGCGCATGCGTTGTTGCTTCGGGCAGCCATTTGATAGCTGTCAACTGTCAAATGCCTGCCGGCCCGGCTTTTTACTTACGGCTTGGAAACCTTCGGTTTCCAGATATGATTCACTGATGTTGGGAGAGACTGAAGGCAAAAGGAGAAGGGGGCAGCAGAGGATGAGATGGTTAGATAATGTCATTGACACAGTGAATATGGGCAGACTCCAGGAGACAATGGAGGGCAGGGGTCCTAACATACTATGGTCCATGGGGGCACAAAGACTTGGACATGACTTACTAACTGAACAACAAAAGTGGGCCGGGAAGCAAATTATGGACAACAGTTCATCAAACTGATCATGTTTCATATAACTCAATGGAGGAAGAAGTCACAAAGTTTCAGAGTGACAAAACAAAAGCAGGAAGCCTTCACTTCACCTCTCAATTCTGAGAATTTTTTTTTGATACTATTACTGGCAGAATAAAGTCTTATGCAAATAAAAACTCACTATAGAGCATTTAGGTGTATGCCTTTAAAAATAAAGTTGGTCATTTTGGTTGATCATTGGTTGTTGTATCATAATCATAATCATAATAGCAAAGTTGGAAGGGACTTTGGAGGTCATCTAGTCCAACCCACTGCTCATGCAGGAAACCCTATACCATTTCAGGCAAATGGCTGTCCAGTCTCTTCTTAAAAACTTCTAGTGTTGGAGCATTCACAGCTTCTGAAGGCAGGTTGACTCCCTCTTCTTTGTGGCAGCCCATGAGATATTGGAACACTGCTATCATGTCCCCCCTCGTCCTTCTCTTCATTAAACTAGACATACCCAATTCCAGCAGTCGTTCCTTATATGTTTTAGTCTCTAGTCCCCAAATCATCTTTGTTGCTCTTCTCTGTACTCTTTCTAGAGTCTCAACATCTTTTTTACATAGTGGTGACCAAAACTGGATGCAGTATTCCAAGTGTGGCCTTACCAAGGCATTGTAAAGTGGTATAATACTTCACATGATCTTGATTCTATTCTTCTGTTAATGCAACCTAGCACTGTGTTGGCTTTTTTGGCAGCTGCAGCACACTGCTGGCTCATATTTAAGTGATTGTCCACTAGGACTCCAAGATCCCTCTCACAGTTACTACTTTTAAGCAAGGTACCCCCTATACTATACCTGTATATTTGGTTTTTCTTGCCTAAAAGTAGAACCTTACTTTTTTCACCACTGAATTTCATTTTGTTAGATAGTGCCCAGTGTTCAAGTCTGTCCAGATCCTCCAGTATCTTTAAGCCTGTCTTCTGGAGTGTTGGCTATTCCTGCCAGCTTGGTCTGCAAATTTGATGAGTTCCCTATCTATCACCTCATCTAAATCATTGATGAAGATGTTGAAGAGCACTGGGCCCAGAACAGAGCCCTGGGGCACCCCACTACACACTTCCCTCCATGTAGATGCGGTTCCATTGAGGACCACATGCTGAGTACCGCCAGTCAGCCAGCTACGAATTCATCTGGTGGTGATGCTGTCTAACCCACATTTTTCTATCTTAGCAAGTAGTAGTTTGTGATCTACTTTATCAAATGCCTTACTGAAGTCCAGGTAAATTATATCCACAGCATTCCCGTTCCATTAATTTTGTCACTTGGTCAAAGAATGCAATAAGATTTGTCTGGCATGATCTGTTTTTGAAAAACCCATGTTGGCTTTTAGTAATGACTTTGTTTCCCTCTAGGTGCTCACTGATTCATTGTTTGATTATCTTTTCCAAAATCTTCCCAGGTATTGAGGTCAGGCTGATAGGTCTGTAATATCCTGGATCCATTCCCCCCCTTTTTTTTTGAAGATGGGAACTACATCAGCTCTTTTCCAATCCTCTGGTAGTTCCCCAGTGCTCCAGAATCTTTGAAAAATATAGTTCAGTGGTTCTGAGATCACATCTGCCAGTTCCTTGAGAACCTTGGGGTGTAATCCATCTGGTCCTGGTGATTTGAACTCATCTAGGCTGGACAGGTACTCACTTACCATTTTCTTGCCTATCTTAACTTGTGTTTCTATTCTGTTTTTTATGGCACTATTTTTGATAGGTTGGTCTGTTTTTTCCCTTTATGTAAAGACAGATGCAAAAAATGAGTTAAATATTTCTGCTTTCTCCCTGTTGCCCTCTCACCTTCTTGCCACTTTTATGCACTAATGGACCAATCATTTTTTTCACTTTTTCCTTGTTTTTTTACATGTTGAAAGAAGCTTTTTTTGTTAGTTTTGACTTTGGTCACAAGCCTTAGTTCATTTTGATCCTTAATTTTCTTCACTTCATCTTTGCAGACTTTTTTTTTAAATTCCATTTATATCCTGCCCTTTTCCGAAGACTCAGGGCGGCTTACAAGCTTAGCAGTAGCCTTCATTCTATGTATATGCCTGCTTATTAGGGCTTTCACACACACCCCAAGCGGCATTATTACAACGTCAGCTTATTGCCCCCAACAATCTGGGTCCTCATTTTACCTACCTTGGAAGGGTGGAAGGCTGAGTCAACCTTGAGTCTGGTGGGATGCGAATCTGCACTAATTGCAGGCAGCTGGTGTTACTTAAGGAGGCATTAGCCCACTGCTCCACCAAGGCTCTTTACTTGGGCTATTTGCTGATATTCTGACTTAATTATGTACCCCTCTTTCCACTTTCTATACTTGTCCTTTTTATCTTTCAATTTATCAGACAGTTCTTTATGCAGCCATGTTGGTTTCTTTTGAGAGCTGTTATTTTTCCTCTTTATTGGTATTGTATTAGACTGGGCTTTTATTATCTCACTTTTCAAAATTTCCTAAAGTTCTTGAGTTGTTTTCCCCTTGAGGATTCTTATCCATGGAATCTAATCTCTTTGTAAGTTTATTGAAATTAGCTGTATTAAAGTCCAAGACTCTAGTTTGACTGTATTCTATTGCTTGTGTCAGTTTGACAGCTGACAGTTCCTCACACGGTTAACCGCTGAGAGCTCTACATGTGGCTACTGATGACAGCTGCGAGCTGACAGCTCCACACGTTGTCACCGTGGATTGGTCGAAGATGGAAGCAGTGGGAGAATCCCCGGACGAGGATTGGCTACAGGCTTACTGGCTCGACTATAAAAGGGGTTTTTCAAATGTTTTAAGGTCGTTCCGTACAGATGAAATAATCCAGCTGATTGCATCCAATGCCTGCTGTCCTCATTGACCAGGAACCCGCTACAGAACACTACATCTGGCGATGAGGGTGGTATTGCTTCACGAAGCTATCTACTGAGTGAAGTCACAAGCTGTCTGTCACTGAGCTGAAGTCACTGGGGAAATCGCCCCAAAGAATCCGTGAAGCAGTAGTCACCAGGACAGCATGACTTCGCTGGGACAGATCAGAGAATTTGATATCAAATACCCCGAGCGATGGGAATCGCACTTAAGACAGGTAGAGGGCTACCTCCTATTCAACAAAATAACAGAAGACCACCTGAAGGCTGCAGCTTTACTCTGCCTCAGCGGGCCAGCCATCTACGACATCGCCACCGGACTCTGTAACCCGGACCCAGTCAACACTGTCCCCTATGCGGAACTGACTGACAAGCTGAATAAACACTTCACACCAACACGCTCAGAACTATACTGGCAACTTCAGTTCGCCCAGCAGACCCAATGTCCTGGCAATGCCGCAACCAACTTTGTCGCAGCTGTACAACATGCCGCACGCTGGTGCCATTTCCCGGACCTTGAAGACAGGATCCGGGACCAGATTGTCCTTGAACTCCTAGACAAGCGGCTTCAAAGGAAAATTGTCACCAAATTGACAATGAGCTTCACAGAGGTCGTGAGCGAGATCTGAGCACACAAGACTGCTCACAAGAAGACCCAAGATCGGCCCACCAATGGGCACAACGGGTCGATCCATCACAGTAATTCTGCAGACAGCGAAGAAGAAGTCACAGAACCCAACAATGGAATTGATGCAATCCAGCAAAAATTCAAAAAACCTCAGGCACAGCGTGGTGCCAGGAGGGGACCAAACAGACCACAGACATCCAACTACCAAAGCCCCCGCACAACGAACTCTGGACAGAGATGCGCCAGTTGCAGAGCAGCCCACCCACAGGCATCATGCAAGTTTAGAAATGCCAAATGCCATGAGTGTGGCAAGACCGGCCATAACCGCACTGTCTGTCACAGCTGGAACCGAGGAAACATCAATGACCTAGAATCATCCCTGCCAGGTATGACAAATCCCTACCCTCCATGCACAGAGCCCCCCTGGCCCTTAGTACAGACCACCAATTGGCTAGGAAAACCAGATAGCTATTTAAATGTCCACCAGTTGCTGAGGCCCAAGATAAAAACCACAGTCCATTTGCAAGGAGTCCCTTGCGAAATGGAGGTAGACTCCGGGTCCTCAGTTTCCATAATTTCTATGGAGACCTACAACACAATCTGTGACTGCAGCAAATGGAGGATTCCCCTGAAAACCACCCAAATGAAATTGGCTAACTTTCAACAGGCCCCAATTAAACTGAAGGGGATTGCTACACTAACTGTTAGTTTCAAGGGATTCCAGGGACCACTTGAAGTATTAGTCACCCAGGGGAAGGGGACCAGTCTAGTGGGACTTAATTGGTTTCAGGCCGTGGGTATTTGGCTAGGAGGAGTCCATCTTACCCAGGCCAAAAGCCTCGAATCTGTCTGCAAACAATTTGCAGACGTATTCAATGGCTCTCTGGGAAAATACAAAGGGCCCCCTATCTCCCTAAAACTAAAGCTTGATGTCCTTCCAGTCAGAATTAAGGCGAGAAGGGTCCCATTCGCCCTCAAGCAAAAAATTGAGGATGAACTGGAACGCCTTGTAAAGCTACTAGAACTGGAACGCCTTGTAAAGGTACTAGAACCCGTGGAAGGGGGAACCTGGGAGACCCCTATTGTCACCCCCCTGAAACCTAACAGTGAGATCCACATCTGCATGGACTATAAAGCCACCCACAACCGCGCCCTGAACCCACATGCTTACCCTGTCTTTTCGGTGAAGCACGTCCTCTCCGCCATACAGTCCAGCGCCATCTTCTCCAAGCTGGATCTCACGCATGCCTACTTGCAACTGCCTGTTACCAGGGAGACGGCAGATGCGCAAATGATAGTTACACACCGTGGGGCCTTCAAAGTTAACAGGCTGCAGTTTGGCATTTCGGCTGCACCTGGGATCTTGCAGGAAATCATGGAGCAAACTTTGAAAGGCATCCCAGGGGTGTGTCCTTACTTTGATGACATCCTGATAGCGGGTGAAAAGGAAGAGGCGCTGGCAGAGAGACTGCAAATGGTGCTCAGCCAATTTCGTGCTGCAGGGTTAAAGCTTAAAAAAGACAAATGTTCCATAGGGGTGACATCCACAGAATTCCTAGGATATAGGATAGATGCACAGGGAATCCATCCAACTGAATCTAAGGTACAAGCTATTAAAAGGGCCCCAACACCAAAAAACAAAGCTGAGCTACAAGCTTTTTGGGGGTTCTTAATTTTTTATCACACCTTCCTTCCCTACAAAGCAGCTAGAGCAGAGCCCTTACACAGGCTACTAGATAAGAAAACCCCTTGGGGGTGGACAGCTCTCCATGAAACTTGTTTCAGGGACCTAAAGGAGTTACTATCCAGCAATTCAACCATCACCCATTACAATGAGCACAAACCAATTTGTGTAGCTTGTGACGCCTCCCCTTACGGGGTTGGCACTGTATTAAGCCATTTAGAAGAAGGAGAAGTTCAGAAACCAATTGCTTACTACTCCAGAACATTGTCTAGGGCAGAAAGAAATTATGCCCAAATTGACAAGGAGGCATTAGCCATTGTTACAGGGGTAAAAAAAATTCCACGATTATTTATATGGCAGGGAATTCACGATCTTTACAGATCACAAACCCTTGTTGGGACTATTTACCATGGGCAAACAAACCCCTCAAATCTTGTCCCCAAGAGTTCTGCAATGGTCCACATTTTTATCAGCATATTCACTCAATTTACTTTACAAACCGGGTAAAGAAATGTGTCATGCTGATAGATTAAGCAGACTGCCCTTACCCTATACCAGCACCCAGGGGGTCAAATTTTGGCCATCGACGAACTGCCTGACTGCCCCCTGCAGGTAAAGGACATTGCCTCAGCAACAACCACTGACAAACTCCTCAGTAGGGTATTAGCTTGGGTAACCTCAGGGTGGCAAGGCCATAGTCCAGGGCCTGAATTCCAGGCCTATTTCATTAGGAGGAATGAATTATCCACACATCGAGAGTGTGTCTTATGGGGAAGCAGAGTTGTCATCCCAGAAAAACACAGGACTAGAGCCCTTCTAGCACTGCATGAAGGTCATCCAGGTGTGGTAAAAATGAAGGCTTTAGCACATAGCTAGTTCTGGTGGCCTGGGCTGGACAAAAACATAGAAGAACACTTAGCTGGATGTCACCATTGTCAGCAATCCAGACCAGGGCCACCTCACACACCCCTACACAAGTGGGAATCAGCTCACAACCCCTGGTCAAGGATCCACATTGATTTTGCTGGACCCTTCCAGGGACAGCTATTCTTCATTGTAGTCGATAGTTATTCCAAGTGGCTAGAGGTCATCCCAGTTAGAAGCCTAACCACAGCCAGCACTGTACAACTGCTAAGGGGGCTCTTCGCTACACATGGTCTCCCTGATATAATAGTTTCAGACAATGGGCCACAATTTACTTCTGCCGATTTCCAGATTTTCACCAAGGCCAACTTGATTAAACACATCACCTTGGCTCCCTTCCGGCCATCTACTAACGGCCTGGCCGAAGTCATGGTCCAGACAACTAAAGACGCATTACGCTGCATCATCTCTGGCAACTGGCGTCAACGCTTGGCACAGTTCCTTTTAGCCCAGCACTCTACCCCCTGCACAGCCACTGGCAAGAGTCCTGTGGAGTTACGATGGGGCCGCCGCCTAGTCACAAAACTGGACAGGCTGCACCCGGATGGGGTGGCAGCTGAAACTGAACTACCTGTTCCTCCTAGACAATTCAACATTGGGGATTATGTGTGGGCCAGGAATTTTGAACTGGGGAAAAATGGCTACCAGGGGTGGTTATTTTATGCACAGGGCCTATCTCATATCTGGTTGAGGGGAAAGGGGGCTGTCAGTTTAGATGTCATATAGACCAATTGAGGAAAAGGGGACCAAGTAACCACCCTCCGGAGGAGCAACCAGCTTCCAGGGAACCAGTCACCCTTACCCCCAGCACCCAGGAAGCACTCCAGCAAGAAGAACCTGAAAATCTCCCAGACCCTGGGGAACCCCCTCTTTTGGGGGCAAACTCCAAAGCTGTCCCAAACCATCAGAGCAGCAAGGACTCTGCAGCCATAAATCCCCTACCTCCAACCAGGGAAAATACAGTTGACAATCCCCTAAGATGCTCCATCCGTACTAAAAGACCACCTGCATATTTGAAAGACTATACAGTATGTGGGCTGGGGGGCCAAGAGACCGGCTAAAAGAACACTGAACAACAAAGACTTGTAAATAGTTAACTGTTTAATTGTGGGGGGAGGGGTGTAATATATGATAGTTAAAATGGTTACTGTTAACAAACGCAAGTTTGACAACTGACAGCTTCTCAGGCGGTTAACCGCTGACAGCTCCACATGCGGCTACCGCTGACAGCTGCGAGCTGACAGCTTCATACACGTTTGCTGCAGATTGGTTGAAGACGGAAGCAGCGGGAGAATCCCCAGACGAGGATTGGCTAGAGAGGCTCGCCGGCAGGACTATAAAAGGGGGTTTTCAAATGTGTTAAGGTTGTTCCGTACAGATGAAATAAACCAGCTGATTGTATCCAATGCCTGCTGTCCTCATTGACCAGGAACCCACCATAGAACACTACAGCTTGTGCTTCCATAATGTTGAATTCCAATATTGCATGATCACTTCCTCCCAAGGTTCCTGTGGCTTCAACACCTTCTATCATTTCATCTCTGTTAGTGAGAATTAGATCCAAAATGGCTAATTTCCTAGTTCCTTTGTCTTCTTTTTGGGTGACCAAGTTGTCTGCTAGGTTTGTCAGGAATCTGTTCAATCTTCCACTTGGTGCTGAGTTTGTCTCCCAGTTGATGTCAGGATAGTTAGAGTCCCCCATGAAACAACATTATTTTCTCTTGCAAACGAAAACCCCGTCTCATCTGCTATTCTGACTTTCTGTTGCTGTTGCTTAAGAAATGATAGGATTTGTAGGGTCAGGTCACCTACAAAATAATCATAAAGATGAATTTCTAACAGTTTTTATTTTAAAAAATGCCTGAGAACATCTTTGTCAGCATCCATTCCCCCATGATTTAAAAAAAAAATGCAATCTCAAAATCTATTCTAGCCAGGGATAAGGGTACAAGTCATGAAACAGTAAGTAGTTTGCTGTGGTGATGAAAGGTGACATCCCTTGAAAGACATGAAAGGAAAGACAGGAAACTGATCATTTGAAAGTTGAGGCGCCATTTGACAGTCTTCACAATGATTACTTGCCTCTGTTTTTTAAACTAGCTACTTTGATAGCTGAGCTCCGTATGATGCATCAGCTTCCACTTGCTTTTGCTAGGTGGATGAGATAAATTAAAATACACTGTCATTCCAGTCAGTTTCTGCAACTGTATTTTCTAGAGTTTTTTGCATTGATAGATGTGCTTCCTATAATGGATCTGTTTACATTACATCTGTAATTTGCAACCCACCAATCCCACAGCCTGTTTTCCAATGGATGTCAAAGATACTTGTCTGATCAATATGACAAATCACAGTTTTACTTCCCTGAGCTCTTATCCTCTATCAGCCTTATCCCTGTGATGCCAAAGAATACATTCTCTGTAGAGTTTCTTTGGCCTCTTCAGTATTATCTGAGCACAGATCCTAAGGCACAGGAAAGATGCTGTGATGAGCATGGTATTTTTTTTTAAAAAAAAATAATCCCACAGTTCTACAGTGTACTTCATTATAGCTCCAGTCCATAAGTTCATAATTTCAGTCCAGAAATCCATTTTGATTGGCTTTTAAAAAAAGCAAAGACAGGCTCAGCTCCTAGCATTAATTTGAACTGTTTTCTTGGCAACCAGATGAAGTAGTTTGCCACTCCATTCTCTCAATCTACTCTATGGGCATCAAGATCTGTTCAAAACTGTTATCACCACTAAACCTCCTTTCCACCAAACTTAGAGAATGGAGTTTGCAAGGATGGGACCAAAACCTGGGTAAATAATGGATGTATCAGGGAAGTTAGTTTCAATGTTGCTAAACCTTAAATGTTAAGAATAGAGGAAACTGCTCATTCTATCACCCCAAGTAACATTTATTTTGTCATATTTAGCTCAGATCTATCTAAAACTGGCAAGCCTCCTCCTCCTCCTCCTCCTCCTCCTCCTCCTCCTCCTCCTCCTCCTCCTCCTCCTCCTCCTCCTCCTCCTCTTGTGCCAATTGGTGTTTTCCAAATTTCCACAGATTAAATAGTAATTAAAAATAGTGTCAATATATTTTCTCTGTGCAATGGACTTGCTTACCAGATATGAGAAGTTATGGCAAATACTGTGTATCTACATACCTATATGCAAATGAATATGAGTGTTTGTGTGTTTGTGTGTTTGTGAGTGTGTGTGTGTGTGTGTGTGTGTGTGTGTGTGTGTGTGAGAGAGAGAGAGAGAGAGAGAGAGAGAGAGTACAGATCAGAGGTTTCTTCTCCTTTTGTGTGTTAATTTGTGCATATTTATATGAATACAGGTACTGACCAATCAATGGTGAGCTCATTTATCTTTATTCAATTTTGGCGCTGAAATAGTGATTGTAAAACCTGTATAATTAGTAATTAGTAAAACAATTAAAAAAACTCATAGACTTTTTTCTGTATGGTCTTTTTTAAAAAAACAGTTTTATTTTTACTTCCCATACAAATATATTTCCTTCAAGTAATTTATATACTCTATTTTAAAAAAAAGTATGTTTGGAAAAATAAATAACTGAAATCCAAACATACAAAATGTAAGTTTAAAATCAAATTATGGTTAAGAAGTGGCATGAAACTAGAACTGAGGTGCCTGGGGTTTTAAAACAATAAAGTATATTTTTAAAACTGAACATATGAGATAATGAAAAGGTCTTTAGTATTTGTCCAAAATCTTTATACCATATATCACCTAATGAAATTCTATTGAAGTGTTTAAACGATATCCAAAGTGGTTTAATTCAACACAAGTGGATTGCTAAAGGATCAATTATAAAATTAAAGTATTATGTAATTATATAAGCTAGTATGCCATTTTATTTTTTAATTTAATTACATGTATAGGCCTCACAACTCTGTTGTTATTCTAGACAGCATACAACATATGAAATTTAAAGCAATGCAATCTACACAATTTATAAAACAACATCTGAAAAAAACAAACAGCCATCATCTCACAAATAAGACAAGCCAGTAGGGCTTCCCACCCACTTTAACCAAAGGCATTTTATTTATATAACAATCTAGTATTATATATTACTTCAAATATTTCAATCAGCCTTTGAGTAATTTGATGACAATTTTCTTGAATCCAACAGTAAGAACCAATAAAACTATAAGGAGAACTGGTTAACTTACAAAGCTTTTTAAACATATAACATATGTTAAAAACCTTTAATTCTTTTTGAAAAAATGATTTGTGACTGGCACAAAGTTATTTCAGATAACTTGGTGAAGGGGAAAGGAAAACCATTGAAACATGGATAGAGTAAATGAACACTCATATCAGGGAGAGAGAGCATGTTTGGGAAGGAAGGAAGGAAGGAAGGAAGGAAGGAAGGAAGGAAGGAAGGAAGGAAGGAAGGAAGGAGATGAATCTCTTAAAATCCATCTTTGCCAAAAGGCTGTATAAAAAGAAACACAAAGTTGCACAAAAAAATCAGATAATTTGAGCCTTGGTGGAGCAGTGGGCTAATGCCTCCTTAAGTAACACCAGCTGCCTGCAATTAGTGCAGGTTCGCATCCCACCAGGCTCAAGGTTGACTCAGCCTTCCATCCTTCCGAGGTAGGTAAAATGAGGACCCAGATTGTTGGGGGCAATTAAGCTGACTTTGTAATAATGCCGCTTGGGGTGTGTGAAAGCCCTAATAAGCAGGCATATACATAGAATGAAGGCTACTGCTAAGCTTGTAAGCCGCCCTGAGTCTTCGGAGAAGGGCGGGATATAAATGGAATTAAAAATAAAAATAATAATAATAATAAGCTGCATATAAAAACAATATTTGGAAAAGATGTCCTAAGATACTACTTCAATTTGGTTTATAGGATAGATAGATAGATAGATAGATAGATAGATAGATAGATAGATAGATAGATAGATAGATAGATAGAGATAGAGATAGAGATAGAGATAGAGATAGAGAGAGATATAGATAGATAGATAGATAGATAGATAGATAGATAGATAGATAGATAGATAGAGATAGAGATAGAGATAGAGATAGAGATAGAGAGAGATATAGAGAGATAGATAGATAGATAGATAGATAGATAGATAGATAGATAGATAGAGAGATAGAGATAGAGATAGAGATAGAGATAGAGATAGAGATATAGAGAGATATAGAGAGATAGATAGATAGATAGATAGATAGATAGATAGATAGATAGATAGAGAGAGATAGAGATAGAGATAGAGATAGAGATAGAGATATAGAGAGATATAGAGAGATAGATAGATAGATAGATAGATAGATAAATAGATAGATAGATAGAGATAGAGATAGAGATAGAGATAGAGAGAGATATAGATAGATAGATAGATAGATAGATAGATAGATAGATAGATAGATAGATAGATAGATAGAGATAGAGATAGAGATAGAGATAGAGATAGAGAGAGATATAGATAGATAGATAGATAGATAGATAGATAGATAGATAGATAGATAGAGATAGAGATAGAGATAGAGAGAGATATAGAGAGATAGATAGATAGATAGATAGATAGATAGATAGATAGATAGAGATAGAGATAGAGATAGAGATAGAGATAGAGATAGAGAGAGATATAGATAGATAGATA